>NC_041387.1:551880238-551908917 GCF_002162155.2 Triticum dicoccoides
GGCGGTGGCGCCAAGTGGAGGTGGGAAGTTGGCCGGGCGTGGGATGCGAGGGGAAGGGGGCATGGCCGCGGCTCAGATCCCGAGGTGGGAGAAGGCTAGGGGAGGGGAGGATAGGTTTCCAGATTAGGAAGGGGGGTGTTTATATATGGAAGGGGTTAGGGTTAGGGGGTTTCGGAGCCTCGGATCGCCATCGGACGGCTCCGGATCGGAGGGGGGTCTTAGTGGGCTGGATAAGAGTGGGTGTGGGTTGTGAAGAGAGGCCTTGCGCTGAGAAGAGAGCAGAGAAGGGCAGCCCGGCGGCAGTTCCGGAGACCGAAACATCCGACGAATAAACCGGCAACGGTGCCACTACGAATGACGGTTGGGCTATCAAACGGACTCCGAATGCGATGAAATTGGGCAGGCGGTCTACCTACACTATAACAACACCACACGCCAAGTTTCATCCCATTCCAAGAACATTTTTGTGCCACTTATAAAATAATATTTTGGAGGTGCCGCGGGCGTGTGCGAGGGTGTCTGTGCTTAGAATGGACAACGGAGAGAACTGGGAGGACCCGAACGGATGCAAGTTTTGAAAAACATGTAGATGAAATGGAGAGGATGACATGGCAAAATGCAACACGCAAGCAAATGACATGGCAACGATGGCGAATAACTGACTGACATCTGGCGCATCGAATTCGGGACGTTACAATATTCTTGGGACAGCTGGCGCGCGGCTCAGCTACGGTCGGATATTTCAGGTTTGAATTTCTCAGGGCTATCATGTTCCTCACTGTGTAGGCAATCCACACTGGTGAATTCCTAACTCCTCAGTCAAAACAAATTCCTCAGAGACCAGAAGATCTTCGTCTCTGTCACTGAAGAAACGGACTGAACTGGTATGAGATTTCCAATGGCTTCACTCGAAGGATTGGGTAGGTGTAGGATTTTGAGATGAGCATCACTTGGAAATCAGTTTCCTTAGTATTACCTCGACCCCCTTTAACAGTACAGTGTTTCCTATGACTCAAGAAGAAGAAAACAAAACTATGAAAACAAAAGTCTTCGCGCTTCATAATCCTCGCATGAATATCCAAGTCTTCAAGGTTACACCAATTTCTTCACTTTCAAAGTCTTCGGAAGAACCAAAGTCTTCAGCCGAAGACATTAACTTGTAGGGGTCGACTTTCATAGTAAATATCAAACTCCTCATCGACTTATAGAGCATGTGTACACTCACAAACATATTAGTCCTTTAACCTATAAGTCTTCCATACACCAAAATCACTAAGGGGCACTAGATGCACTTACACTTATTGCCAGCATGGTGGATACCCAGGATAACGTTTCTTGAGCTCTTCTGAAGTTGTTTCAGTTATGGAATTGTTTTGTTGCTTCGTTTATTTGCACTGGTGGCCAATTTAGACATCTAGTGCATGTAATATGCTGCTCTATTACCTATATTTGCACTGCTGGTGAACTTTTATGCCCAGTGCATGTAATATGTATAATAGCCGTAATAGCCTAGCGTAAGTTGCCAAACATGGGTCGTTAATTTATAACGGACCATATGATCGATTGGCCAAACATGGGTCGTACTATTCATGGACCTATAACGGACCGCAATATGGTCCGTAAACGGGCTAGAGGGGTGATCGTATGGGCCAACCATAGCAGGTTGTTAATTTATAATAGGCTTAATTCTATCGACACGCATAACAGGTCGTTCCTAGGTTGTATTTGATGACGCTAAAATTGACGAGGCCGCTATAGACAATTCATAGTTTCAGAACCCAAATTTTCCCTGAATTTTGGTTGTGAACTTAGAAGCATATACATCCATGTTTTCCTTGCACATTTGGTTTTATGAGACCAACAAGGCTAACATTTGAATTCAACTTACAATTTAAATTTAGTTGGAAGCCTTGAACGTCTCTCCGAAAAATGATTTTCAGAAAACTTGCACAATGGCAGGAAAGAAATTTCCTAAGATAATATTTCCCGATTTATCTTGTGTGGACCATGGTTTGAAAATAGTTTAATTTGGGCGATTAAAGTAAAAGTAAAATTCTGGATAAAATAAATAAAACAGAAAAGGAAATAAAATAACCTGGCAAATAGGCCCATTTAGTTATTGACAAAATATAGTTTGCGAAAACCCTTGGACAAAAGTTCAACTAGCCAGGAACATTTCCAAGGGATTTTAGAGATAGTTCTTCTTTCAGAGAAAATTCAAATTTGAATTTGAAAATAGAGAGTAGATACAAAAATTAGAAATAGAAAAAGGAAAGAATAAAAGGGGAAGCAGGCCAGACATGACCCAGCTAGAAAGTCGGCCCAGCCTGCACCCCTCTCTCTCTCTCTCTCATTGACGAGAAGGCCCCACACATCAACACCTCCCCTACCTCCCGCAGCCACCACCGAGCCATGCAGCACGAGCACGTGCCCAGGATCTTGCCCACTCGCGCACTCCAGCCATGCTAGCGCCCGCGGCCATGTCCTATAAAACCCCTTCCCCTCTATCTCTCAAACCCCTTTCCTTAGATCGCCCTCGCCGCCAAGCTGCTCCGCCGCGAGCTCGACATCGCCACCACTGACCTAGCCCAACTCTAGTCGATTCTGGCCAAACCCGAGACCAACCACCGCCACCACTCGATCCACCGCTCCAAGGTGAATCCGCCAGATATCCTCAGAGCCCACAGCATCAATGACTCTGTCGGAGGCCCAAGCTCAGCACCGCCATCATCATTGCTCCGGTGAGCTCCGTTGTCGATTTAGTCGTCCACCATGTCCAAACATCTTCCTGTGCTCCCGTTGATCTTCCTGACATTTTAGCACGTCGTCGATGCCTGAGACACCCACAACTCCGGCGAGCCTTCCGACACTGTCTCCGTCATCCCCAGCCCCGGCCAGGACCACCATCGACCTCCCCAAGCCACGTCGTGTCGAACCGTGCCCTTCGTCGTGTCGTAAACCCCTTGGAAAACTGCCCCAATAACATCCTGAGCCGTGTGTCACCGTTGATGCGGCTTGAACTATGTCAGCATTTCCCCAAAGAGGAAGGGATGATGCAGCACAACTACGGTAGGTATTTTCCTCAGTGATGAGATCAAGGTTATCGAACCAATAGGAGAACCATGCAACACTACGTAAATGGTACCTGCACACAAAAACAAATACTTGCAACCCGATGTGTTAAAGGGGTTGTCAATCCCTTTCGGGTAACGCTTCCAGAAATTGTCAACTGGACATGATAAAATTGTAGTAGATTGATAGATGCAAATAAAGCAAATAAAATTCAGCGAGGTATTTTTGGGTTTTTGATAATATAGGTCTGAAAATAAAAGTTGCGAATAAACGAAAAGGCAAATAGCAAAATAGACCTGAAAATATATGATGAGAAAATAGACCCAGGGGCCATAGATTTCACTAGTGGCTTCTCTAGAGAAAAATAGCATATGATCGGTAAACTAATTACTGTTGGGCAATTGATAGAACTTTAAATAATTATGACGATATCCAGGCCATGATCATTACATAGGCATCACATCCAAGATTTGTAGACTGACTCCTGCGTGCATCTACTACTATTACTCCAAACATCGACCGCTATCCAGCATGCATCTAGTGTATTAAGTTCATGGAAAAATAGAGTAATGCAATAAGAACGATGACATGATGTAGACAATATCTATTCATGTAGGAATACACCCCATCTTCTTATCCTTAATAGCAACGATACATACGTGTCATTTCCCCATCTGTCACTGGGATTGAGAATCGTAAGATCGAACCCATCACAAAGCTCCTCTTCCCATGGCAAGAAAAATCAATCTAGTCGGCCTAACTAAACTAAAGATTCTAAGAAGAAATACGAGGCTATAAGTAATCATGCATATGAGAGATCAAAATACTCAAATTAACTTTCACGGATAAAAACATAGATCTGATCATAAAGTCAAAGTTCAGCGGATCCCAACAAACACACCGCAAAAAGAGGTACGTCATATAGATCTCCAAGAGACCATTGTATTGTGATCAAGAGAGAGAGAGAGAGGAAGTCATCTAGCTACTAACTATGAACCCGTAGGTCTACAATGAACTACTCACACATCATCGGAGAGGCACCAATGAGGATGATGAACCCCTCCGTGATGGTGTCTAGATTGGATCTCTGGTTTCTGGAACTTGCGGCGGCTGGAATTGTTTTACGTCAACTCCCCTAGGGTTTTTGTAATATCGGGGTATTTATAGAGCAAATAGGTGGTGCGGGAGGCAGCCGAGGTGGACACAACCCACCAGGGCACGCCTGCCCCCCCAGGCATGCCTAAGTGGATTGTGCTCCTCTTGGAGCCCCTCTTTGGTACTTCTTTGGTCCAACAGGTGTCTTCTGGTTCAGAAACAATCACCAAAAAGTTTTACTGTGTTTGGACTATGTTTGGTATTGATTTTCTGCGAAGTAAAAAATAGCAATTGGCACTGGGCACTATGTCAATAGGTTAGTCCCAAAAAATGATATAAAGTTGCTATAAAATGATTGTAAAACATCCAAGAATGATAATATAACAACATGGAACAATCAAAAATTATAGATACGTTGGAGACTTATCAGCATCCACAAGCTTAATTCCTGCTCGTCCTCGAGTAGATAAATGATAAAAACTGAATTTTTTATGCGGAATGCTGCCTAACATGTTCACCAAATATTCTTTTCTTTGTAGCATGGACAGTTGGACTTTTATATGATTCAAATCAATAGTCTAGTTTTGACATGAAGATTTCAATACTCAAGCATATCAATAAGCAACCATGTCCTTCAAAATATCAATACTAAAGCAAGTTATCCCTAGCCCATTATGCTCAATCATTGATCCATTCATGAAACACACTCGCATATTAGCTACACCCAATGCTCAAGTAAGATCATAGTGCCCCTTAGTTGGTGCTTTATAAGAGAAGATGGAGACTCAAAATAGAAATCGCGCAAAGTAAATAGAAAGGCCCTTCGCAGAGGGAGGTAGGGATTTTTAGAGGTGCCGGAGCTCAAAGCGAAAAAGATAGAGATAAAACATTTTTGGGTGGCATGCTTTTCCTGTTAACCAAAACGATCGAGGAGTTCCCAATACTTTCCATGCTAGATATATCATAGGGGTTCCCAAACAAAAAATAAAGTTTATTCCTTTTTCCACCATACTTTCACATTCCACCGCTAACTCAATCCACGGGTGACGTCAATACCAACACTTTCCAAGGAATTTATTATTTGACAACATAAAGTAAATTCATTTTTCATTTTAGGACTGGCATCCCTAATACCTTTGTTGTACTCTCATGCAATGACAAGTGAATAAACACTCATCTTGAGAATAACACATCTAGCATTTAAAAATATCAGCCACCCCCTACAGTTTCATGAACGGTACGAGGACACAAAGAGAAATTTATTTTGAAAATTAGAGATGTCACATACAAATTTGCTTAGAACGGCACGAAATACCACATATAGGTAGGTATAGTGGACTCATATGGCAAAACTGAGTTTAAGGATTTTGGATGCACAAGTAGTAATCATACTTAGTGCAAGTGAAGGCTAGCAAAAGATTGAGAAGCATCCAACCAAGAAACGAAAAATCTCATAAGCGAGCATTAAGCATAACTAAAACCAAATAATGAACCACAAGTAGGATGCAATTTCATTGCATAACTATTGACTTTGATGCTTGCAAAGGGAATCACAAACCTTAACACCAATATTCTTACTAAAACATAATTACTCATTAACATGACTCACATATCACTATCATCATATCGCAAAACTATTATAAAGAATCAAGTTTATTTTTTCCAATGATCTTCATGAGAGTTTTTATTATATCCCTCTTGAATGTCTATCACTTTGGGACTAATTTCATATGTTGCTTTTGATAGCTCAAACAAATCTAAGTGCAGAACATGAGCATAAAAAATTTCTTCTCTCAAAATAATTTAAGTGAGGCATGAGAAAATTTCTTTAAAATTTTCCACCTCTCAAATAAATCTAAGTGAAACATGAGAGCATTTCTTCAAAAATAATAAAGCACACCGTGCTCAAAAAGATATAATTGAAGCACTAGAGCAATTCCATAGCTCAAAAAGATTTAAGTGAAGCATAGAGAGCAATTCTAACAAGTCATAGCATAATTTTGGCTCATTCAAATAGGTGTGTCCAGCAAGGATAGATGACACAAAATAAAAAGTAAAATAAGAAAAGACTCATATAATACAAGATGCTCCAAGCAAAACTCATGATATGTGACGAATAAAAATATAGCTCCAAGTAAAATACCGATGGTCATTAGAAGAAAGAGGGGATGCCACTCGGGCATCCCCAAGCTTAGTTGCTTGCTTCCATTTTAGATAATATATTGGGACGCCAAGGGCATCCCCAAGCTTAGGCTCTTCTTACTCCTTTTTCCTTCATCCATCGTGATCTCACCCAAAACTTGAAACCTTCAATGACACAAAACTCAACAAAACCTTTGTGAGATCCGTCAGTATAACAAAGCAAATCACTACTCTAAGTACTGTTGCAAACCTATTCATATTTAATTTTGCATTATATCTACTGTATTCCAACTTTAGGATAGCTTATACCCTCAAATGCAAACCATAGAATCATCGAAATAAGCACACAACACAAAGAAAACAGAATCTGTCAAAAACAGAACAGTCTATAGTAATCAGGGAACTTCGTATAGTTCTGTAACTCCAACAATTCTGAAAAAATAGGACAACGTGGGAAATTTGTATATCAATCTTGTGTAAAAAAACTCAGAGCAAAAGAACATTTCTGTGATTTATGAAAATTATTTTACTGGGCACAAAAGTTTCTGCTTTTCAACAAGACCAAATCAACTATCCCCAACATGATCCTGAAGGCTTTGCTTGGCACAAACACTAATTAAAACATAAAAAACACAATCATAACAGAGGCACAATTGTGCAAACACTCAAGAACAGAAAGACAAAATTAAATTTTATTCATTGGGTCGCCTCCCAACAAGCGATATCGTTTTCCGCCCCTAGCTAGGCATAATTCAAAGATCTATGTGTTGTCATATTTGGTTTTTGCAAGTTTTGTAAGGGCCTTTTCGAAACCGGGAGGCTCTTTGCACTTCCCCAAATTTTTAGGAAAAGAGACCATTTAGAGATCTAAAATATCTAAACACTTATTGCAAAGCAAAATCAAAGTATTCATGCGATTGAGATTTCCACTAATATGTTTGAGAGGTTCGTTATACTTTTGCAATTCAACCATATGTTTATGCAAATCACTCAACTTATCTAAAGTCTGAACCCCTTCTTGAATAAAAGAAATCCCCTTTTTGGTTGGGGGAATTCCCAAAATCCCTTCCAAGATCACATAAGCGGTGTTAGCATCAAACTCAATAAAGTTCCCTTTAGTGGCAAAATCCAAGAGTTATCTATGATGCAAGGCTAATCCTATATAAAAATTTCGAAGCAAAATCTTTGCATCCCCTTTCAGGTTGCTAATGCAATAAGATTCCATTAGCCTATACAAGGCATCTTCCAAATTTTCTCCTTGCCTCTGCTTGAAGTATAAAACTTCAAAATCTAGAGACAAAGGAGGAGGAGTCATGCTAGCGATAGTGACAAGGCGGGCAAGCAAGATCACACACATAAATAGATCTGACAAGAAAACGATGGACGAAAGGGAGGGCGAATAAAATGGCAACCTTTCATGAAGTGGGGGAGAGGAAAACAAGAGGCAAATGGAAAATAATGTAAATTGCAAGGACATGAGATTTGTGATTAGGAACCTGGTAGATGATGATGATGTCTCCCCAGCAAGGGCGCCAGAAATTACTTTTGATGCGGCTTGAACTACGTCGATATTTCCCCAAAGAGGAAGGGATGATGCAGCACAACTACGGTAGGTATTTCCATCGGTGATGATACCAAGGTTATCGAACCAGTAGGAGAACCACGCAACACTACGTAAATGGTACCTGCACACAAAGAACAAATACTTTCAACCCGACATGTTAAAGGGGTTGTCATTCCCTTTCGGGTAACGATGCCAGAAATTGTCCAAGTGGGCGTGATAAATTTGTGGTAGATTCATAGATGCAAATAAAAGCAAATAAAATTCAACAAGGTATTTTTGGGTTTTTGATAATATAGATCTGAAAATAAAAGTAGCAAATAAACAAAATGGCAAAATAGCAAAATAGATCTGAAAATATATGATGAGAAAATAGAACCGGGGGCCTTATATTTCATTAGTCGCTTCTCTCGAGAAAAATAGCATACAGTGGGTAAACAAATTACTGTTGGGCAATTGATAGGACTTCAAATAATTATGACAATATCCAGGCAATGATCATTATATAGGCATCACGTCCAAGATTAGTAGACCGACTCCTTCCTGCATCTACTACTATTACTCCACACGTCGACCGCTATCCAGCATGCATCTAGTGTATTAAGCTCATGGAAAAATGGAGTAATGCAATAAAAACAATGACATGATGTAGACAAGATCTATTCATGTAGGAAAACACCCCATCTTGTTATCCTTAATAGAAACGATACATACATGTCATTTCCCCTCCCGTCACTGAGATTGAGCACCGTAAGATCGAACCCATCACAAAACGCCTCTTCCCATGGCAAGAAAAATCGATCTAGTCGGCCGAACTAAACCAAAGATTCGAATAAGAAATACGAGGCTATAAGTAATCATGCATATAAGAGATCGGAAGACTCAAATAACTTTCGTGGATAAAAACATAGATCTGATCATAAACTCAAAGTTCATCGGATCCCAACAAAAACACCGCAAAAAGAGTTACATCAAGTAAATCTCAAAGAGACCACTGTATTGAGAATCAAGAGAGAGAGAGGAAGCTATCTAGCTACTAACTACGGGCCTGTAGGTCTACAATGCACTACTCACACATCATCAGAGAGGCACCAATGAGGATGAGGAACCCTTCCGTGATGGTGTCTAGATTGGATCTGTGGTTTCTGAAACTTGCGGTGGCTGGAATTGTTTTTCGTCGATTCCCTTAGGGTTTTTGGAATACTGGGGTATTTATAGAGCAAAGAGGTGGTGCGGAAGGCAGCCGAGGTGGGCACAACCAACAAGGGTGCGCTTGGGCCCCCAGGCGCGCCCAGGTGGGTTGTGCTCCGCTCGGATCCCCACTCGGATACTTCTTCGGCCCAACAGGTATCTTCTGGTCCAGAAAAAATCACCAAAAAGTTTCACTGCGTTTGGACTCTGTTTGGTGTTGATTTTCTGCGATGTAAAAAACAAGCAAAAAAAGCAACTAGCACTAGGAACTATGTCAATAGGTTAGTCCCAAAAAATGATATAAAGTTGCTATAAAATGATTGTAAAACATCCAAGAATGATAATATAACAGCATGGAACAATCAAAAATTATAAATACGTTGTAGACGTATCAACCGTCCCCATGTTTCCCGACGAGTCTCCGATGACATAGCCGCCGTGGTGAGCCTGTAATCTAATCTCGACTATCTGATCTTGATCCAACGCGTAGTTTTGATCACATTTTTATTTAAAACACGAACAAGCACCGACCAATCAGAATGTGCCATGTAGCCATTCTTATCCGAAACATTATCCATAAGACATTCATTAACTAAAAAGAAAATGCAGTTTTGCAAAAAAAAGTCAATGGAACTTCAAACTATCACACCCGCAAAAAAAACATCAAACTATCACAACTAATTATCGAGAGGGCTAAATTAAATGATTTTTTTTTGCAAATGAAACCATAGGATATGAAATTTTAGAATAATTATAGAAAAGGTAAATTTGAAATTTTAAAATTCAAATTTTAAATATAATAGTTTAACTATCAAATTGGGCATGGCATGTAATCCACAAATCCAAACTAGGTGATTATTTTGCATTTTGGAACTAGTGAAATGTAGTTTAATTTAGTCTATTGTTGATTGAATTATAAAAATATATATAATAGTTTCTAGACAGAAAGTTTGGAACCCTGATTTCATGTTTGTTTGAATTTAGTTAGTGAAATAAAAATTGTAAGTAAACCAAATTCAATTGGAATAATTCCTGGACTTGTTGAAGCACATTGGAACATTAATTGAAACCTTTTGAAAATATTTCAATCATTGTTTGAATTAAAGGAAATATAATGATAAACCCTAATTATTTTATAATAGAAAATAGTAAAATAATTCATGGGTTATTTAAATTTAACAATTAAAATCACAATTACCTAGGAGAAATAAATTTCAAATTGAAAGTGAAACTTAGGTCAAATAATTTCAGATAGTACAAGTCAAATTTCAAATTCAAACCAAGTTGCATTAACTAATGAGGTTAAATCATTTAGGGTTCATAAATAATGAACTAAGATGTTAAGTTGGACCTATTAGGATTTTGTACCTAGTTAGCTAACCCTGAATGAATATTGTAATGAAGTCCAACATCAACAAAATCCTGAACACAAATTGGAAAGACCAAGTTGAATCAAATTCAAACCAAGCAATCCAACACTTGAGTTGTGTGAAATGTGGACTTGCATTCATGCAAGTTTTCTATTTGCATGAATTGAGTGCTTATGATTGCTATGTGTTGTTTTTCTGTCAATGTTAGATTACAAGGAGTGCAACCCCTGTGATTGTGAGGAGTCACCAGTATCAACGACAACCAAGGCAAGTTCCACTTTGATCATATTACCCTGTATTTTATTTGCATTGTAATTTTGCCATGTTAGATGTGTGAGTTTAGGATCCTAAATTGTGTAGAACCCAGTAGTTGACAACTTAGGTCCAAACTTACCCTGAACTTGTAACCATCGAGTAGATGCATAGATGTTATGACGTGGATTGGGGAACATCAATGATTATTTCACCATGCAACCTCATGGTTGACTACACAACTGCAATAAAATTAACGAATCGGAGTGTAGTCCTTGGCGGGGAATGCCACTAGGTACCAAAGGGATTATACGAGTTCAAAGTTGAGTAGCTTTCGTGTGTGACCGTGATACATTATGGGCTCTGTATGTACCAAGTAGGTTGTGGGAACCCTCCTGGGTAGACCAACATATGTAAGTATGTAGGTTGGACTGGGTCTGCCATTTCTGAGAGGGCTACCATTTGCCAAAAGTCTCGTCTTGATCTATCAAGCTACTTCACAAGTGAAGTTTAGTGGCACAAGGTTGTGATCGAGAAGCACGGGTAAAGTACACAAACCTCTGCAGAGTGTATAAAAATTGATCATGATTAGCTGTGTCCCCGGTTACGGGCAACTTGAGCAACTCAACTGTGAATTTCCAGCTTGATCTCATCACCCTTCTTTTAAAATCAATGGGTTGAACCAACGGGGGGTTTGGAGGTGATCTCAGAGGACTGGAGGACCCAAGGTCTCTAGAGAGAAGTTTGGGACAACCGTGCAATGCGGAAGCCCACATACTCAAATTGCATTTATGGGTGACTGCATGATACGTTCTGCCTAGGACTATTTGTGATGAGGATGTCCAGCTACTAGAGTAGACCACTACTAAAATAATAGGGCGAAACTATGTTCTGCAAAGAGCCTTGAACCCCACCAGCCAAAGTGCATGTAGGTGAACATGATCCCAGTTGAACTGTGGACTTGCCAATACATTCCAAGTATTGACCCTAGTGGCTGCAACGTATCATGTTAAAGGCGATTACTACAAGGAGTGACTTACCTAGGGTTTCGTGCCTCCACTCAACATGCTTCCCCGTGGTGTAGATGGAGCTCATCAAGATATCTAGCTTAGATTTGTTTTCGTTTCCGCTTGTTATGAACTTTGTTTGCTTATTGTAAGACTATGTATTTGACTAGCCAATGGCTAGAGTCTGTAAGACTATTTGCTTTCTGGATCATGTGAAGTAATAAAGGACGCATTTGTGTATGATACAAAAATCGTTACCGTGTATGCCGACGATTTGATCCAGGGGTTGGCATAGAAACACACGAACAACGTATGCCTGAAAAGGTGGGTCGTGACACATAGTTGGGAGACACAACATATCGTTGATAGAATAATGCCAGAGAGCTTGGAATAAATCCAGAAAAATACGATCACACATGTCAAGTTTAGATCTTGAACCCAGATGGTAGTTTCCACGTAAAATACCTAGTCATTTGAAACTGTGCTCGTTCACCACTTTCAGCACCTCTGTGACCATGATGCTTGAAAAACAGTTTGTTGTTTTCAGATATCTCATACTCCCTCCGTTTCTTTTTAGTCTGCATATAAAATTTGGTCAAAGTCAAAATATATAAAGTTTGACTAACTTTATAAGAAAAAAGATTAACAATCACAATATGAAATCAATGTTGTTAGATGCATCGTGGAATGAATTTTCATACCATATAGTTTTAGTATCGTATATGTTGTTATTTTTATATAAAGTAAATCAAACTTTGTGTAGCTTGATTTTGATCAAATCTTATATGCAGACTAAAAAGAAACGGAAGGAGTATATCGGTTCCCAGTTCTCAAGCATGCAGCCAAGAAAGAGCCCAACTAACCAACTTTGAAGAGAAAAAATGTGATGCTCCATGCACCATCCAACAGCAGCAGTACGGGCGTACGGGCGTACATGCGCATCACTCACCATGTGGCACAGTGGCAGGCCGGCAGCAACACAACAAACACGAGTGGTACATGCAGTGTTCCCCCGAACGGGAGCACCGAGCGAGCAGCTGGCAGCTGGCGACTGGAGCAACAACAGTCCATGCAGTGTATACTGTTTGCCCAGCGCGGAGTCGGGGATGGACGGACGGAAGTGGGCGCGCTCTACCTTTTGTAGATCAACAGTTTTTTATTTATTTTTGGAGGGTTTGTAGATCAACAGTTTAGGCCTGCACACTCAAAATTTCAGTTTGTTTGGTTAACGGGGGTAAAAAACGAATTTCCAAAGTTATTCCCGTTAGTCAGAGAATAGAAAAACAGGACAAACAACCAAAAACTGACTTTTAGACGCGTCGTCGGGTGTTGGAGAGAGCTGAGCGCGCACCTTGTGGAGGGACAACCTGCAGCAGCCGTGGAGGGCAACTTCGGAGGGAAGAGGTGTCGGTCTCGGTCTAGGATGGGTTTTGAGGATTCTGTTCTAGAGAATCCTCCACGCGTTGTTGTGGGTATCGATTGCAATATATTTAAAGTAATTTCCTTGAATTAAACATTAAATAGTTAAATTAATAATATATGAACTAAAAGTAAAAACACAAATTATATGTTGTACCAGATGAGGTGGACCTTTTTCTCATGCGTGAAAGCTTAAGGTTTTGTTGCCTTCCGCTGGCGTCGCCGCCGGTTCGCCTCGTCTCCGATGGCCTTAGGGCCATGGCGGCGCGGTGAATCCCGGCCTCTGCCGGCGGGAGGGCTCCATTTTTGGATGTTTCTTTAAGTTTTGTTAGGGTTTGTGTCCTGCTCGGGAAGACGAGACATCGGTGGCTTCAAGATGGAATAAGGTCTTCCCTACCTAGCCCCCGTTCCGGTGATGTATCTAGTATCGTTGGTGGATGTGTGGAGGTGTGTCTCCGGCAGATCTATCTTTAATGGATTTGCTCGGATCTGGTCGTATTTCGTCTACGTTTGTTTTTTTCTAAACGAGGCAAAAGATTTGCCATTTCATTAATTAAGAGAGAGTTGTAACAAGGTCCGAGGACCACAGCCAAACAATGGCCGAACAAAGGCGAATATAAAGCAACTACTCGCGATGTAAAATTACACCTAGCCCTTTGGCACCCGCCAACGTCCACATTGTTGCCTCATCCATGATTTTTTTCCACGAGAATTGTCGTAGGCGTGGAGACGTTCCGAAAGACCCTAGCGTTCCTCTCCTTCCAAAGTTCCCAAGAGATAAGCATAAGCAGGTGATACGTCTCCAACGTATCTATAATTTTTGATTATTCCATGCTATTATACAACCCCTTTTGGATGTTTATGTGCTTTATTTTACACATTTATATCATTTTTAGAACTAACCAACTAACCGGAGGCCCAGTCCGTATTGCTGGTTTTTTTTGCCTATTTCAGTATTTCGAAGAAAAGGAATACCAAACGGAGTCCAAACGGAATTAAACCTTCGGAAGCATGATTTTTTGAACGAACGTGATCCAGAGGACTTGGAGTGCAAGTCAAGAAGCAATCGAGGCGGCCAGGAGATAGGAGGGCGCGCCCACCCCTCCTGGGCGCGCCCCCCTATCTCTTGGGCCCCTCGAGCGGCCACCGACGTACTTCTTCCTCCTATATATACCTACGTACCCCGAAAACATCCATGGAGCCACCGAAGAAATATTTCCGCCACGTAACCTTCTGTATCTGTGAGATCCCATCTTGGAGCCGTCGCCGACATTCTGCCGGAGGGGGAATCCACCACGGAGGGCTTCTACATCAACACCATAGCCCTTCCGATGAGTTGTGAATAGTTTACCACAGACCTTTGGGTCCATAGTTATTAGCTAGATGGTTTCTTCTCTCTTTGATCTCAATACAATGTTCTCCCCCTCTCTTGTGGAGATCTATTCGATGTAAACTCTTTTTGCGGTGTGTTTGTTGAGATCCGATGAATTGTGAGTTTATGATCAAGTTTATCTATGAGAAATATTTGAATCTCCTCTGAATTCTTTTATGTATGATTGAGTTATCTTTGCAAGTCTCTTCGAATTATCAGTTTGGTTTGGCCTACTAGATTAATCTTTCTTGCCATGGGAGAAGTGCTTAGCTTTGGGTTCTATCTTGCGGTGTCCTTACCCAGTGACAGAAAGGGATGCAAGGCACGTATTGTATTTTTGCCATCGAGGATAAAAAGATGGGGTTTATATTATATTGCTTGAGTTTATCCCTCTACATCATGTCATCTTTCTTAATGCATTACTCTGTTCTTATGAACTTAATACTCTAGATGCATGCTGGATAGCGGTCGATGTGTGGAGTAATAGTAGTAGATGCAGGCAGGAGTCGGTCTACTTGTCACGGACGTGATGCCTATATACATGATCATGCCTAGATAATATCATAATTATTCACTTTTCTATCAATTGCTCGACAGTAATTTGTTCACCCACCGTAATACTTATGCTATCTTGAGAGAAGCCACTAGTGAAACCGATGGCCCCCGGGTCTATCTTTTATCATACCAGCTTTCAATCTACTTTTATTTGCATCTTTACTTTTTGCATCTATATTATAAAATACCAAAAATATATTTATCTTATCATACTATCTCTATCAGATCTCACTTTCGCAAGTGGCCGTGAAGGGATTGACAATCCCTTTATTGCGTTGGTTGCGAGTTCTTTGTTTGTTTGTGTGGGTGCGTGGGACTTTTGAGGAGCCTCCTACTAGATTGATACCTTGGTTCTCAAAAACTGAGGGAAATACTTACGCTACTATTGCCGCATCACCCTTTTCTCTTCAAGGAAAACCAACGCAAGCTCAAGACGTAGCAAGAAGGATTTCTGGCACCGTTCCGGGGAGGACTTCGCTCAAGTCAAGACATACCAAGTACCCATCACAAACTCATCTCCCTCGCATTTACATTATTTGCCGTTTTCCTCTCCCCCATTCACCCTTGCCGTTTTATTTGCCTTCTCTTTCCCAATCTCTCTCTCTTTTTCGCTTGCCTTTTTCTGTTTGCTTGTGTGTTGGATTACTTGTTACCATGGAGCAAGATAATATCAAATTGTGTTATTTCTCCAATTTCAATAATAATGATTTCCTTAGTACTCCGATTGCTCCTCTTAATGATGTTGAGTCTTCTGAAATCAATACTGCTTTGCTGAATCTTGTTATGAAAGATCAATTCGCCGGCCTTCCTAGTGAAGATGCCGCTACTCATCTAAACAACTTTGTTGATTTGTGTGATATGCAAAAGAAGAAAGATACGGATAATGATATTGTTAAATTGAAGTTTGGTTTTTGTCTTTGCCTAAAAATAGTATTGATTCTTGGAACAAGTGCAAAGATGCTTTTATCTCTAAGTATTTTTCTCCCGCTAAGATTATCACTTAGGAACGATATTATGAATTTAAAACAACTTGATCATGAGCATGTTGCCCAATCTTGGGAAAGAATGAAATTGATGATTCACAATTGCCATACTCATGGTTTGAATTTATGGATGATCATACAAAAAATTTATGCCGGTTTGAACTTTGCTTATTGAAATCTTTTAGATTCGGCAGCGGGAGGCACGTTTATGGAAATCACGCTAGAGATGCTACAAAACTTCTTGATAATATTATGGCTAATTATTCTCAATGGCACACTGAAAGATCTTCTAGTAAAAAAGTGCATCCTATAGAATAAATTAATGTTTTGAGTGGAAAGATGGATGAGCTTATGAGATTGTTTGATACTAAGAGTGCTTCTATTGATCCCAATGATATGCCTTTATCTACCTTGATTGAGAATAATAATGAATATATGGATGTAAATTTTGTTGGTAGGAATAGTTTTGGAAACAATGCTTATAGAGGAAACTTTAGTTCTAGACCGTTCCCTAGTAATTCCTCCAATAATTACGGAAATTCCTACAATAATTCTTATGGTAATTTTAATAAGATTCGCTCTGATTTTGAAAATAGTGTGAAAGAATTTATGATCTCTCAAAAGAATTTTAATGCTTTTCTTGAAGAAAAATTGCTCAAAGTTGATGATTTGTCTAGGAACGTTGATAGACTTTCGCTTGATGTTGATTCTCTTAAACTTAGATCTAGTCCTCCTAAACATGATATCAATGAGTCTCTCAAAGCCACGACAGTTTCCATTGATGAGTGCAATTAAAGAACCGCTCGATTGCGTGCTAAGAAAGATTGCTTTGTAAAGGCATGTTCTTCTAGTTTCCATGAAAACAATAATTAAGATCTTAAAGTTATTGATGCGTATCCTATTAGATCTTTGTTTTGCAATATGAATCTTGATAATAATGGGACTAGAGATGAGTCAACTTTAGTTAGAAGGCGTCCCAAGAATTCAGAGCTTTTAGATCTTGATGCTAAATTTGGTAAAAGTGGGATTGGAGAGGTCATGACTTTAAATAGTATTGAACCCACTATCTCAGATTTCAAGGAATTTGATTATGATAATTGTTCTTTAGAAAGTTGTATTTCTTCGTTGCAATCTGTTGTTAATTCTCCTCATGCTTATAGTCAAAATAAAGCTTTTACCAAACATATCGTTGATGCCTTGATGCAATCTTTTGATGAAAAACTTAATTTGGAAGTTTCTATACCAAGAAAACTTATTGATGAGTGGGAACCTACTATAAAGATTAAAATTAAAGATCATGACTATTTTGCTTTGTGTGATTTGGGTGCTAGTGTTTTCACGATTCCGAAAACTTTATGCGATATTCTAGGTTTCCATGATCTTGATGATTGCTCTTTAAATTTGCACCTTGCGGATTCCACCATTAAAAAGCCAATGGGAAGGATCAATGATGTTCTCATTGTTGCAAATAGAAATCTGGTGCTCGTAGATTTTATCGTTCTTGATATAGATTGCAATCTTTCTTGCCCTATTATTCTTGGTAGATCTTTCCTTAGAACGATTGGTGCGATTATTGATATGAAGGAAGGGAATATTAGATTCCAATTTCCATTAAAGAAAGGCATGGAGCACTTTCAAGAAAGAAAGTCAAATTACCTTATGAATCTATCATGCGAGCTACCTATGAATCAAGTGCCAAAGATGGCACTACTTAGATCTATCTTTGCTTTTATGCCTAGCTAGGGGCGTTAAACGATAGCGCTAGTTGGGAGGCAATCCAATTTTCTTTGTGTTTTTTGTTTTTGTTACTGTTTAGTAATAAATTTTGCATCTACCTTCTGTTTAGATATGTTTTTATGTTTAATTTGGTGTTTGTGCCAAGTAGAACCTATAGGATAACCTATGATGATAGTTGATTTGATTCTGCTGAAAAACAGAAACTTTGCGCTCACGAGAAAACATTCAATAAATCACAGAAACGTGCTTTTGCATTGATTCTTTTTTATTCTGATCAATAAACAAATTTTCCATGACGTCCTATTTTGGTAGGATTTTTAAAGTTCCATAAGTTTGCGTTAGTTACAGATTGCTACAGGCTGTTCTATTTTTGACAGATTCTGTTTTTTGTGTGTTGTTTGCTTATTTTGATGCATCTATGGCTAGTATTAAGTGGTATGAACCATAGAGAAATTGGAATACAGTAGGTTTAACACCAATATAAATTAATAATGAGTTCATTACAGTATCTTATGTGGTGGTTTTGTTTTCTTTCACTAACGGAGCTTATGAGATTTCCTGTTGAGTTTTGTGTTGTGAAATTTTCAAGTTTTGGATAAAGATTTGATGGACTATGGAATAAAGAGTGGCAAAAGCCTAAGCTTGGGGATGCCCAAGGCACCCCAATATATTCAAGAATGGCCAAAATCCTAAGCTTGGGGATGCCCCCGGAAGGCATCACCTCTTTCGTCCTTGTTCATTGGTAACTTTACTTGGAGCTATATTTTTATTCACCACATGATATGTGTTTTGCTTGGAGCGTCGTGTATTATATTAGTCTTTGCTTTTTAGTTTACCACAATAATCCTTGCTGTACTCACCTTTTGGGAGAAGCCCACTTGATTGGAATTTATTAGAATATGTTATGTGCTTCACTTATATCTTTTGAGCTAGATAGTTTTTGCTCTAGTGCTTCACTTATATCGTTTAGAGCACGGCGGTGGCTTAATTTTGTAGAAATTGCTAGTCTCTCATGATTTAATTATATTATTTTGAGAGTCTCTTAGAACAGCATGGTATTTGCTATGGTTATGAATTTGGTCCTAGAATGATGAGCATCCAAGTTGGGTATAATAAAAACTATCATAGAAAGTGCATTAAACACTAGGATCAATTTGATGCTTGATAACTGTTTTGAGATATAAAGGTAGTAATGTTAGAGTCATGCTAGTGGGTAATTATGAAATTGAGAAATACTTGTGTTGAAGTTGGCAAGTCCCGTAGCATGCACATATGGTAAAAGTTGTGTGACAAATTTGTTGCATGGGGTGCTCTTTTGATTGTCTTCCTTATGAGTGGCAGTCGGGGACGAGCGATGGTATTTTCCTACCAATCTATCCCTCTAGGGGCATGCGTAGTAGTACTTTGCTTTGAGGGCTAAGTAGACTTTTGCAATAAGTATATGAGTTCTTTATGACTAATGTGAGTCTATGGATATACACACACTCATCCTTCCATTTAGCTAGCCTCTATTATACCGTGCAACTTTTGCCGGTAGCATGTACCCATTATTTACCTTCCTCAAAACAGCCACCATACCTATCTATTATGGCATTTACATAGCCATTCTGAGATATATTGCCATGCAACTTCCCACCGTTCCGTTTATTATGACACGCTCCATCATTGTCATATTGCTCTTTGCATGATCATGTAGTTGACATCGTATTTGTGGCAAAGCCACCTTCATAATTTTCATACATGTCGCTCTTGATTCATTGCATATCCCAGTACACCGCCGGAGGCATTCATATAGAGTCATATCTTGTTCTAGCTTTGAGTTGTAATTCTTGAGTTGTAAATCAATAAAAGTGTGATGATCTTCATTATTAGAGCATTGTCCTAAGCGAGGAAAGGATGATGAAGACTATGATTCCCCCACAAGTCGGGATGAGACTTCGGACTTTACAAAGAAAAAAAAAGAAAGGCCAAAAAGGAAAAAAAGGCCAAAGAAAGAAAAGAAAAAAAAGTAAAAAAAAAGAAGAAAAAGAAAAAAATGAGAGAAAAAGAGAGAAGGGACAATTGCTACTATCTCTTTTCCACACTTGTGCTTCAAAATAGCTCCATGATCTTCATGATAGAGAGTCTCCTATGTTGTCACTTTCATATACTAGTGGGAATTTTTCATTATAGAACTTGGCTTGTATATTCCAATGACGGGCTTCCTCAAAATGCCCTAGGTCTTCGTGAGCAAGCAAGTTGGATGCACACCCACTTAGTTTCTTTTGTTGAGCTGTCATACATTTATAGCTCTAGTGCATCCGTTGCATGGCAATTCCTACTCACTCACATTGATATCTATTAATGGGCATCTCCATAGCCCATTGATACGCCTAGTTGATGTGAGACTATCTTCTCCCTTTTGTTCTTACAACCACCACCATATACCACCATAGTACTATGTCCATGGCTTGCGCTCATGTATTGCGTAAGAGTTGAAAAAAGCTGAAGCGCGATAAAAAGTATGAAGCAATTGCTCGGCTCGTCATCGGGGTTGTACATGATGGGAGTATTTTGTGTAATGAAAATGAAGCATGGCCTAACTATATGATTTTTTAGGGATAAGCTTTCTTTGGCTATGCTATTTTGATAGGACATGATTATTTGTTAGTATGCTTCGAAGTATTATTATTTTTATGTTTTATAAGCTTTTATCTTGAATCATTTGGATCTGAACATTCATGCCACAATAAAGAAAATTACATTGAGAATTATGCTAGGTAGCATTCCACATCAAAAATTCTGTTTTTATCATTTACCTACTCGAGGACGAGCAGGAATTAAGCTTGGGGATGCTTGATATGCCTCCAACGTATCTATAATTTTTTATTGTTCCATGCTATTATATTACCCCTTTTGGATGTTTATGGGCTTTATTTTATAAATTTATATCATTTTTGTGACTAACCTACTAACCGGAGGCCCAACCCGTATTGCTGTTTTTTTGCCTATTACAGTATTTCGAAGAAAAGGATATCAAACGGAGTCCAAACGGAATGAAACCTTCGGGAGCGTGATTTTTGGAAAGAACGTGATCCAGAGGACTTGGAGTACAAGTCAAGAAGCAATCGAGGCGCCAGGAGATAGGAGGGCGCGCCCACCCCTCCTGGGCGCGCCCCTGTCTCCTGGGCCCCTCGAGTGGCCACTGACGTACTTGTTCCTCCTATATATACCTACGTACCCCGAAAACATCCAGGGAGCCACCGAAGAAATATTTCCGCCACCGTAACCTTCTGTATCCGCGAGATCCCATCTTGGAGCCGTCACCGGTGTTCTGCCGGAGGGGGAATCCACCACGGAGGGCTTCTACATCAACACCGTAGCCCTTTTGATGAGTTGTGAGTAGTTTACCACAGACCTTCGGGTCCATAGTTATTAGCTAGATGGCTTATTCTCTCTTTTTGGATCTCAATACAATGTTCTCCCCCTCTCTTGTGGAGATCTATTCGATGTAAACTCTTTTTGCGGTGTGTTTGTCGAGATCTGATGAATTGTGGGTTTATGATCAAGTTTATCTATGAGAAATATATGAATCTCCTCTGAATTCTTTTATGTATGATTGAGTTATCTTTGCAAGTCTCTTCGAATTATCAGTTTGGTCTGGCCTACTAGATTGATCTTTCTTGCCATGGGAGAAGTGCTTAGCTTTGGGTTTAATCTTGCGGTGTCCTTACCCAGTGACAGAAAGGATTGCAAGGCATGTATTGTATTGTTGCCATCGAGGATAAAAAGATGGGGTATATATCATATTGCTTGAGTTTATCCCTCTACATCATGTCATCTTTCTTAATGCGTTACTCTGTTCTTATGAACTTAATACTCTAGATGCATGCTGGATAGCGGTCGATGTGTGGAGTAATAGTAGTAGATGCAGGCAGGAGTCGGTCTACTTGTCACGGACGTGATGCATATATACATGATCATGCCTAGATAATCTCATAATTATTCGCTTTTCTATCTATTGCTCGACAGTAAAATTTTTCATCCACCGTAATACTTATGCTATCTTGAGAGAAGCCACTAGTGAAACCTATGGTCCCCGGGTCTATCTTTTATCATATAAGCTTTCATTCTACTTTTATTTGCATCTTTACTTTTTGCATCTATATTATAAAATACCAATAATATATTTACCTTATCATACTATCTCTATCAGATCTCACTTCCGCAAGTGACCGTGAAGGGATTGACAACCCCTTTATTGTGCTGGTTGCGAGTTCTTTGTTTGTTTGTGTAGGTGCATGGGACTTTTGAGGAGCCTCCTACTGGATTGATACCTTGGTTCTCAAAAACTGAGGGAAATACTTACGCTACTATTGCTGCATCACCCTTTCCTCTTTAAGGAAAACCAACGCAGGCTCAAGACGTAGCAGCAGGGATGCCATCCCTTTCCCATTAGGAGAGCGCGCGAGCGCAATCTCAGTCCACCAATGTCTGACACTTCGCATAGCCGCCCAGTCCTCCGTGACAATATTGATCAGCCCGATCTTCGCCTTTACCGCATTCCAAACCGCAACCAAAAACCGGCATTGGAATAGGAGGTGCACCGCAGACTCCTGAAGTTGGCTGCAAAGAGGACACAAACCACAATTCAGCCACCCCATTCGTTGTAGCCTGTCCGCCGTCCAAACTCTGTTGTGAACGATTAACCAAGCAAAGAACTTGCATCTCGGAGTTTCCCAGACTTCCCAAACGGTCTTTAGGAGTGGTGTTGAGGTGCGTCCCTCGAACTATAGGGAATAGGCTGAAGAAGTGGAGTGAACCGCTCTCCGTAAGCTTCCATGTGATCATATCTTGCGTGTCATGATCCAAGATTATCCCATCCAACTTCTCCGAAAGGGTGATGAAGTCATGTATATGTCATCTGGTAATGCCATTTGGCATGTCAATTTGTGATATCCACAGTTCATCATTGAGTGCCTTCCTCACAGAGCAGCCTTTCTCTTTTGAGATCTCAAAGATTTTAGGGGCAATGTCCATCGACCTTAGGCCATCAAGCCAGGGAGACGCCCAGAAGAAAGCCTTGGCCCCATTGCCAATCACGACCTTCATAGCAGCCGTGAAAAGGTCTTTGTCGGCCTCGGTGCAAGGAGTGTTTGTGTCTCTTTAGGTCGGATCCTTCCTATCTACACTACTCTTCATTGGCGGCGGTTGTTGTTCTGTTGCGCTGGTCCTATGAGGCCTTAGCACGACTTCTTCCCGATTGTCTACTACAAAAAGTTTTGCCCGGCTCCGACGAGGTAGGGGCGATGACGGCGGCGTGCCTTCGGATCGCTTCAGTGCTTGTAGTCATTACTAGGTGGTCTAGGATCTGTATGTAATTTTTTTTATTTCTGGTGCTCGCTGACCATGATTGAAAATAAATAGTTTGGAAGTTTTCTTGCAAAATAAAAAAACATTCCCTAGGAAGTATGTCATTTACTAATGTTTTTATGGCAGGTTCTTCGAACGTGCATGATAATTTCTTCGGAACAGATGACAACTTCTGTTAAGAAGGGATTTTGCTGCGAAAATTGTCGTGTTCGCGTGAAGAATTATCATGCTCCCGCAACATAAATTGCCATGAAAAAGGTTAGCAAATGATGTCCTTCCCGGTAAATGTTCACTGGATATCATTACCGTTAGATTAAAGCCAGCCCCTTAAGACCCTGCAAAAAAAGTGTTCAGATTGCATATCTTAATTGAATAAAGTAGTACAAGAGTGAGGTTGAAAACATGGTCAACCTGTTCCCGAAGACCAATCATTGCACGACTAAAGAGCAAGCAAAATAAATTAAGATATGCAATCTGAATTGCGGACATAACATGAAGCACTTGTTTAACAGAGTGAGGTTTCGATGATGCGTAGTACAAGATAGCATTACGACATTACATGTTTGTCCAAAAGGTGTTTTGAATAGTGTGATTGAAATTTCATGGCGGTTAGGGTACTCTACTTCAGACATTGTATGAAAAATTTCGACGAGGACAGTGGACAGGGACAATTTCAAATCGGAGATTTTCCTAACTTGTCCTTGTCCATGTATGGTAATTTTTTAGTTGGCTCTGTTTTTTTCAGATTACATTAATCTTCTCATGCATGTATGTTTATTTTGAGCAGCAACAAAAACATTGAATATGTACTTTTGCTTTTTCTACATCTCACTCTGCCGGATGATGGGATGAGAAGGGTAGAAAGATTCTACTAGTTGCAAAGGCAATGGCACAACCAGAAAGCTAAGGGTCTCTTTTCTATTCTCTGTCCATTGTAATAGAGTGCATTGCAATTATATCCAAATATCATATGAAATTCCTATGAATCAAAAGGAGTCGTATTCACTACACCATAACACATGTTCCAAACACTGCCACAAATGATTTTTTGTGAAATACATGTGGAGTTTAAAATTGATTGAAATATGAATGCAATAATTTTAAAAGTTTTGAATTCTATGCTTAGAAAATTGAACAAGAAACAATCACTAAAATAAATGATTTTTTAAATGAAAATGGCCTTTTGAAATGCTCCTGGAACAATTGAACAACTTTGAATAAAAATGCCAAAATAATGTGAAACCCCTCTTTTGAAACTTTCATGAAGATGAAATATTTCAAAAAATGAATTTGGTGGAAACCTATTGGAATAATATTAGTTGGAAGTTGGTATTCTGTAAGGAAAAAATGTGGATACAAAAGAAATACATCCCATAGTATAGGCATGGCTCACAACGACCGAATTAGATTGGTTAAGAGGAGTCTGCTATGTAGAAGCTCCGTCATAAATGAACTCTCCTCGGAGTGAGGCATTTTGGAGCTCAGTTTCTAGTGAGCCTTTTTTCACTGATCAAAATTCATATGTAAAAGTATAAAAATATATGAAAGTGCTACATTATTGTGTAGATGTGTTGTACATATGTAAAAAAACATTCAAAAAAACACTTGACCATGTGAGCTGCCCAAAAAGGGAATTTCACGAATTTATAATACTAGCAAACAACTTGCATTTTAGAAATGCATGCATTTTTGTGCACGCATATATAGAAAACATGCATTACATGAAAATCTAGGTACACATATTATATTTATACTAGCACAAATGCTCATGTGTCGCAACGTGAGAAAATACCAGTTTTTATGAACCACGATTTGCTGGGTCGAGGAACTATGTCATGGGATAATGGTAGCCGATGAGAAAAAAAGATGCATCATTTGAGGCTGACAACGTGGAGCTTAGGACATGGGGTATGATTTGGAGTAAATTGATCTAATTGA
This sequence comes from Triticum dicoccoides, assembly GCF_002162155.2. NCBI lineage: Eukaryota > Viridiplantae > Streptophyta > Magnoliopsida > Poales > Poaceae > Triticum > Triticum dicoccoides. The sequence goes on from NC_041387.1 coordinate 551,905,285, forward strand.
CAACATTTTTTAGGAAAAACTTTTGATCCATTTATCAAACATCATGGCAATAAAGATCATCAGAAGTATTAAAAAATACAACGTGATATAAATTCATCGGAGTCCAGCACTCCTAATCCAATTATTATGGTTTCTAAAAAAAGAATAATCAAATGTCCCTAACATGAGGACGAATTGTTCTTTCAAGCGGACAATATATACAAAAGTCTAACAGAATTATGCATTGTTCAACTTGCGGTCCATGCTTCGCTAATGAGTAAGCACCATAACATTATTGCGAAAAAGACAAAAAACAGCTTACAATAGAGAGAGAGAGAGAGAGAAAGAGTTGATCAGAATGCAATATTGATTCGGGTATTTTTTTTGACCTAGTTAAAGATCTCCCAATATTATGCTCAACAAGTATTCCCTAGGGCGGGTGCTCTCCCAAAATCACAATGTTTAATGCACAACATGCATCCCTAAGGGTGGGCGCTCTCCCAATATTATGCTCAACATGCATGCATCTTCCTTATTATTCTGCCACAATGAAGTCTCAAATTCCTTTCCAAATTAGCTCCCCTATTTTCCTATCAAAATGAACTAAATTATCTGGCATGGAACCTTGTTTCAATTCCTTTACAAATTACCTTCCTTATTCCCTATTATCATGTCTAAATTTCCTTCCTTATTATCATGTCTAAATTTTCTTCTCAAATCCTTTGCTTTAGCATTGATTGCTTTCTTTATTATCCTGTCTCAATTCCTCTCCTGCTTTTTTTGACATCAAAGTACTCTTCATTGAATGGTCATCACCATAGTATATTTTACAAGAGTGCCAACAATTTCTATGGGACTCCGCTCTCACCTTTGTCACTAGTTTGGCTAAATCATGGGCAACACAATTAGTCTACTAGAAGCATGCTAAAAAAATGATATGTGGGAAATCACACATAGGGTGATATATATCATCAAAAAACATCGCCAATACACTGTAAGAGTGACCTTCATTCTTCATTGTCTCTATCTCGTCGATGTTGTCGAAGTTCACCTCTATGCGATTACACCCAACTGATGTTGCCAAATTGAGACCAAACCATAAAGCGAGTGCCTCGGCCATAAGCGCATCTCCACAACAATCAATTTCCATGTTTCCTGCCATGATGAATTTTCCATTAGAGTGTCTGATGACAGTGTCTTACGAGCCCTTGAGTAAGTCTGGGTCAAAAGCCGCATCCATGCTTAGCTTCACGTAGTTGCTCCTTGGTATTTCCCAGCCATGTCGCTTGATCATCGCCTTTGCATCAATCGCCATAGTATAATTAGCAATTAAAGCTCTAATTGTCATTGCTATGAACTTAGGTTCCTGGACCATAATATTATGCATTAACTTTTTCCTCTCCCACCATAAAGACAAGAACCAACTTCAATTGCTTCCATTGAATTTCCGAGACTGAGGACCACAAATTCTTCAAGTGGTTCCAGCAATAAATATTCTAGCACAACTTGTCCCACATGATCCAAAGCACATGCTTGTTAGTAACAAAGTCCAAACCCAGTAACCGCCATACCTCTTTAGCTTTGGCACAAGTTAATAACAAGTGCTTGGTATTCTCTAATTCTATATCGTATGTAGGACATTGCACACTGGCTTTTATATGTCAGTTAGCCAAACTCTCCTGACATGGTAGCGAGCCTAACAAAGTTCGTTAGAGGAAAAACTTAACCTTGGCAGGAGAGCTTAAGCTCTAGATCGTCCCCCATAATGGTGAATTCCGTGAGGGTCCGACTGTATTTTGTCCTGATACTTTATGTCCATATTGGTTGTGCCACTTCGCCAAGTATGCCGATTTCACTAAGAATCTCCCATTTTTGCACAAGTTCCATGCTACGAAGTCCAACATATCAAATTCAGGCAATAGAATCACAAGGATCCGTGCCACATAAACTTGCCAGAATGTTTGAGAAACCAATTCTTCATCCCAACGACTTGTAACAGGTTCAATGAAATCACTTACTTTTGATAGTAAATTGCATCCATGAGCCGTGCTCACTTTCCTAGTAGGTGAGTTAGGGATCCATTCATCATTAGAAACATTGATCTAACTACCATCACCGACCCTCCATATATGACCTATTTTTAGTGTCTACACTCCCGACATAATATTTTTCCATGTGCATGAGGCTCTCTTTTTTAGAGTTGCATCCAAAATATCACTATCTGGATAATATTTGGCTTTGAGAACACGGGCATAAAGGGAATCCGGATTATCAGTTAATCTCCAAGCCTATTTCGCAAGCAGGCCTAGGTTAAAACAATGAATATCTTGAATCCCATTACACCTTCTTTTTTTGGCACACATATCTTGCACCACACGGACCAGTGCATTTTCCTCTCATTGTCACCATCACCCCACCAATAATGCGACTCGCGTTTGTAATTCCTTTACAAATCTATTTTGGAGTTTTGAAAACTAACATTGCATAAGATGGTATAGCCCGTACAATAGATTTGAGTAGCACTTCCTTTCCTCCTGTTGAAAGTTGCCTTTCCTACCATCCCATAATTCTTTTCATAACTCGATCCACCAAAAATTGGAAACAGTATGTTCTATCTAGACCCACGGTGGATGGTAAGCCTAGATAAGTACCGATAGTGCCTTCGTCATTATGTTCAAACTGCTGCAAATTTGTTCCTTCATCTCAACTCTAGTATTAGAGCTAAAAAATACACTTGACTTGTCCACACTAACCTTCTGTCCTGAAGCGACACCAACATGATGCAAGGATTTCTTTCATACACTCAACATTCTCAGTATTGGCCTTCATCAGGATTAATTAATCATCTACACACAATAGATTATTGATGGTCGGTGCTTCCCTAGACATCTTCACTTCATCAAGCTTCCCTTCTTCCTCAGCTTTATTCAACAAAGCGTTCAATCCTTCAGTACATAACATAAACAAATAAGGCGAAATGGATCGTCTGGACTCAAGCTTCTAGACGGTTTAATATATTTTTTGTTTCTTCTGAGTTAAAACTGAAAGTGCGTTACATCGACTAGAGGGGGGGTGAATAGGCGATTTATACAAATTCATCACTGAGGAATTTCTAGGTGAAGAAATTCCTAAGTAACGATGCACTAGCAGCGGAATAAGTACTCATGTATACGCATAACAGAGCAACAACATAGTCATCATGATGAAATGAAAACAAGCACAGAGTACAGATAGCGTGAAAACAGGATAACACTACTAGAATTAGCTTATTTGCCGTCTACCAACTCTTTGTCGTCTGTTGGATGATGGCAAAGAAGGTCTTTGCCGTCAGCCACAAGAAAACGGATGGCAAAGAAGTGGCTGATGGCAAACAAGGACTTTGCCATCAGCCCCACCTCTTTGCCATCCACCAGCGGATGGCAAAGAATCTTTGCCGACCGTTGGCGGACGGCAAAGAGGCGGGTACGTTAACGTCCATCCCGCCCCCGTCCTCTCTCTCTTCTCTCACTCTCTCATTCCCTGCCCACCCACACCCGTGCCACCGCTGCCGACCCCGTCTGCCGTAGTCGGCCGCCCCGCCGCCCCCGCACCCCTCCCATGCGGCACCCCGACCTCCACCGCACCCTCGCCACCCCTTCCACGTCGCCCTGCCCC
>NC_041387.1:551909999-551910644 GCF_002162155.2 Triticum dicoccoides
GCCCCATCCCGCCGCGGCCGTCCCCGCCCCGTCGCCGTCACCGCCCCGTCCCACTGCGATCGTTCGGCCTCCCCTCCACCGGGTCGCCGCCTCCTCCAGCGGCCGCCGCGGCCGTTCGGCCTCCCCCTCCACCAGGTCGCCGCCTCCTCCTGCAGGTGAGCTCCTCCCCCTTTTTTAATTAGTTTCTTTTTGTTTCTTTTAGTTTAGTTTCTGTTTTAGTTATAGTTTTAGTTTTAGTTTAGTTTATTTTAGATTAGTTTTAGTTTTAGTTTATTTTAGTTTAGTTTATTTTAGATTAGTTTTAGTTTTAGTTTAGAAGAAGAAGTAGAAGGAGGAGGAGGAGGGAGAAGAAGTAAGAAGAAAAGAAGAAGAAGAGGAAAAAGGAGGAGGAGAAGAAGAAGAAGAGGAGGAGGAGGAGGAGGAGGAGGAGGAGGAGGAGAAAGAAGAAGAAGAAGAAGAAGAAGAAGAAGAAGAAGAAGAAGAAGAAGAAGAAGAAGAAGAAGAAGAAGAAGAAGAGAAGAAGACAAGGAAAAAAGAGACCCCGACCCCTGACACCCGACACCCCGACACCGACCCCCGATACCCTGACACACACCCCGACCCCTGACCAACCGACACCCTGACACCACACCCCGACCCACATCC
>NC_041387.1:551910655-551932318 GCF_002162155.2 Triticum dicoccoides
GAGACCCCGATAATCGACACCCCGACCCCCCACCCCGACCCCAACCCCCGATAGCCTGACACCACACCCCGAGTCAGGATCCTTTTGATATAGAGCTGGTGATGATATCTGGTGGCGGGAGGTCCCATGGCTCTCAAGCCATTGGTGATGGACTGATACGTTGTCCTAAGACTCTCCCGCAGACCAAGAACCGCCTTTGTACCTCTGACCCTAAGATAACGCCTCATGCACAGCCCGCAGAGCTGGCCGTGGCGGTTAGTTATACGGACTCTCTGACCTTTCCTCCATTACATTGTGTGTGGATTCGTCGATGATTACAATGCTAACGAGGAGTGCTGTGTTGTAGGCAGCGATTGAGAAAGAGAGATTGAAGACCCAGATGCTTTTGGAGGAGGCAAAAAGGGAGGCGGTGGAGAGGGAGAGGTAGAGGGAGGAGAGGACGGCTAAGATGTTGGAGGAGGAGAGGAATCGGAACGAGGCGTCTCACCGGGCTCTATACGAGCTCATCGTGGTACGTTCTCGTGCATATTAGCCCAATCATGCACGTAATGTTTGCATTACTAACTAATATGACTGACTCGTCAGAACCAAATGTGTAGACCATGTGCGAGAAAAATGGTCAGGCCCCTCCACCGATGCCCCAGATTGCTCCGGTGGCCACAGTGAGTTTGATTTGAATGGTCCTTAGTTACTACTATTCACATTTAAGTTTGCATCATGCTAACGAGACATTATTGGAAATGATCTTCGGTTTAGCATGGCTCCCGACAAGCATTAACCAATCCTTCCGCGTCTGCCATTGCCGGAACCCCGACCGGTCCTTCATCTCCATCTGCCACTGGCGCAGCCTCGACCATTCCTACACCTCCGTGATAACAATATGTTTCTTCTTATTTAGCCTGTTTAGTCCATTTATGACATAATTTAGCCTATTTAGTCCACAAATGACATAATAAGATGAAGAAAATCAAGGAAGAGGAAGGAAAGAAGGAATAGGAAGAAAAGAAGAAGAAGAAGAAGAAGAAGAAGAAAAGAAGAAGTTTCTTTTCTTCTTCTTCTTCTTCTTCTTCTTCTTGTTCTTTTCCTCCTCTCACTTGTTTTTATTTGTAAATGGCATCATAACCTTGCTGACCTCATAAATGTCATATACTTAGCTTGTTGTCCTCTAAAATGACACAATAAGCTTAGTTAGGTCAAAAATGGCATAATTTGTTACGTTAGCTCAAAATGGCATTTTTCTTCTTATTTAGCCTATTTAGTCCATTTATGGCATAACTTAGCCTATTTTGTCCACAAATGACACAATAAGATGAAGAAAATCAAGGAAGAGGAAGAAAAGAAGGAATTGGAAGAAAAGAAGAAGAAGAAGAAGAATAAGAAGAAGAAGGAGAAGAAGACCTAGTTTTCTTCTTCTTCTTCTAACTTTCTTATTTCCCATTTTGCAGATTTAATTCACTATATGGAAGCTTGCATGGATGGAGTGCTTGTTTCTCTATTCTTCTTTTTGTATGTATCAAAGGATAATGTGGAACTTGTTATATGGATGCATGGAACAATGTTTTGGATGAACATTGTGATATTAGTGTAAGATGTATGGATCAAACTGTGTTTCTTATGTATGTATGTTGTCATGGATGGAGCTATGTGTTGGATACATCATATGTCTGTTGTGCCTGTGAAAAAAATATGTATATCTGTGTGTGAATTCCAGTGAAATTAAATGGATATAAATAAAAACAGGGGATATATAGCCTCTTTGCCGTCTGCTAGCGGACGGCAAAGAGGACATGTGGCAGCTACCTGTAGACATTGGGAACACTGGCTCCCTATTTGGCCAGCTATGCCGTCTGCCAGTGGGCAGCAAAGACCTTTGAATCTTTGTCGTCTGCTGGCAGACGACATACCTGGCCACATGGCAGCTTCCCAATGCTGGCCTAACTGAGCTCTTTGCCGTCCGTCAGCAGACGGCAAAGAGCTTAGACTCAGCGGACGGCAAAGAGCGTCGTTAACGCCCTAATGGCTCTTACGCCACCCCACTGTCGTCCGCTGTCTTTGCTGTCTGCTGGCCTCAGATGGTGGACGACACAATCCTTTGCCGTCCGTTTCTGCAAAGCAGACGACAAAGAAGGCCTTTGCTGGCATGTGTTGAGTCGGATAGTTTGTCGTACGCTGGCTGACGGCAAATGAGTTTGCCGTCCGGGATCTGTGCCTTTGCCGTCCGCCATGGCGGACGGCAAAGAAGCTGATTCCAGTAGTGTAAGCGGGCTGAAGACTATGTGACTGAAGAATTAGGATTGAGGAATTAGAGAAAGTCTTCAGTCAAAGTCTTCAAACAGTAATGATCAGGTTCATCAACACATGAATGAGGAAATGGAAGGGTTGAGGAAATAGAACCAGTTGGCTTTGGTGAAGACAATAATTTGGTAGACCAGTTCCAACTGCTGTAACAGTTGTACGTCTGGTTGGAGTGGCTGAGTATTTAAACTCGAGGACACACATTCCTGACCCTATTCTCCTTGAGCTAAAGTCACACAAACCTCACCCAATCACTCGTGGTAAGTCTTCAGGTGACTTCCAAACCTTCACAGAGTTGGTCACTTGGCGATCCATAATTCCTCTTGGATGCTCAGACCATGACACCTAACCGTCTGGAGGATGCACAATCCTCAAAGGTAACAAGCATCGGTTCCACACAGGAACAATCTTTTCAGTGATGCTCAATAACTTTGGGTTTGTAGGTGTTTGGGTTTGGATTTTGGGTTTTCCTCACTTGATGATTTTCGCTCAAAGTCCTCGGAGGATGGGATGCTCTTAATGACAAGTGTAAGTTTCTCTCGGAGCAACCAACTAGCTAGTGGTTGTAGGGGGCGGCTATTTATAGCCTAGGGAGCAGCCCGACATGATAAGGCATAAATGCCCTTCATTGACATGACCGTTAGGTGGGTAGATATTTTGGACAACTGGTGCATAGCACATCAACGGTCGGAAATTTGAGGTTCAAATTGCTCAGGGCTATCATGTTCCTCACTGTATAGGAAATTTGCACTGGCGAATTCCTAACTCCTTAGTCAGAACAAGTTCCTTAGAGACCAGAAGATCTTCGTCTCTGTCATTGAAGAAATTGACTGAACTGATATGAGATTTCCAATGGCTTCACTTGAAAGGATTAGGTAGGTGTAGGATTTTGAGATGAGCATCACTTGGAAATCAGTTTCCTTAGTATTACCTCGACCCCCTTTAACAGTACGGTGTTTCCTATGACTCAAGAAAAAGAAAATGAAACTACGCAAACAAAATTCTTCACGCTTCATAATCCTCGCATGAATATCCAAGTCTTCAAGGTCACACCAATTTCTTCTCTTTCAAAATCTTCAGGAGAACCAAAGTCTTCAGGTGAAGACATACGTTCTTAGGGGTTGACTTTCATCGTAAATATCAAACTCCTCATCAACTTCTAGAGCCTGTGTACACTCACAAACATATTAGTCCTTAATTAACCTATAAGTATTCAATACACCAAAATCACTAAGGGGCACTAGATGCACTTACAATCTCCCCCTTTTTGGTGATTGATGACAAATAGGTTAAGTTTTCAACGGGAATAAACATCTCAATTTAAGGTGCTAAGTATTGAGGAATTTGATTGCAAGATATAGAAGAACTCCCCCTGAAGATGTGCACATTTGAGGAATTTGCTTTGGATAGCAAATGCACATTGTAGAGTAATATCATGGAGATCTCCCCCTATATCTTTTAATTCATACATGCATTTAACATATCATAAGAAGAATTTGAAATGCAGGATGAAATATGGTGTCTGACGAAATTCAGCATGTGTGCATTAAGTACTTGAGGAAATAAGCATGCAGAAAGTAGTCAAAAGTATCAGACCACCATAGGACTTAAGTTTACAACTCGGCGAATCAAACACATCAGAAGAATGAGAGTTGTAACTTAACAAAAAAAACCCATATAAGAGACCCGCTTGAAGACTAACTAAAATTTCTCCCCCTTTGTCATCAAATTACCAAAAGCGACGAAAAGTGAGGACTAACGCCCCTAAAGAATATCATCATGATGTCTATGGAGGAGCGACAGTGTTGTTGGGGTCGTCCCTTGTTGTAGGGCCTGCCGCTGTGTCGTCCAAATCTTCAGCTTCGTCTGCCTCGCGCGATGAAGATGTTCGACGAGTTTTTATGCACTATATGACATAAAATAATAATACTAAATGAGTTTTTAGGGCAAGCTATATATGGAGGCAGGTTTGAACCGGAGCATGTATATACATATGCCCGTACGTACACGCTAGTGTACGTGTGCATGACAAAACTATGTACGTGCATATGGCCATGGATGTGTACACGCAATGCAAAGATACCAAATACTAGTACTTCCATATGTTGGGGAACGTAGTAATTTCGAAAATTTCCTACACACACGCAATATCATGGTGATGCATAGCAACGAGAGGGGAGAGTGTTGTCCACGTACCCTCGTAGACCAAAAATGGAAGCGTTAGAACCAAGCGGTTGATGTAGTCGTACGTCTTCATGGCCCGACCGATCAAGCACCGAAAGCATGGCACCTCCGAGTTCTAGCACACGTTCAGCTCGATAACGTCCCTCAAACTCCGATCCAGCCGAGTGTCGAGGGAGAGTTCTGTCAGCACGACAGCATGGTGACGATCTTCATGTTCTATTGTCGCAGGGCTTCGCCTAAGCACCACTACAATATTATCGAGGAGGACTATGGTGGAGGGGGACACCGCACACGGCTAAGAGATCAAGAGATCAATTATTGTGTCTTTGCGGTACCTCCCTACCCCCGTATATAAAGGAGCAGAGGAGGGGAGGGCCGGCCCTCTCTTGGGCGCGCCATAGGGGAGTCCTATTCCCACCGGGAGTAGGATTCCCCCCTTCCAAGTTGGAGTAGGAGAAAGGGAAGGGAGAAGGAGAAGGAAGGAAGGGGGCGCCCCCCTCCCTAGTCCAATTCGGACTAGTCCATGGAGAGGGGTGCGGCCACCCTTTGGGGCCTTTCTCTCCTTTCCTGTATGGCCCATTAAGGCCCAATACGAATTCCCGTAACTCTCCGGTACTCCGAAAAATACCCGAATCACTCGGAACCTTTCCGAAGTTAGAATATAGTTGTCCAATATATCGATCTTTACGTCTCGACCATTTCGAGACTCCTCGTCATGTCCCCGATCTCATCCAGGACTCCGAACTCCTTCGGTACATCAAAACATATAAACTCATAATATAACTGTCATCGAAACCTTAAGCGTACGAACCCTACGGGTTCGAGAACTATGTAGACATGACCGAGACACGTTTCCGATCAATAACCAATAGCGGAACCTGAATGCTCATATTGGCTCCTACATATTCTACGAAGATATTTATCGGTCAAACCGCATAACAACATACGTTGTTCCCTTTGTCATTGGTATGTTACTTGCCCGAGATTCGATCGTCGGTATCTCAATACCTAGTTCAATCTCATTACGACAAGTCTCTTTACTCGTTCTGTAATGCATCATTCTGCAACTAACTCATTAGCCACATTGCTTGCAAGGCTTATAATGATGTTCATTATCGAGAGGGCCCGGAGATACTTCTCCAACAATAGGAGTGACAAATCCTAATCTCAAAATACGCCAACTCAACATGTACATTCGGAGACACCTGTAGAGCTCCTTTATAATCATCCAGTTACGTTGTAACGTTTGGTAGCACACAAATTGTTCCTCCGGTAAACGGGAGTTGCATAATCTCATAGTCATAGGAACATGTATAAGTCATGAAGAAAGCAATAGCAACATACTAAACGATCAAGTGCTAAACTAAAGGAATGGGTCAAGTCAATCACATCATTCTCCTAATGATGTGATCCCGTTAATCAAATGAAAACTCATGTCTATGGTTAGGAAACTTAACCATCTTTAATTAACGAGCTAGTCAAGTAGAGGCATACTAGTGACACTATGTTTGTCTATGTATTCACATATGTATTATGTTTCTGGTTAATACAATTCTAGCATGAATAATAAACATTTATCATGAAATAAGGAAATAAATAATAACTTTATTATTGCCCCTAGGGCATATTTCCTTCAGTCTCCCACTTGCACTAGAGTCAATAATCTAGTTCACATCACCATGTGATTTAACACCAATATTCACATCTGTATGTGATTAACACCCATAGTTCACATCGTCATGTGATCAACACCTAAAAGGGTTTACTAGAGTCAATAATCTAGTTCACATCGCTATGTGATTAACACCCAAAGAGTACTAAGGTATGATCATGTTTTGCTAGTGAGAGAAGTTTAGTCAACGGGTCTGTCACATTCAGAGTCGTATGTATTTTGCAAATATTTTATGTCTACAATGCTCTGCACGGAGCTACTCTAGCTAATTGCTCCCACTTTCAATATGTATCCAGATAGAGACTTAGAGTCATCTGGATCGGTGTAAAAGCTTGCAACGATGTAACTCTTTACGTCGGGCTCTTTTATCATCTCCATAATCGAGAAATATTTCCTTAGTCCTCACTAAGGATATTCTTGACCGATGTCTAGTGATGTACTCTTAGATCACTATTGTACTCCCTTTCCAAACCAGCGCAGAGTATACAATAGGTCTGGTCCATAGCATGACATACTTTTATAGAACCTATGACTGATGCATAAGGAATGACTTTCATTCTCTTTCTGTTTTCTGCCATGGTCGGGATTTGAGTCTTACTCAATTTCATACCTTTGTAACACATGCAAGAACTCTTTCTTTGACTGTTCCATTTTGAACTACTTCAAAATCTTGTCAAGGTATGTACTCATTGAAAATCTTATCAAGCGTCTTGATCTATCTCAATAGATCTTGATGCTCAATATGTAAGTATCTTTACTGAGGTCTTTCTTTTAAAGAACTCATTTCAAACACTTCTTTATGCTTTCCAGAAAAATTCTACATCATTTCTGATCAACAATATGTCACTCACATATACTTATCAGAAAGGCTGTAGTGCTCCCACTCACTTTATTGTAAATACAGGCTTCATTGCAAGTCCGTATAAAACTATATGCTTTTGTCAACTTATCAAAGCGTATATTCCAACTCCGAGATGCTTGCACCAGTCCATAGATGGATCACTGGAGCTTGCGCAATTTGTTAGCACCTTTAGGATTGACAAAACCTTCTGGTTGCATCATATACAACTCTTCTTTAATAAATCCATTAAGGAATGCAGTTTTGACATCCATTTGCCATATTTCATAAAATGTGGCAATTGCTGACATGATTCGGACAGACTTTAAGCATCGATACGAGTGAGAAAATCTCATTGTATTCAACACCTTGAACTTGTCGAAAAACTTTTTGCGACAAGTCGAGCTTTGTAGATAGTAACACTACTATCAGCGTCTGTCTTCCTCTTGAAGATCCATTTATTTTCTATGGCTTGCCGATCATCGGGCAAGTCCACCAAAGTCCACACTTTGTTCTCATGCATGGATCCCATCTCAGATTTCATGGCCTCAAACCATTTCGTGTAATCTGGGCTCACCATCGCTTCCTCATAGTTCGTAGGTTTATCGTAGTCTAGTAACATGACTTCCAGAACAGGATTACCGTACCACTCTGGTGCGGACCGTAATCTCGAAGACCTACGAGGTTCTCTAGTAACTTGTTCTAAAGTTTCATGATCATCATCATTAGCTTCCTCACTAATTGGTGTAGGAATCACTGGAACTGATTTCAGTGTTGAACTATTTTCCAATTCAGGAGAAGGTACTATTACCTTATCAAGTTCTACTTTTCTCCCACTCACTTCTTTCGAGAGAAACTCCTTCTCTAGAAAGGATCCATCTTAGCAACGAATATCTTGCTTTCGGATCTGTGATAGAAGGTGTACCCAATAGTTTCCTTTGGGTATTCTATGAAGACGCACTTCTCCAATTTGGGTTTGAGCTTATCAGGTTGAAACTTTTTCACATAAGCATCGCAGTCCCAAACTTTAAGAAATGACAACTTTGGTTTCTTGCCAAACCACAGTTCATAAGGCGTCGTCTCAAATGGATTTTGATGGTGCCCTATTTAAAGTGAATGCAACTGTCTCTAATAAAGTGCGGTTATGATGTTCGGACACACCATTAAGCTGTGGTGTTCCATGTGGCGTGAGTTGTGAAACTATTCCACATTGTTTTATATGAAGGCCAAACTCATAACTCAAATATTCTCCTCCACGATCAGATCGTAGAAACTTTATTTTCTTGTTATGATGATTCTCTACTTCACTCTAAAATTCTTTGAACTTTTTAAATGTTTCACACTGGTGTTTCATTAAGTAGATATACCCATATCTGCTCAAATCATCTGTGAAGGTCAGAAAATAATGATACTTGCCACGAGCATCAACACTCATTGGATCGCATACATTGGTATGTATTATTTCCAATAAGTCAGTAACTCGTTCCATTGTTACGGAGAACGGAGTTTTAGTCATCTTGCCCATAAGGCATGGTTCACAAGCATCAAATGATTCATAATCAAGTGATTCCAAAAGTCCATTTTTATGGAGATTCTTCATGCGCTTTACACCGATATGACCCAAATGGCAGTGCCACAAATATGTTGCACTATCATTATCAACTTTGCATCTTTTGGCATCAATATTATGAATATGTGTATCACTACGATCGAGATCCAACAAACTATTTTCATTGGGTGTATGACCATTGAAGGTTTTATTCATGTAAACAGAACAACGATTATTCTCTGACTTTAAAAGAATAACCGTATTGCAATAAACATGATCAAATCAAATTCATGCTCAACGCAAACGCCAAATAACATTTATTTAGGTTTAACACTAATCCCGAAAGTATAGGGAGTGTACGATGATGATCATATCAATCTCGGAACCACTTCCAACACACATCATCACTTCACCCTCAACTAGTCTCTGTTTATTCTGTAACTCGTGTTTCAAGTTACTAATTTTTAGCAACCGAACAAGTATCAAATACTCACGGGCTACTATAAACACTAGTAAGGTACGTATCAATAACCTGTATATCAAATATACCCTTGTTCACTTTGCCATCCTTCTTATCCACCAAATATTTAGGGCATTTCCTCTTCTAGTGACCATTTCCTTTGCAGTGTAAGCATGCAGTTTCAGGCTTTGGTCCAGCTATGGGCTTCTTCGCGGGAGTGACAACTTGCTTGTCATTCTACTTGAAGTTCCCTTTCTTTCCCTTTGCCCTTTTCTTGAAACTAGTGGTCTTGTCAATCATCAACACTTGATGCTCTTTCTTGATTTCTACCTTCGTCGATTTCAGCATCACGAAGAGCTCGGGAATCGTTTTCGTCATCCCTTGCATTATAGTTCATCACGAAGTTCCAGTAACTTGGTGATGGTGACTAGAGAACTCTGCCAATCACTATCTTATCTGGAAGATTAACTCCTACTTGATTCAAGTGATTGTAGTACTCAGACAATCTAAGTACTTGCTCACTAGTTGAGCAATTCTCCTCCATCTTTTAGGTGAAGTATTTGTCAAAGGTCTCATACCTCTTGACATGGGCATGAGTCTAAAATACCAATTTCATCTCTTGAAACATCTTATATGTTCCATGATGTTTCAAAAACGTTTTTGTAGTCCTGGTTCTAAGCCATAAAGCATGGTGCACCAAACCATCAAGTAGTCATCATATTGAGCTAGCCAAACGTTCATAACGTCTGCATCTGCTCCTGCAATAGGTCTGTCACCTAGCGGTGCATAAAGGACATAATCCTTCTGTGTAGCAATGAAGATAAACCTCAGATCACGGACCAAGTCCGCATCATTGCTACTAACATCTTTCAACTTAGTTTTCTCTAGGAACACATATAAAACATAGGGAAGCAACAACGCGAGCTATTGATCTACACCATAATTTGCAAAATACTACCAGGACTAAGTTCATGATAAATTAAAGTTCAATTAATCATATTACTTAAGAACTCCCACTTAGATAGACATCCCTCTAATCATCTAAGTGATCACGTGATCCAAATCAACTAAACCATGTCCGATCATCACGTGAGATGGAGTAGTTTTCAATGGTGAACATCACTATGTTGATCATATCTACTATATGATTCATGGTCGACCTTTCGGTCTCAGTGTTCCAAGGCCATATCTGGATATGCTAGGCTCGTCAAGTTTAACCTAAGTATTCTGCGTGTGAAACTGTTTTGCACCCGTTGTATTTAAACGTAGAGCCTATCACACCCAATCATCACGTGGTGTCTCAGCACGAAGAACTTTTGCAACGGTGCATACTCAAGGAAAACACTTATACCTTGAAATTTAGCGAGAGATCATCTTATAAAGCTACCGTCGAACTAAGAAAAATAAGATGTATAAAAGATAAACATCATATGCAATCAAAATATGTGACATGATATGGCCATGATCATCTTGCGCCTTTGATCTCCATCTCCAAAGTATTGTCATGATCTCTATCGTCACCGGCATGACACCATGATCTTCATCATCTTGATCTATATCATTGGGTCGTCACATGGTCGTCTCGCCATCTATTGCTCTTGCAACTATTGCTATCGCATAGCGATAAAGTAAAGCAATTATTTGGCACTTGCATCTTATGCAACAAAGAGACAACCATAGGGTCTTTTACCAGTTGCTCATAACTTCAACAAAACATGATCATCTCATACAACAACTTATATCTTATCACGTCTTGACCATATCACATCACAACATGCCCTGCAAAATCAAGTTAGACATCCTCTACTTTGTTGTTGCAAGTTTTACGTGGCTGCTATGGGCTGAGCAAGAACCGTTCTTACCTACGCATCAAAACCATAATGATATTTCGTCAAGTTAGTGTTGTTTTAACCTTAACTCCGCCTATGTTGTCTCAACATAGCCGGTCCCAAGCCCGGGTAAAGGAGGAGGGTTGTGATAGGCTTGGCGAGCCAACGTAAAAACTCAGCCACTCTTATGGAGATGAAACCCAAAAGATTTTCGTTGGGGCATAACCCTCTCAGCGACGCGCCACATCGGAACCCGGGTGTGGTGGAAAATGGGCAAGGGCCGGGCCATCACCCCCCAAGTGGCGCGCCGTATCTTGATTCGGATACGGTGGCAAGTGAGCGAGGATCGGGTCGTCGCATCCTTACTAGCGCGCTACATCGGCGCCCGGATGTAGTGGAAAATGAGCAAGGGTCTTCGCATTTGACTCGACGAGTGCGAAGGGTAAGGAAGCTTGCCGAGCCTAGGAGGATTCGCTTAGGTAGCTGGAACCAAATGGAGAGGACAGAAGGCGAAGGAGGTGGAGGATACCGGCTTCAAGCTGTGGTACACGGGGACGGCTGCAAACAGAAATGGCGTAGGCATCTTGATCAACAAGAGCCTCAAGTATGGAGTGGTAGACGTCAGGAGACGTGGGGACCGGATTATCCTGGTCAAGCTGGTAGCTGAGGACTTGGTTCTCAATGTTATCAGCGCATATGCCCCGCAATTAGGCCACAATGAGAACACCAAGAGGGAGTTCTGGGAAGGCTTGGAAGACATGGTTAGGAGTGTACCGATTGGTGAGAAGCTCTTCATAGGAGGAGACCTCAATGGCCACGTGGGTACATCTAACACAGGTTTTGAAGGGGCGCATGGGGGCTTTGGCTATGGCATCAGGAATCAAGAAGGAGAAGATGTCTTAAGCTTTGCTCTAGCCTACAACATGATTGTAGCTAACACCCTCTTTAGAAAGAGAGAATCACATCTGGTGACTTTTAGTAGTGGCCAACACTCTAGCCAGATTGATTTCATCCTCTCGAGAACAGAAGATAGGCGTGCGTGCCTAGACTGTAAGGTGATACCTGGGGAGAGTGTTGTACCCCAGCATAAGCTGGTGGTTGCTGAATTCCGCTTTCGGATTCATGTCCAGCGGGATAAGCGTGCCAAGGTCGCTAGAACGAAGTGGTGGAAGCTCAAGGGGGAGGTAGCTCAGGTGTTCAAGGAGAGGGTATTTAAGGAGGGCCCTTGGGAGGAAGGAGGGGATGCGGACAATGTGTGGATGAAGATGGCGACTTGCATTCATAAGGTGGCCTCGGAGGAGTTTGGAGTGTCCAGGGGAAGGAGAAGCGAAGATAAGGATACCTGGTGGTGGAATGATGATGTCCAGAAGGCGCTTAAAGAGAAGAAAGATTGCTTCAGACGCCTATACCTAGATAGGAGTGCAGACAACACAGATAAGTACAAGATGGCGAAGAAGGCCGCAAAGTGAGCTGCTGGTGAAGCAAGGGGTCGGGCATATGAGGACCTCTACCAACGGTTAGGCACGAAGGAAGGTGAAAGGGACATCTATAAGATGGCTAAGATCCGGGAGAGGAAGACGAGGGCTATTGGCCAAGTCAAATGCATCAAGGACGGAGCAGGCCAACTCTTGGTGAAGGACGAAGAGATTAAGCATAGATGGCGGGAGTACTTCGACAAGCTGTTCAATGGGGAGAATGAGAGTTCTACCATTGAACTGAATGACTCCTTTGATGAGACCAGCATGCGTTTTGTGCGGCACATCCAGGAGTCTGCGGTGAAGGAGGCTTTAAAAAGGATGAAAGGAGGCAAGGCGATGGGCCCTGATTGTATCCCCATTGAGGCGTGGAAAGGTCTCGGGGACATAGCGATAGTATGGCTAACCAAGCTTTTCAACCTCATTTTTCGGGCAAACAAGATGCCAGAAGAATGGAGACGGAGTATATTAGTACCAATCTTCAAGAACAAGGGGGATGTTCAGAGTTGTACTAATTACCGTGGAATTAAGCTGATGAGCCATACAATGAAGCTATGGGAGAGAGTCATTGAGCACCGCTTAAGAAGAATGACAAGCGTGACCAAAAATCAGTTTGGTTTCATGCCTGGGAGGTCGACCATGGAAGCCATTTTCTTGGTACGACAACTTATGGAGAGATATAGGGAGCATAAGAAGGACTTGCATATGGTGTTCATTGACTTGGAGAAGGCCTATGATAAGATACCGCGGAATGTCATGTGGTGGGCCTTGGAGAAACACAAAGTCCCAGCAAAGTACATTACCCTCATCAAGGACATGTACAATAATGTTGTGACAAGTGTTCGAACAAGTGATGTCAACACCGATGACTTCCCGATTAAGATAGGACTGCATCAGGGGTCAACTTGGAGCCCTTATCTTTTTGCATTGGTGATGGATGAGGTCACAAGGGGTATACAAGGAGATATCCCATGGTGTATGCTCTTTGCGGATGATGTGGTGCTAGTTGACGATAGTCGGACGGGGGTAAATAGGAAGTTAGAGTTATGGAGACAAACCTTGGAATCGAAAGGGTTTAGGCTTAGTAGAACTAAAACCGAGTACATGATGTGCGGTTTCAGTACTACTAGCTGTGAGGAGGAGGAGGTTAGCCTTGATGGCCAGGTGGTACCTCGGAAGGACACCTTTCGGTATTTGGGGTCAATGTTGCAGGAGGATGGGGGTATTGATGAAGATGTGAACCATCGAATCAAAGCCGGATGGATGAAGTGGCGCCAAGCTTCTGGCATTCTCTGTGACAAGAGAGTGCCACAAAAGCTAAAAGGCAAGTTCTACAGGACGGCGGTTCGACCCGCAATGTTGTATGGCGCGGAGTGTTGGCCGACTAAAAGGCGACATGTTCAACAGTTAGGTGTGGCGGAGATGCGTATGTTGAGATGGATGTGTGGCCACACAAGGAAGGATCGAGTCCGGAATGATGATATACGAGATAGAGTTGGCGTAGCACCAATTGAGGAGAAGCTTGTCCAACATCGTTTGAGATGGTTTGGGCATATTCAGCCCAGGCCTCCAGAAGCTCCACTGCATAGAGGACGGCTAAAGCGTGCGGAGAATGTCAAGAGAGGGTGGGGTCGACCGATTTTGACATGGGAGGAGTCCGTTAAGAGAGACCTGATGGATTGGAGTATCGACAAAGAGCTAGCTATGGACAGGGGTGCGTGGAAGCTTACTATACATGTGCCAGAGCCATGAGTTGGTTGCGAGATCTTATGGGTTTCACCTCTAGCCTACCCCAACTTGTTTGGGACTAAAGGCTTTGTTGTTGTTGTTGTTGTTGTAGTGTTGTTTTAACCTTCTCAAGGACCGGGCGTAGCCACACTCGGTTCAACTAAAGTTGGAGAAACTGACACCCGCTAGTCACCTGTGTGCAAAGCACGACGGTAAAACTAGTCTCGCGTAAGCATACGTGTAATGTCGGTCCGGGCCGCTTCATCCAACAATACCGCCGAACCAAAGTATGACATGCTGGTAAGTAAGCAGTATGACTTGTATCGCCCATAACTCACTTGTGTTCTACTCATGCATATAACATCTACGCATAAAACCAGGCTCAGATGCCACTGTTGGGGAACGTAGTAATTTCAAAAATTTCCTACGCACACGCAAGATCATGGTGATGCATAGCAACGAGAGGGGAGAGTGTTGTCCACGTACCCTCGTAGAACGAAAATGGAAGCGTTAGAACAACAGGGTTGATGTAGTCGTACGTCTTCACGGCCCGACCGATCAAGCACCGAAGGCACGGCACCTCCGAGTTCTAGCACACGTTCAACTCGATGACGTCCCTCGAACTCCAATCCATCCGAGTGTAGAGGGAGAGTTCCGTCAGCACGAAGGCGTGGTGACGATCTTGATGTTCTACTGTCGCAGGGCTTCGCCTAAGCACCGCTACAATATTATCGAGGAGGACTATGGTGGAGGGGGGCACCGCACACGGCTAAGAGATCAAGAGATCAATTGTTGTGTCTTTGGGGTGCCCCCCAGCCCCCGTATAGAAAGGAGCAGAGGAGGGGAGGGCCGGCGCTCTCTTGGGCGTGCCATAGGGGAGTCCTACTCCCACCGGGAGTAGGATTCCCCCCTTCCAAGTTGGAGTAGGAGAAAGGGAAGGGAGAAGAAGAAGGAAGGAAGGGGGCGCCCCCCTCCCTAGTCCAATTCGGACTAGTCCATGGGGAGGGATGCGTCCACCCTTTGGGGCCTTTCTCTCCTTTCCCGTATGGCCCATT
Source organism: Triticum dicoccoides (assembly GCF_002162155.2). NCBI lineage: Eukaryota > Viridiplantae > Streptophyta > Magnoliopsida > Poales > Poaceae > Triticum > Triticum dicoccoides. The sequence continues at coordinate 551,925,741 of NC_041387.1, forward strand.
CAGGCCTAATACGAATTCCCGTAACTCTCCAGTACTCCAAAAAATACCCGAATCACTCGGAACCTTTCCAAAGTTCGAATATAGTCCTCCAATATATGGATCTTTACGTCTCGACCATTTCGAGACTCCTCGTCATGTCCCCAATCTCATCTGGGACCTCGAACTCCTTCGGTACATCAAAACATATAAAGTCATAATATAACTATCATCAAAACCTTAAGCGTGCGGACCCTATGGGTTCGAGAACTATGTAGACATGACCGAGACACGTTTCCGATCAATAACCAATAGCGGAACCTAGATGCTCATATTGGCTCCTACATATTCTACGAAGATCTTTATCGGTCAAACTGCATAACAACATACGTTGTTCCCTTTGTCATCGGTATGTTACTTGCCTGAGATTCGATCGTCGGTATCTCAATACCTAGTTCAGCCTCGTTACCGGCAAGTCTATTTACTCGTTACGTAATGCATCATTCCGGAACTAACTCATTAGTCACACTGCTTGCAAGGCTTATAATGATGTGCATTACCGATAGGGCCCAACACTACAAAAAATACACTTCCGTGATGATACGTGTTTGTCACAGTAGGTCGCGTTTTCTGTCATGCATGTACATCCATGACAAATTTATGACAGAATCAAGATAGTCATACCTGTGCTGTCATAGAAGTGTTTCATGACATTACCAAAATTATGATCACGGAAGTGTACACTTCCATGACAATAAATCTCGCATCACAGAAGTGCTTTCGTCAAGGGTGACCGACACGTGGCATCCACCATAATGGAATGTCGTTAAGCTATCGGGTCCGGTTTTGGATCCGATAACCCATTAACAGCCCCGGCCAATGGGGATTTTCCACGTGTAAAATCATCATTGGCCGCAGGAAACACGTGTTGCCTCACCGTTGGGACCGATGTCATCCACTTATTGGATAGGAGGCGCCTATGATAGGTCGACACGTGGCACGGCCCAATAGTGGCCCATTCCGGTGAAAAAGGCCGGCCCAGTAAAAATTAGCAGGCCGACACATATAAGGCCTACCTGTGTCAGGTCCATTTAAGCCCACGGTCCATACGAGATGTGCCAATTCGGCCCGTCAACGACCCGTTAAAGATTTGACACCATTGCAGCCCATCGTCAGTTCGAGCCCGTTAACAGCCCGCTATATATTTGGGCTCAATATCGGCCCGATGAGATTTTGGCCTGTTAGCGGCCCATTTAATGGATGGGCCAATTTTCAGGATGTACATCTTTCGGCCTTTTAGCGACCCATTTAAATGTTGGGCTAATTTCCGGCCCGGTGTGCCTTTCAGCCTGTTGACGGCCCATAAATCTGATGGGCCATTTGTAGTCGGACCTGAGTTTTGGCCTTTTAGCGGTCCATTTAAGTGTTGGGCCAATTTCTGGCCCGGTGTTACTTTCAGCGTGTTGACGGCCCATAAATCAGTTGGGCCATTTGTAGTCGAACCTGAGTTTTGGCCTTTTAGCGACCCATTTAAGTGTTGGGCTAATTCCCGGTCCTTTGTGCCTTTCGGCCTGTTAACGGACCATAAATGAGTTGGGACATTTGTAGTTGGACCTTAGCTTTGGCCTTTTAACGGCCCATGCCCGTCATGGTCCAATACAAGCCCGGTTTCTCTTTCGGCCTGCTAAAGGCCTACAGTATAGTTGGGCCATATGTAGCCCAAACTTAGTAACGGCCTGTTAACGGCCCGTGAAATAAATTGGGTCCACCTGTTGCCCACTTTGATGTCGGCCTGTTAACGACCCGGGAGGTAAGAGGGCCGACCATTAACTTTCGGCCTAGTAACGACCCATTAACTTAATGGGCCCACTAAAGTTCGTACATGTCTTTAGGCCAAATTAGATAATTTGAGCCCATTACGACAAGCAATTATGCCCAGGACCAAAACCGATCAAGCAAAGCTACGGTATACAGGGAATAACGTTGCACATCCAGCATATATTATAGGAAATTACATCCACTGGGCAATCAAAGATTGATGCCAGTGCAAGTAAATGAGCAGAACCTAACCATGTACAACATCACAATCTGCAACCTCACCACAAATGACGCCCATAAGCATGTGGGCAAGTTCTTGCTGCTTTGCTACACTGTCTCTGAAAACATTGATCAGTTGTTGTGTCGCACGACTCTGCACCTGTGATTGATCCACCATTTCCATCATTGCTTCATCCATTAATTGGTTCACAAACATACATTTATTCCGTTGCATTCGAGACAAAGGATACTGAAAAGATTCAGATGGCAATTTGGCAGGCTTGCATTATTGATAGTGGAGAGTGTCTCGACCACTGCATCATAACATAAATTAGGACAGGAACCAAACAGATTAATCATGAGTTATTGCCATATTACCTGGCCTAGATTTACTGGAAAGAAACAATGGGGTTGCCTTGCTGTTTTTAGAGTTTGTCTTCTTATCTTCAGCAGCCTGCACAAAATTAACACACTAGCATTGCTATCATTGGCCAAGTCAGATAATAGGAAAGCAACATTGACACAACGAACATTTGGGCAACTAGCCTACACCAAATTAACACAATATGGCACAGCTATCATCAGCTAGGTGAGGTAGTACAAAAGCAACATTGACGCAATGAATGAATGGGCAACCAGAGAAGCACTACAATTCAGTAATGTGTGTGATATGAGATAGTACATTCATGCAGCTCAGTATGCAAAACTACCAGGCAGTTTTCCTTGCAAAAATCAACATTGGCGCCTTTAACATTTTGCTACAACTAATTTTAGATTCACGCCGATTAACAAAATACATGTTGATGTAGAAATATAGTGATATACAACAGGTACTTACATCAGCATTGGAGCACAGAGAATTCCCGCAAGATATTTTCCTCGAATACGATCCCAATGGAGGAAGTCTTTTATCGTTTAACCTTATTTTCTAAAAGAGAGATGGGTAAGAAACTTGTAGAAAATATGATCAGAATGCTATATAATTTCATGATGCGAGGATACGCACACACTTCTTAGAATGGAGTTGACATTCTTTTGCTGGACTGGAGCGGACTAGTTCTTTGGCCACTGGAATCTGCTTATTATCAGTGGGAGTTGGGTTTCTCTGTGCTGGAGCAGTATCTATGAAAAATGGAGTTGGTTTATTATCTCCTGGCGTTTGGATCTTTTGCAAAGACCTGGTTTGTAACCCTTCAGATTCTAACATAGCCGTCTTCCCCTTGCATGCCTTATATAGAAGAATGGTGATTCAGTTATAAAACATGCTACAACAGAGATTGAATAGGTACTGAAGAATAGAAAGGCATGACATATTGCATGTATTCCCTCCATCCGGAAATAAATGGATGGGTCTAGGCGTATTTCAGTTCTATATTAATCCAGTTTTATCCATTTCTGGGACATTTAATCCGGACGGAGGGAGTATGATGTAAGAGCTAGGGATACGACAGGACAACACAGTAAAGAAAAACACTGTAAAACCCACTGCAGAACCAAAGTATTCAAACCCACTGATATGAGATAGTACACTCATGCAGCTCAAGATGCAAAACTACCAGGCAGTTTTCCTTACAAAAATCAACATTGTGGCCTTTAATCATACATTTTTCTACAACTAAATTTAGATCAGATAAAGGTTGGATTCACACTGAGTAATAAAATACATGCTGATGTAAAATATAGTGATATACAACAGGTACTTACATCTACATTGGAGCAGAGAGAACTCCTGCAAGAATCTTTCCTCATAAATGATACCATTGCAGAAATTCTTCTATCTCTTAAGCTTATTTTCTAAAAGGGAAATGAGTAAGAAACATGTAGAAAATATGATCAGCATGCTATAAAATTTTCATGATGCAAGGATATGCACACGCTTCTTAGAATTTAGTTGACATATTTTTGCTGCACTGGAGCGGACTAGTTCTTTGGCCACTAGAATTTGCTTATTATCAGTAGGAGTTGGGTTCCTGTGTGCTGGAGCAGTATCTATAAAAACTGGAGTTGGTTTATTATCTCCTGGCGTTTGGATCTTTTGCAAAGGCCTTGTTTGTAACCCTTCAGATTCTAACATAGTCATCTTCCCCTTGCATGCCTTGTATAGAAGAATGGTGCTTTAATTATAAAACATGCGACGGCCGAGAGATGGAATAGGTACTGAAGAATAGAAAGGCATGACATATTGACATGTATTCCCTCCATCCAGAAAAACATGGATGGGTCTAGGCGTATTTCAGTTCTAGATACATCCTTTTTTATCCATTTCGGCAACATGTAATCCAGACGGAGGGAGTATGGTGTAAGAGCTAGGGATACGACAGGACAACACAGCAAAAAAACACTAGTTGAATGTAAAACTATGTGCTAGCAGAATACGTATAGAAATAACTAAGGCAACATACACGTGTATGATTGGGAAAATAAGATGGTATTGCAAGAGACACTAGAACAGCACTTCAACGTAAAAAACATGGTATGGCAGACAGATGAAGTACATACTGATGAATAAAAATGCATAAGATATTCAGAAGCATGATGTCCAAATTAAGCCGATGGCATTGCGATAGAGTAGAATCACAGTACTTGAATTTGAAAACATGTTATCATGAATGGAATAGGTACTGAAAAACAGGAAGGCATGACATATTTACATGCATGATCAGCATGCTAATTACATGGCATTGCAACAGAGTAGATACACTCCAGGACATTATATGCATGTTGTACCGATATCACAGGCCAAGTTAGAGCAAGGACCTTGTGGGGTGAAGAGGATTCATCATCTTTCTGCAAGTCTTCTGAAGAACTACCTTTACATGTTCCATCATATTGGGTATCATTGACATCAAGTTTATTGGCCTTTACATTGCTCCATGAGGTTCTTATGGATATATCAGTGTGTGCAATTATATCTGACATGCATGGAAGACAACTAGTAGTTAGATTTATGTAATGAGTGCCTGTAGGAGACAACATAAATAGTAGGACTGGGGTTAACTAGCAGCAACAAGTCTCATAAACTAAAGGGAGAACACAGATGAAAGCTACAGAATATGTATCATTTCTACTCGAGATTAACTAGATGGCACACAAAAGTATTAAAGAACAACATAGGTAATACTAGAAGTGGTATAATACTATAATCACCAGCCTGTGGGATAGCATTGGCTGATGGATGATAACTATGGAACAACATTACCTAAAGAACAAGTATCTTAGCTGAACTATGGAACAACGTGAACTCCTGAACAAGACCCGTAAGAGATCAGCATGAATATACAGTGAAATCTGATGATCTATTTTGCATGCTTAGATGAATAACAATGCCATAAATGTTGCACACAAGTAAGATGAGGGTACAACCTATATGGCTGCCATCCATAGGAGTGAGCATCATGTGCTGACTTGTCGATGGCCCTGCAGTTGTTGTGGCTGTCCATGTCGGGCACGCGCATTCGATGCAGGGAACTATTGAGTAGGCACTATAGCTCCCTTCTGGTGTATGCTTCCCTTGTTGTAGCAGCTGCGGTGAGTCGGAAGACGGTGTGTCTGAAGATGCAGATAACGCATAATGTTAAGAACGACATATCTCTTTGATCTGAAGAAATACACTAAGAGATCAACAGCAAGGTACGAGAGTGATCACACGTCTGTTGACTGGAGACTAAATTGGGGTCACACGATTTTATTTTATTTTGGTACTGTCCGATCTACGCCGGATGGCTTGATGGTCGTCTTGTGCCTCCCGGCTGACACTGTTCGGAATCTTCCCCGAAGAGCCAGCGACCAACGGCAGAGTAGCCTGCCTCCTCTATCCGTGGCCCCGGCCCAAACCCCGCTCCCCGCCCCACCGCACTGCCGTGGTTGCGCCGCCCCTGGGCTAATACACAAAGACTCCCCGTCATCCAGATCCAGCGGCGACAGTACCTTCAACCCACGCAACTCTAAAAGATAGCCATCTAAGCGCTGCTTCCGCGGCGAACTTGCGGCCCCGCACCCTTACGTTAGACACCAGCCAACCGGCAGCCTAGGAGCTCCGCCGCGCTCGAGGGGTGCTGCTTACCATTGGGAATCGATTGGCCTAGAATAAAAATTCAGACAACTGACGCCTAAATAAAGTGATTTGAGATGAGGGTGCGACCTATTTGGCGGCATGGTGAAGTAGGCAGGTCTAACTGCCGAGTCGGTGAGTCCCGCGCGGTTGCGGTGGCGACCAGTGGCAGGGAAAGAGCAATGTCGCGACGGTCGACGGCTACGCGGAAGCAGCGCCAGGACTCTGGATGGTTCCGAAGTTGGAGCCGCTCCGGCGCCGTGAACAACGGCGGGGGTGAATCAGCTCCGGTACGGTTCACGCGGCCATCATCAAGGCAGCACCAGCATCACGGAGTAAGAGGCACACGGCCCAGTGCACGACGGCAAATGGAAAGTGTCTCCGGTATTAGGGAGGAGGGCGACTATGAAATTGGTGCGGTGGGGGCGCCATGGAGGTGGGGCTGAGCTTTCGCGGCTCGGGAGAAGGGAGCTTCCCAGGGAGAAGGTGATTTGGTGCCCACAAGGTATGAATG
>NC_041387.1:551932843-551950650 GCF_002162155.2 Triticum dicoccoides
CGCATTTGTCTGAAATGTGAGGGGGAGTTACAGTTCTACCCTTGCCTATAGGCTTCTCGGCTTGGGTCTGTGTACTGAAGGTCGGGGATAGTAGAGTAACTTTGCTTCTCCCCAAATAGTGGGCGGGAGCGATTTCGGGGGAGGAGGGCGTGTTTTGAACTATAGTGGGCGTGAGAGATTTCTGGCGAGGAGAGCGTGTTTTGAAATAGTGGGCGCGAGCTATTTCGGACGAGGAGAGCGTGTTTTGCCGACCATTGTTTATGAATTATTCGGCACATGTCATTTCAGCCGAGGAGAAGGCGCGCTTGGATGAAGTTACGAACCTACCCTCGATGTACAATGGGCCAATTGATGTGTGTCCCACATAGGACGGTAATTTCGCATCTCCCATTTATTTGCTCGGGCGAATTCCACCTCTACCTTACCAAGTTGATTCGAATCAAATTTTGAAATATTAGCTTGCCACTTCTTTTTTAGATGGAGAGATGATGCCCGGGAGTAATGTGTTTTTACATGCTCGTTGCTAGCGATTTACTATATGACGTTGACCCACTCAAAAAACGCGAATCAAACCCAAAATGAAATATCCCGATTCAATTAAATAGCTCGTTCAGTAGGTCAAAATAGTGAACTAAATCCAAAATTGAACACCTCAATCGAGTAGCATATTGTACAGTATTATAGTACTCCATGAACATGTTGAAAGTCAAATTAATGAACTTGTTTGATATACGCATATATCCGTTCATGTGTGGATTGCAGACAACATGTTCTCCAATTTAAATATTCGAATGCAAGTTTATATGGAAACATGGTTTATATCAGTCTTTGATGCATAAAACGCGACCTCCCCCTCTCTCGGACTCCTGTTCTCTCTCTCTCTCTCTCTCTCTCTCTCTCTCTCTCTCTCTCACCAACAATCTTCAATTCTATTGCACGCATCCGACACAAAAACCTTGTTGCTCCCTCTCCCTTTCTATCCATCTCTCTCTCTCTCTCTCTCTCTCTCTCTCTCTCTCTCTCTCTTTGTGTGTGTATGGGGGGGTCTTTCTAGTTCGCATGCATATATGCACCATCTATAGGTCTCTCTCGCACACTATGTATGATACTCTATCTAGTCCAAGCTAGATATCTTGGGTGCACTCATCATACGCACACAAATTCCTTGGCTCTTTGCCCGTAACTCTCTCACGCACCACTATGTTGTCTCGGAGCTCTCCGCCCCTCCTCTCTTAAACTCTCCATCCACCTGGGTCACACATACACATGCATATCTCACTCGCACTCGATAGGCCCATCTAAAACTCTATCTCTCTCCCTCGTTCTCTCTCCATCTCACACGCACACACACACACAATCTCATGCCCAGCTAGCCAAGTATGATGGTTGTAAGTGCATCTAGTGCCACCCCTAGTTGGTTTTGGAGTATTGACGACAAAGTTGGTTGAGGGACTAATGCGTTTGTGAGAATTGCAGGATAACGCAGGTAGTGTCCCTCATTGATTCGGTTTACCTACCGGAGACGACCCCTAAAAATGTATGAACACATTGAAGACAATGGTGGTATGAGAAGATATTCATATTGAAGACTATGACATGAGAAGACATTACGTGAAGACAATGGAGCGCGAAGACTGTGTGGTTTCGTCGTTTCCTTTCTTCTTTGTTGAGTCATAGGAACCACCGTACTGTTAAGTGGGGTCCAAGTGAACTAAGTCAGAGTGACTGAAGTGATGCTCAACCCAAATCCTATGTCTTCGAGCGAAGACAATGACAGAAAATCTTATCCAGAGTTGGATGAGTCAGCTTTGCTTGTAGCCCGAGTAAAGTTGCCGTGTGTGTTTGGAATCTGACCGTTGGAACACGTGTCAGTTCCTTAGTGACCCAGGGTCATTTTGGAAAAATCAGGTCGGGTTGCCTGGTGGCTATAAATAGCCCACCCCCTACACCATAACTTGGTGGCTGCTCAGAGTTGGTATACGGCTTTTGTCGTTTGAGAGCAACCCACCTCGAAGCATTTGAGGGAGAGAAATCCTTGCAAGGACAAAGGCCAAACACCCAGAGCCAAAGAGTGTTAGGCATCACTGAAGTCTTTCTGCCTGTGTGACCTGAAGACTTATTACACTTGAGGACTGTGTATCCTCCAGCCGGTTAGGCGTCGCGTTCTGAGCATCCAAGAGTCATTGTGGATTGCCGAGTGAACGAAGTCTGTGAAGGTTTGGAAGTCTCCCTTGAAGACTTACCAGAGTGATTGGGCGAGGACTAAGTGACCTTAGCTCAAGGGGAATAAGGTGAAGACACGGTCTTCTGAGTTAAATCTCAGCCTCCCTAACCAGACGTACAGTTGTCACAGCAACTGGAACTGGTCCAACAAATCCTGTGTCCTCAACAAGCAACTGGTTCTATCTCTTCCCTCTTTTACTTTGAGTTTGTCTTCGTGAAGTCATTGCTTATTGTTTTATTCGATTGACTTCATTGCTTGACTACTATTGTTGATTGGCTTCATACTATCTTCCATCCTGATCCTACTACCTAGCTGCTATTAATCTTCAAACGTTAATAATATTGCATACTTGATTATGGCTTGCTTGTTGTAGTTTATCTTCCGCTGCATATCAATTAGGCTGTTTCTATCGTTTGTCTTCGAAACTTCCATGTTTTGAAGACTTTCCTAAAAATCGCCTATTCACCCCCCTCTAGTCGATAACTAGCACTTTCAATTGGTATCAGAGCAAGGTACTCCCTTGTTCTGTGTGATTCGGTTTAACCACCTGGAGTTTAGCTATGTCGACTGCAGGGATAATCAAAGTCTCCGCTGCTTGCCCCGTGTTCGATGGAACTGAATATCCCTACTGGAAGAATAAGATGCGCATGCATCTTGAAGCCATTGATGTCGACCTCTAGTATGTCGTCAAGAACGGTGTTCCCAAAACTAGTGAAGGTGTCAACCCCACTGATGTCAAGAAGTTCATTCAGCTAGACTCGACTGCAAAGAACATCATCTGTGGTCATTTGACCATAGGACAGTATGGCCGTGTGAGTGCTCTGGAAACGTCAAAGCTAGTCTGGGACTGGCTATCCAAGGTCAATGAAGGCGTCTCTACATAGAGAGACCAGAGGATCAGTGTTATCCGCAATCTCTTCAATCGCTTCAAGAGAAACGACAATGAAAATGTCCAGCTCACGTTTGATCGCCTCACCGACATCACAAATGAGCTTCAGGCTCTCGGCACCACTGAGATCACCAAGCATGAAATCGTCAAGACACTGCTGAGATCACTTGACACCTCTTTTGACACCCTTGCCCTCATGATACAAGAACGTCCAGACTTCAAGACACTCGATCCGTCTGATATACTTGAGAGGCTCAATACACATGAGTTCCAGCTTTCTGAGAAAAGAGATATTTATGGCCCCAACTATGGCCGAACTCGTGCTTTGAAGGCAAAAGTTGTTTCCTCATCTGAAGAAGAAGAATCTGACTGCGGTTCTGACGATCCTGAAGACATTGGAAAGGAACTTGCCATGCTTGTGAAGAAGTTCCAGAGGTTCACCAAGAAGAAGGGCTTCAGAAAGTCTTCACGATCCAGCTCAAGAAATGATGAAGCTTCCACTCATGACAACAAGAAGAGAACCTGCCACAAATGCAAGAAACCTGGTCACTACATATCTGAGTGTCCACAGTGGGACAATGAGAAGAAGAAGAAGAAGAAGAGCAAGGAATATGATTCTGATGACAACAAGAAGAAGAAATCCTCAAAATCTTCTTCGAAGTCTTCATCATACAAGAAAAGCTCATCTGGCAAGGCTCGTGCCTTTGTTGGCAAGGAAATGGATTCAGAGGAGGAGTCTGCTTTGGAGGAGGCGGAGGTGGAGTCTGGTGAGGAGTCTGACCCTGGCGTTGCAAGTCTGGCTCTAGCCACAGCCTATGTCGCCAAGTCCATCTTCAACACTGAAGACAATGACGTCCACACAAACGCTGAAGCTAATGACAAAGACGATTCTTCTCCCACGTACTGCTTCATGGCACGTGGTTCCAAGGTAAAATCTCGCGATGCTTAGTTTCAAACTTCAAGTGAAGATGACTCTGATTGTGAATCCAAACCCAGCTACAAAACACTTGCTAAAATTGCAACTGAACAACAAAGTGCTATGGAACATACTCAAAAACTGTTAGACAAAAGCGATGACTTGTTGGACGCGGAAATGACACGTTCACAGTCCTTAGTAGAAGATATAAAAAATCTTCATGCTAAGTACCAAGAACTTGAAAATCTTCATGATACGCTCTCAACCACATATGAAAAGCTCTCCTATGATTATCTTCAAAGGAAGCAAGAGCTTGAGAAATTGAAAGCGACTCATGAAGATCTTCAAGCAGAGAATGAGTCACTTCGCGCTCAACAGATCAGTCCCGCTCAGGATGGATTCGAACCACCATGTTTAAAATGCATTGAGTGTGATAACGCTACATCTGTTGCTGAATGTTCCACTGCTGCTGCTGTTTCATTGTCTTCAACTACTGATGTGGTTACTAACCCCTCTGCGGAGGATACCACTAGTATTGCTGATGAAGATGCTAGGTTGAAGACATTGCTTGAAACAGGGATGTACAAAAGTTTGAAGGGACATCAGACTCTCTGCGATGTCCTCAAAAAGCAGATTCTGAACCGAAACCCTAGGAAAGAGGGTGTTGGGTTCGAGAGGAAAATGAATGATGATGGTTCCTATTGGAAACCTGAGCAGTATCCCAAAACCACATGGGTTGCTGCAAAGGAACCTTCAGTGGATCCATCCACTTTATCTGGATTTACCTGTGCTAATCCTATTATTATTGATGAATCCTTTGATGCAAACTATAAACTGTTCAAAAATCAGAATGGTGAAATGTTTGCCAGGTATATTGGTACTAACTGCAGGAATGGACCTCCTATGAAGAAGATCTGGGTACCCAAAAGCTGCCTTGAAAATGTTCCAGTGAATGTCATCATGCACCACCAGTGAAGAAGACAAACCCCAGACCAAAGGCATCATATGGTCCAACGGCTACTTGCGAACACATGACTCACTTGAGTCACCCTAACGCCAATGTTTTGCAGGGAAATCATACTCAGACTCATGAATATGAGTGTGTGTCTTCAAATCGATATGTTCATAGAACTAAGAACTTCTCTGCTTATTCACATGAGTATCATTCATCTCCTGCAAGGCTATTTGCTAGGGCTTCAAAGCCGAAATTCTCAGATGCTGCACTTAGACTCATTGCTTCTAAGCCACCCCTGAAAATGTGGGTGGTGAAGAAGAACTAACTCTCTTTTGCAGAATGTGGTCTCCAGCCAGCAATCAATGGCGTCCGATACAATTGCTGGGGACCTAAAACATAACGGGACGCATGATAAAATGACTTACTATAAATTCCACATATGAATCTCTTATCTGTCATACTGTGTGCTAATCTTGATCTAAACTATGATAATCCATGTGTGAGTAAAATGCTTATGCTTCACAACATACCTTGTGAAGCCTATCCTCCTAACTACACTGTAGGGCATGTCACCAAAAGCTTCAGAATGGATTATTGACAGTGGATGCACTAATCATATGACTGGTGATCAAAGTCTTCTCATGGACTCAACCTTACGTCCATCCTTCAAGAGTAAAATCACATTTGCTGACATTGGTAAAGGCAGAGTATTGGGTCTAGGTAGAGTTGCAATCTCAAGGGATCAACACATGGATAAAGTGATGCTTGTTGAATCGCTTGGATTCAACTTAATGTCTGTCTCAATGCTTTGTGACTTAAACATGATTGTGATATTTGGAAAATATCATTGCCTTGTACTAATGGAATCTGACAAATCTCTAGTCTTTGAAGGGTATAGGAAAGGTGATCTATACATGGTAGATTTCTCAGCAGGTCCAAAACTTGCCGTATGTCTTCTTGCTAAAGCTTCAGAATGCTGGCTCTGGCATCGAAGGCTGGGGCACGCTGGCATGAGGAACTTGCATACTCTCGTCAAAAAGAAGCATGTCATAGGCATCGAAGGTGTCAAGTTCAAGAAAGATCATCTATGTGGTGCCTGCGAAGCTGGAAAGATGACAAGGGCCAAGCATCCCTCGAAGACAATCATGACAACATCTCAACCCTTCGAGTTGCTTCACATGGACTTATTTGGACCTACCCACTACTCCACCCTCACAACAACGGCGTGTCTCTATGGCTTCGTCATTGTTGATGACTACTCAAGATACACATGGGTGCACATAATTCTCTACAAGACTGAAGTACAAGATGTCTTCAGACGATTCGCCAATCGAGCAATGAACAACTATGGTGTCAAGATCAAGCATATTAGAAGTGATAACGGCACTGAATTCAAGAACAACGGGCTTGATCTTTATCTGGATACAATGGGAATCACTCATGAGTTTTCTGCTCCATACACACCTCAGCAAAATGGCATTGTAGAGCGCAAGAACAGAACCCTCATCGAGATGGCTCGAACAATGCTTGACGAGTACAAGACACCAAGAAAGTTCTGGCCTGAAGCCATTGATATAGCTTGTCACATCATCAACCGTGTCTACATCCATAAGCTTCTGGGCAAAACATCCTATGAGCTCCTCACTGGCAAGAAGCCAAATGTCAGCTACTTCAGAGTCTTTGGTGCTAGATGTTGGATCAAGGATCCCCATCACAAGTCAAAATTTGAACCCAAAGCTCACGAAGGCTTCATGCTTGGCTATGGAAAGGATTCACACTCTTACAGAGTCTTCAACCTCTTCCACTACAAAATTGTTGAAACAGTGGATGTGCGATTTGATGAAACCAATGGTTCATAAAGAGAAATTCTGCCAAGTACACTTGATGAAGCTCCTTCCTGTGAATCTATCAAGTTGATGGGAACTGGTGAGATCATGCCCTCTGAAGCACAGCCTGAAGAGGAACTTATCATCTCTACACCAAATCAACCTGAAGAGAATGCTCAGACCGAAGACAATCCTCCCAATGATGACAATGATCAGCCAGAGCAGAATCTTCGTCCTGTTCATCCTCGTGTTGCAAATGAAGTTCAAATAGAGAAGATTATTGACAGCATCAATGCACCTGGTCCGCTCACTCGCTCAAGAGCAACACAACTAGAAAATTTTTGTGGGCATTTTTCATTTGTGTCAATATCAGAACCAAAGAAAGTTGCTGAAGCTTTTATGGAACCTGAATGGATTCAAGCCATGCAAGAAGAACTTCAACAGTTCAAGCTGAATAATGTTTGGGAACTTGTCAAGCGACCTGACCCTCGCAAGCATAACATTATTGGAACAAAGTGGATATATCGAAACAAGCAAGATGAGCATGGTCAAGTCGTCAGAAACAAAGCTCGTCTTGTGGCTCAAGGATATACTCAAGTTGAAGGAATTGACTTCGATGAAACATTTGCTCCGGTTGCTAGGCTTGAAGCTATTCGCATACTGCTAGCCTATGCTAATCATCACAACATCTTGCTATATCAAATGGATGTAAAGAATGCATTTCTAAATGGCAAGATTGAAGAAGAAGTATATGTTGCACAACCACCTGGCTTTGAAGATCCAAAACATCCTGATATGGTGTACAAACTGAACAAAGCACTTATGGCCTCAAACAAGCTCCTCGTGCCTGGTATGATACAATCAAAGACTTCCTGAAGAGCAAAGGCTTCAAACCTGGATCTCTCGATCCCACACTCTTCACGAAGACATATGATGGTGAACTGTTTGTGTGCCAAATATATGTGGATGACATAATCTTCGGCTGCACCAACCAGAAGTACAGTGATGAGTTTGGGTACATGATGCAAGAGCAATATCAAATGTCCATGATGGGAGAGCTGAAGTTCTTCCTTGGTCTTCAAATTCGTCAGCAACGAAATGGCATCTTCATATCTCAAGAAAAATAGCTCAAAGTTTGTATGAAGAAGTTTGGAATGGAAGACTGCAAAGGCTACACGATGCCAATGCCAGCCAAGCACCATCTTGGTCCCGACGACAATGGTAAAGAGTTCGATCAAAAGGTATACCGCTCCATGATTGGTTCTTTGCTTTATTTATGTGCATCTAGGCTAGGTATTATGCTTAGTGTTTGCATGTGTGCTCGATTCCAAGCGGCACCAAAGGAATCACATCACTTAGCTGTGAAGCGAATTCTTCGATATTTGGCTTACACCCCAACACTAGGATTATGGTATCCAAAGGGCTCAAGGTTTGATCTGGTTGGATTCTCGGATGCTGATTATGCTGGTGACAAAGTGGATCGCAAGTCTACATCAGGCACATGTCATTTTCTTGGTCGATCACTTGTCTGTTGGTCTTCAAAGAAGCAGAACTGTGTGTTACTCTCAACTGCTGAATCTGAATACATTGCTGCTGGATCTTGTTGTGCTCAGCTTCTGTGGATGAAGCAAACTCTCAAGGACTATGGCATCGATCTGAAGCAAGTCCCTCTCTTCTGCGACAATGAAAGTGCCATCAAGATTGCCAACAATCCAGTCCAGCATTTGAAGACAAAGCACATTGAAATACGTCATCACTTTCTCAGAGATCATGTTATGAAGAAAGATATAGATATCATGCACGTCAACATTGAAGAGCAACTGGTAGATATCTTCACAAAGCCCTTGGACGAGAAAAGGTTTTGCAAGTTACGGTGTGAGCTAAATATTTTGGAATCCTTGAATGTCCTGTGATCAGGCACACATCCTAACACTTATGCATGTTGATGACTTAGATGTGCAACACACAAAGTAATGTATATCTTCAATCAATGAAGATTTACACTCTGAGTGTGAATACATTAACATGGAATTTGACTTCGGAGCGCCACGATAATTGTGCGCCGTGTCTGGGTCTAATACTTCCTATACGGTGGGTAACGCCACCACCAAATTTCTCTGTTTGAAGTGTTTCACTCATGGCGTTATTTTGTAACGATTTCGCATTTGGTTTGTCTTCAGTTTCAATTTATCTTCGTGATTTTTCTTTGCTATAGTGATTTGATTGCATATATATATATATACTAGCGTTCTGTCCTCTACATCATTCACTTATAGCTATGTCTTCACAGTTGAATCTTTTGAACTAAGTGAATGTGATCGGACCCTAATCTCTCACTGCTTACTATCTCAAACTCTATCTATCCAAATCATATGCATTCTATTGAAACTGTCGAATGTCTTCTCTGCATCCTTGTCAGCAGAAGACACAGAGACAAACATCAAGTTCTATTTAAATGAATCATCTTAATTGTTGATATCCGGAGAAGCCGGAACGAACATCCGACATACCTGGCGGGCGTGGGAATGTGGGACAATTCTAAATATGTTGCATGCTTGCCATGTACCCCACGGATGTGAACAGACAGGGGCACCTGCGTAATTGCGCTATGCTGCACACCTACTTATAAATATGTGTCCCCCGCGGTAAAGAAATCCTTCTTCCACCTCTCCACCTCCGTCAAAACCCTAGCGCCATCGCTAGCTCTCGACGATGCCGGTGATGAAGCGCTTAGCTGCTGCGACTTCTCCGACGCCGTCCTCGCGCCGGCCGCGGACATCTTTCTCTCCGCCGTCGCCGTAGGTGTCCTCCGTCGCCAAGTTAGGGCACGGTGGGCTGAACTGCTCGGTCTCTCATTCTTCCCATCTAGCAGTTCTTCGTGCGGTAATTATAACTCTATTTTTACCACCTTTTTGATCTTCATAGATTCATCCTACTTACCGAAAGTGGTTTCTGCCTACTAAATGTTAGATCTATTCTATCTGCATCTCATAATGCCTAGTCTATTCACTTAGATTTCCTATCTAGTTTGATTCCTCACTTGTACTTATTCACGGATTGGTACAAATCTGGAACCAACTCACCACATATAAGTGAATGTCTTCGCATCATGAGGTCAATGTCTTCAAACTAATTTATCTTCAAAATCTTCTCAGAATGCATATGACCTCTTCCCGTTCCCTCGCATCTCTAATGCTGTCACAGGTACATGTCCGTGGGAGAATCCCTTGGTTCTCATAGTCTGCATTCGTTTGCAGAATACTTACAGCATCATATCAATTCTCCTGAAGCCAGTTCCTGCTTGACCAGCAAGCATAAATCTCTGAAGCCTCTGAACGTATTGAAGCCATTCAGCTTGAAGTTCATGGCTGCAGAAAAATCAGCAAGGAAGGGTGGCAGACAGCGCAGACGAGGAACATCCAAAGATCTGCCTGATGACCTAGCAGAACTGTACAAGACAGACCCTGAAGAGACTTATCATCAGCGCAAGACACGAATCCAATGGATTCGACGCTATTGGGCTGAAGGATGGTTCAAGTACAAGTTCGTCACCAAGGAATATGCAGAGAAAAATGCTATCAAGAGTCCTTGGGGCGATATTCTCTATTGAGGCCTTCAACCCAAGAACAGAGCTGAAGCCATTGAGCAAGAATTCTATCCTTGCATGGTCCATCGACCACAGCCTGAAGAAGCCGACCCATCATCATTACTCTGTTGTCGCGACGACAATCTCTTCAAGCGCAACTTCCAGTTTGCTGTGGCTTCGGCAAAGGAAAACAAGAAGTCATGGGGGGTGGACTTCAATCCTGGTCCCTCTGCTCCCCGTGAGGATGGGACTCGTGAAGCTGAAGAAAATAGAATTGGCCCCTTTGCAAACCTTGATGGCCTCATCTCCTACATCTTGGTACAAGGTGCCAAAGTGGATCATTCTGACAATGAGGCTGATTCTGATGAAGCCCCAACTCCTCCTTCGAAACCACAGAAGAAAAAGAAGCTAAAGGCTTCTAAACCCATACCACCAAAAGCTTCTCGTGTGAAGCCATTGGCCACTGCACCTCCTGAAGCCAGTGTGCAGTCTGAAGATCAATCCCGTATCTCCAAGAGGACGGAGAAGAAAAAGCAACCTGTCAGGCGTACTGATCAAGCTCTGACTCCTGTTGCTATTCTGCGTGAAGAACCCATTGATCTATCAAGTGATGAAGATCTTGCGGATGATGCTCTTGAGCAGCTGATAAAGAGCAAGGAAGAAGCAGAAATCTTCAGCAATTTGCCTCTCTTTGATGTGGCCATCATCCACAATTTCATTGATGAGTGGTTCGACACCCCAAATGTCAGCTTTGAAGATTTACAGCTTCCAATTGGCCTCAGCGTCTCTTTCAATGGCACCATTGCTTCTGAGCTGGCTCTCGCTCAGAGAATCGTTGAGCTCAAGCACAAGATTGATTATGAGAAGGATCAATTCAAGAAGCATGTGGCCAAGCTAAGTGTTCAAGATGTCAGAAACTTCAAGGTCATGCTGCATGAGCTTAAAGAAGCTTTTCAGAAGAAGCGCCAAGAAGCTCAAGGCTCTCGTGAGCGCATGAAGAGTTTGGCTGATAAGTGTGTGCTTGCCTACAATGAGGCTGAGAAGCACAAGTCACTTGGCCGTCCTGGCATTGACCCAAGAATGGCTGCAAAGAAAAAGAAGAAGTTTCCTGCTGATCAGCCTGCGCCTTCAAGCCAAGAAGCTCCACGTATTATCTTCCCAATTAGCATGACTGGCTCGAAGCCAAAGGTCACCACAACCGCTTCTGAACAGAAGAAAACGAGGGCTGCAGAGGCAGAAGCTAGAAAGAGGAAGAATACCGAAGCCTCTGATGCCGCTCCCTCCAAGAAGAAGCGCAAGACCAAGAAGAGTCGGGCTGCTCCCACAGAGCCCCTTTTTGTTGAACCCCTCTCAGTGATTCATCCTGCATCTGCATTCCAAGAACTTCGCATGACTGTGCATGAGCCTGCTTCCATAGAGGCTCCTGAAGCCGAAGATATTCCAGCAGCTGAACCCACCGCTGCTGAAGACATTGGTCATCATGACAATGTTGAAGATGATGAAATTCTTCCTCAGATCGAATACAATGTGGTATCATCGCCTGTTCATACGTACAGCAAACTCATCAGCATTGGTCGTCCTCTGACGCCAATTGCACAGGATGATTCATGGGCTGATCGCCCACAAGAACAAGACTTCCCCAGTACTCCCCTACAACAACAACAAGCTACCCCCAACGTGCAAGAAGAGGATGAAGACTTTCAGGCTCAGCCGACTCTATCTCCTAAAGTGAAGCCAGCTCTTCGCAGGCTTCGCAGAGGACAAATGCCTGAAGTCCCTCTGTCGAGCGTTCCAGAAGGAGAAGTGCAACGTTCACCTGTTGCACGGCAAGTACTTTCTGAACCTGCTCCAACTGTGAATGTCTCCGAGTCTGAAGCACATGCTGCTGAAGACAATCCGGCTGCATCAGCCAATGAAGAGCATCAAGAAGAACGTGTCTCTACTCCCCCCATTCAAGAAGAAGCAGTTCATGATCTGAACGTGTCTGTGTCTAACCCTCCAGCTCCTCAAGTGGAGGCTGAAAATGTTGAGGCTGCCACCACCAACGTCAATACAGCCAGTGACGTAGTCATGGCTGATGCTAATGTGGAGCCTACACTAACTGTGCCTGAAGCAAATGCGGCTACTGAACCTAAAGTCAATGAGGATGCTGCACCTGAAGTCCATGAGGATGCTGCACCCGAAGCCAATGAGGATGCTGCACCTGAAGTCCATGAGGATGCTGCACCCGAAGCCAATGAGGATGCTCCACCTGAAGTCAACATGACAACTGCTCCCGAAGCACCTGTCGTGCATCCTGCCTCCGATGTTGCCTCTGCTCCTGTTCCGCCTCCAAGGCCTCACACAATTGAGCAAGCATATAGTCATGGTCATCTCACTACTGTCCGATGGCCCGTTCTGGTGCCTCCACCCTCTGCCTCAGGACCGCAATTTGACTATCATATTGAGCATAGGCCTCAAGTGCAGAAGCCAAAGCCCAGGTTGCCAAGGTTTCTAGGTACTGCCAACTCCCCCGGGTCCTTCAATGCTAATGGCTTCAAGAGCCACAACACATTCTTTGACAGCTCGAAGAACCCCTACACGAAGCCAAGAATTGCATCAGATCGGTTCTGGAGCTATCAACAGAGAAGCTATTACTCATGCGTGTTATATGATCAAGGGCACATTTTCCCTCATATGCGCCTTGACACTGAAGCCATTGCTGGACTGCCATGCTTAGAAGAAGCACTTGATTGCTTTCGTGATGCTGGTCTGCTCCACTTTGTGACAGACAAAGAACATTGGAATGAAGAGCTATTGCTTCAATTCTATGCCACTCTGCACATTCGTGGCTACAACAGAGACATCAAGACATGGGTTCTCGAGTGGATGACTGGAAATATTCATCATGAAGCCAAAGCTATGGACATCATCGAGCTTACAGGGCTTGCCACTCCTGGAGAACTGTATGAACCTGGCTGTCAACATCATTGCAATGCCCTGGAAAGCATCTTTCATAGGCCTGAACCCAATATGAGTCAGATGCTGAGCATGATGAAGCCTTTGCCCCGTGATGCTGAATATCCAACAGAATTCTTTGTTGAAGACCTTGAGTATCTGCCATGCACCATATATCATATCATTAGGCGGACTCTATGGCCTATCAAAGGACATTCATCAGCGGCAAAGCTTGAAGGAGCTATGAAGACCTTGGTCTTCTACATTTACAATGGCATCAGTTTCAATGCACAAGATTTCTTCATCAGACAAATGTCTGCCTCGTCTGAAGTTTTATGCTCCATGGGTCATGCGCCTCATAAAGCGACACTCTACTGTCAACTATCAACCTTCTGCTCGCAATCATGTGATTTTTCTACCTGAGGTTGATATGTCAGTTGAAGCTATATATCCTGACCCTGCCAAGAAGCCTCTTTGTCTTCAGAATGCCGAGCACCAAAGCTTCACTCAACCCATTGAAGGTGTTCAAGCAGCAACACGAATCTATCCATTTGCTGGTAACACTCGTCTGCCTCACAGAGCGCCCACTGAAGCCACTGAAAGCACCATTGCCCAAAGGCCTCGCAAGCGTTCTCACGTTCTCAATGACCGAGAACTTCTTATGGCCCTTCATCAGAAACAGGATAAACATCACTTTTGGCTCAAGAGACAGATGCAAAGCATCTTGGTGGATGTCAATCGCATTCGCAACCTTGCCACCAAGAATGCCTTTGTTGCTCATGAAACTTGCCGGAGATCATGGAAGAGTTTGACCCTGCTTAGTGCTGAAGCAGATCTTCAAGACGATGGATTCAATGAAAGATTTCAGTTTGACTCCACTCCTCCATGGAATGTTGTTTTACGAAGAACTCCATCTCTTGAAGACTCTAAATATTCCTCCTCCGCGGCAACAGTTAATGCCAGAGTGATCGATGATGAAGATGACGCTACTTCACCACCTCCAACTACTGCGCGCATCGACACTGCACCAAGTTCCTCTGCACCGCTACCCAACGACAACAACCCTGCTGCTTCACCTACTCATCAAGAAGACGAGTAGATGCTCTATGTCTTCAAACCTTTTTGGTCATTACTGACAAAAGGGGGAGAAGCATATGAGTTGATAGTCTTCAAGCAGGTTCATATGGGCGGTTGCATTATATTTTGCTGCGTGCTTACAACTCTTGCATTTTGATACATTTGGTTCTTTGAGTGGTAACACCTAAACTTGATGGTCGTCTGCTACTTCTGCTACGTGTTTGCTTTACTCTGATGCGATGATAACTTCCGCACTTAGATCATCCTGCAGACGTCCATTTTTCATTATGCATGTCATTCTACTTGTTATATCACTTCATGCATGATGAATTATCTTCATAAGTTGAAGTGGATCTCCATAAGTACAACCTGCCATGTGCATTTGCAATCCAAAAGCAAAATATTAATATGCACATCTTCAGGGGGATCCCTTGCTACTTATGAAGACAATTCCTATCCTTACAATTTCACATACTTTATCCCCGTTGAAAACTTCAACCAGTTTGTCATCAATCACCAAAAAGGGGGAGATTGTAAGTGCATCTAGTGCCACCCCTAGTTGGTTTTGGAGTATTGATGACAAAGTTGGTTGAGGGACTAATGCGTTTGTGAGAATTGCAGCATAACGCAGGTAGTGTCCCTCATTGATTCGGTTTACCTACCGGAGACGACCCATAAAAATGTATGAAGACATTGAAGACAATGGTGGTATGAGAAGATATTCATATTGAAGACTATGACATGAGAAGACATTACGTGAAGACAATGGAGCATGAAGACCGTGTGGTTTCGTAGTTTCCTTTCTTCTTTGTTGAGTCATAGGAACCACCGTACTGTTAAGTGGGGTCCAAGTGAACTAAGTCAGAGTGACTGAAGTGATGCTCAACCCAAATCCTATGTCTTCGAGCGAAGACAATGAGAGAAAATCTTATCCAGAGTAGGATGAGTCAGCTTTGCTTGTAGCCCAAGTAAAGTTGCCGTGTGTGTTTGAAATCTGACCGTTGGAACACGTGTCAGTTCCTTAGTGACCCAGGGTCATTTTGGACAAATCAGGTCGGGTTGCCTGGTGGCTATAAATAGCCCACCCCCTACACCATAACTTGGTGGCTGCTCAAAGTTTGTATACGGCTTTTGTCGTTTGAGAGCAACCCACCTCGAAGCATTTGAGAGAGAGAAATCCTTGTGAGGACAAAGCCCAAACACCCAGAGCCAAAGAGTGTTAGGCATCACTGAAGTCTTTCTGTCTGTGTGACCTGAAGACTTATTACACTTGAGGACTGTGTATCCTCCAGCCGGTTAGGCGTCGCGTTCTGAGCATCCAAGAGTCATTGTGGATTGCCGAGTGAAAGAAGTCTGTGAAGGTTTGGAAGTCTCCCTTGAAGACTTACCAGAGTGATTGGGTGAGGACTAAGTGACCTTAGCTCAAGGGGAATAAGGTGAAGACACGGTCTTATGAGTTAAATCTCAGCCTCCCTAACCAGACGTACAGTTGTCATAGCAACTGGAACTGGTCCAACAAATCCTGTGTCCTCAACAAGCAACTGGTTCTATCTCTTCCCTCCTTTACTTTGAGTTTGTCTTCGTGAAGTCATTGCTTATTGTTTTATCCGACTGACTTCATTTCTTGACTATTATTGTTGATTGGCTTCATACTATCTTCCATCCTGATCCTACTACCTAGCTGCTATTAATCTTCAAACATTAATGCTATTGCATACTTGATTATGGCTTGCTTGTTGTAGTTTATCTTCCGCTGCATATCAATTAGGCTGTTTCTATCGTTTGTCTTCGAAACTTCCATGTTTTGAAGACTTCCCTAAAAATCGCCTATTCACCCCCCTCTAGTTGATAACTAGCACTTTCAATGGTCTCTCACTCAATTGTAGGCACACGCAGTCTCCCCCTATATGTATATGACTAGCTAATCTTAGTCTCCATCACAAACATGTGCATGGTCTATCTCAATTTCTCTTGGGGCATCTTTCTATCACGCACGCACTCCCTCGATCTCCCACCCATATAGTCCCCTCACGATCTCGAGGGGATCTCTCTATCACAAACACACCCTCTCTCCCTCCCCATGCGTCCATGCCATCCATGTGTCCCTCTCGACCTTTTTTCCTTGTTGGCCATACCTCTATTGGACATGTGCTACAGAGGTGTCTCTCTCCGTTGCAAACAATCACACACTAGCTATCTTCATGTATCTCATCGCCTCGCTTTTCCATCTCGGAGATGCATGCGTGATATGTTCGCATAAGAAACAAAAAAACACACTCTCTCTCTAATTTATCGTTTGTTGTCACTTTCTGTTTCACACACACATACTCTTTTTGCACACTTACTCATTCTCCTTCACACGCACTTGATCTGTCTCGACAGGGGCACTGTCCTCGGTCCATAGCATATAGATTTATTGAGAAGTCAAATATCACAAAGTTTGACCATGTACGTGGAGAAAAAGAATTACATCTAGTACGGCAAACATATACCATTAGATTCACCATGAGATGTAGTTTTGTATGATGTATCTTTGGTATTGTAGATATAAATAACATTTGCGTAAACCTGATCAAAGTTTCCAAAGTTTGACTTCTAAAAAATTTACATGCACTGCATTATCGAGCGGATGGAATATCTCTTTCCCCCTCTCAGCTATCTGACGCACCACTCAGCCTTATTGGGGCTCCTAAATCTCTCTCAAACTTTATTGATCAGTTTGGACCTAACCCTCATGCCTTGATGGCCGGTACTGCCTGGTGTGGACGTGAGATGTAAAATATTTATGCCTGGCCAGGCTTGTGTGGTGCTGACGTATTCGGAATTGTACCCAAGCCCCTCCCATGGGTTCTATACCCGATTCATAACTAGAAGGATTCTCTGGTCCTTCACTAACCGGGGCTAAAAGTCCTAAAATCGAAAATGCCAAAATAGGAATAAGGCTTGCTATTATTAGAAATGTCCAAAAAATATCATATTCGTGAAGCAGAAACATAATGTACTCCCATTAATGTGGAATATGCGGAACTTAAATTAGTTAATTCAATTCAGCATTGTCAATTTATCCAGAACTTCTATCTTGGAGTTTGGTTCATGTCTGGGCCATGCAAATCATCAACGTCCAATCAATCAATCCATGCATCAATTATTTAATGCTAATATCCATCCATGTTGCTGTTAGCCTCGTTTCCGCACAAGCGTGCATGAAATCCAGCCACAACCCCAGGCCAGGCAAAAGATGCTCAGGACGCAAGCCAAACTGGCCTTATATCTCCCTGGTTCACACATACACATGTCTCGCTCGCGCTATACATATAGACCCATCCAACACTCTCCGACCTTGTTCTCTCTCCATGTGACACACACCCCCCTAAGTACCATAATCACTCACTCCATC
>NC_041387.1:551950944-551961907 GCF_002162155.2 Triticum dicoccoides
CCCCCTCCTAAGTATGGCTATCTCTTACTAGCCATCAAGAACACACATATTGTCTCCTTCCATCCATACGTCTATCTTGATATCTCTCGGGGCATCTTCTATCGCGCACACACCTTGTCACTCGACCTCCCACCCATGTAGTCCCATCACGATCTCCAGGGGATCTCTCTATGACAAACATACACTCTCTCCTCCCCATGTTTGCATTTTCTCTGTAACGTCTCTCTCGCACTCTCTCCCTTGTTTGTCAGACCCCTCTTGGCCACGTGCTAGGGGTCTTGCTCTCTCGGTTCCAAACAACCACACACTATCTCCTCACCTTGCCTCCGTTGTCGAAGATGCATGTGTGATATGTTTGCATAAGACACACATGCTTTTTCTCTACTTTTATCGTGTGTTGTCCATGTCTCTTTCACACACGCACACACACTTTTTTACTCTCTCTCTCTCTATCTCCCTCTCTCTCTCCCTCTCTCTCTCTAGTTAGGGACTCTGTCACGTCCATAAGCATATGGATGTTTTGAAAAGTCAAACCTCAGAAAAGTTTGACCAGGTATATGTGGACAAAAACATTTACATCTAGAACGATCATTAGATTCATCACAACATGTACTTACTTCATACTATCATTTATCTTTGGTATTGTAGATATAAGTAATTTCTTTATAAACTTGGTCAAAGTTTCAAAAGTTCGACTTAAAAGAATGTTGGAACTACATTATCGAACGGAGGGAGTAGCTCTTTCTCTCTCTCTGCTATCTCTCACGGGCCTCCCCTCTCACTCGAAATTTCTATACCGACGGATTATACGCTCACTGTGTCAACGTATAGCTCCGTATATTGTTTAGTTGACCGGCCAACCAATCCACATGCTGCCTTGTCAGCTCGTGTTCTGTATCTTCATGTGCTGGCCCATGTGGCAGTGGGTGAAAATAAGTAAACTAGAGGCCCATCTAACACGCGGTGATGTAAACTAAGTTGAAACCACTCGGGGTAGCACCCCACACGCTAGTAAATTGAGGGCGCATTGAGGACAAACTTCTTGCACGCGAAGGACGCACTCGCGCACAATTCACCACTGCTCGGCGGCATGCACAGAAGGACGCACTCGTGCACACCCAACACACAACACACACCAGCACACGTGTACATCGGCGTCGCCGCCGGTTGAGATGGATGGTGAGGCAGCCAACAAGCGGAGGCGTCTCGAGCCAAAACCGCATCCGGCGAGCCTGGACTTCATCAGCAGCCTCCCCGATGACATGCTGCTCGTCATCATCAGCCTCCTCCCCACCAAATCTGCCATGCGGACCGCCCTGCTCTCCCGGCAGTGGCGCCCCCTCTGGCGCTGCGTCCCCCTCAACCTCACTGTCGATAGCTGCCTCTGCGATGGGGATTGCAAACGCATGGCCCCAGTCTCCAAGATCCTTCCTTCGCACCCTGGGCCAGCCAGACGCCTTGACATCCGCATGTTCAGTACCAACTGCAACGTCCAACCCAAGTTCGACGAGTGGTTCTTATCCCCCGCCCTAGATCAGCTCGAGGATCTCAGCTTTGAAGCTGGACGATGTCGCTCTCTGCCGCCGTCCGCGATCCGCCTCACACCAACGCTGCACCACGGTAGCTTTAGCTCCTGCTATCTTCCCCAGATTAGTGCCGCGCCCGCCCTTCTTCTCCCTCAACTCAAGCAGCTCAACCTCTTTGACATTGTCATCTCGAAGAAGGCTATGGAGCACCTGCTCTGCAGTTGTACTGTGCTCGAGTACCTTCGTCTTGAGCAGATCCACGGGTTCATTAGCCTCCACATCGCCTCGATGAATCTCCAATGGATTTATGTGTCTTGTTGGCCCCGCAACAAGACATCAATTGGGAAGAGATCACTCCCGATGTTCCACGTTATGGTCATTGAGAATGCGCCTTTCCTTGAGAGATTGCTTGTATCGGATCTAGAAGGCCCAACAAAAATCAGGGTCATTGACGCGCCGAAATTGACAGCGTTGGTGTACTCGTCTGCCAAATTCTCCGAACTCTGTATTGGATCCGTAATCGTTCAGGTACATCACTCATCTTCTTCTCCGTCCTCTTGAAATTCACATTTTTAAATTTCTTCTTGATGTATTTACGACCGTCTTCCAGAAAATGATTCCCACAAGCTTGACCCAGTCCATGCGCACAGTGAAGATCTTAGCACTAAAATCTATCGGCCCCAATCTGGATCAAGTTGTTGGATTCCTTACATGCTTTCCGTGCACGGAGAAGCTACTCATCAAGGTGAAACTTCTTTCCTATAAGTAAACGGTAATCACAACGTAGTTCAATTTTTTCATAATTTTCCCAAATTATGATGACAAGTGTAGTTTTCAAAACTGGATCTATGCACTGCACCGAAAGAAATGTTTTTAGTATTTTTTTCTCATGTGATCACCTACATCGTTTTTATGCTATACTACTATAGTAGCCTAGGCTAGTCATACTGGAAAGTAACTTAGACTACTCCAGTAACTCTATGGTTACCCTAAGAGCAAGTACTACCTCCGTCCTGGTTTACTCTTCCAATTTTGTAGTTTCAAAATTTGACCATAGATTTAACTAGCAAAATGTTAATGCATGTCACTAAGAACTATATCGTTGGATTCGTATTTGAACATAATTTCAAGTGGTGTAATTTTTAGTGACATGCATTGGCATTTTCTTAGGTAAATACATGGTCAAAATTTTATACTAAATACGAGGTGGTATTCCCTCTGTCCCAAAATTCTTGTCTTACATTTGTTTAGATACGGATGTATCTAACACTAAAATGTAACTAGATACATCCGTATTTAGACAGATTTAAGAGAAAAATTTTGGGACGGAGGGAGTACAAAAGTGGGCTATGTAGGCCAAAACATGTGCCAAATTCACTTGTGATGCATTTGGCATCGATGATCCTCCATTGCTCACCTGGTGGCCCAATCTGGATCACCTACTTTGCTCCAGTGCCAAATTAACTCACACAATAAAAAAACACTACGTGGGAGAGAGAGGACTGAGGCAATAAAAAAACACTTGTTTGGGAGAGTGAGAGGCTGGTGTAGTTGGTTTGATTGATTTGTTTATACATGTGGGTCTGTGTGCACAGCGGTGCCAACTCTCTCACATCGCGAGAGCGGTGCCAAAATCTTTTGATTTGACATCGATGCGTATTATGTGGCATACTTTTGCGAAATATGGCATTGGACACATAGTGGAAGGCAACAAATGCCCAAGCTCTTCACGTGTTCCTAGTTAAATGAGAGCAATTAGAAAGATATATATATATATATATATATATATATATAAAGAGAGAGAGAGAGGGAGAGAGAAAATATTACTAGCCAGCCAACCCTATCGTATGAGCGAATGATCGACAATCTTATGTAGCCAGCTGCTCTAATATGTTCTCTTCTTTTGTAGATAAAAAAAGACCCGAAAGTGAAAAATGTGTTGCACTATAACAATCTCATCGAATGCCTTGATCTCGATCTTACAGAAATTGATTTGATCGACTACCGAGGCAGCACATCTGAGATTAAATTGGCCAGGTTCTTTGTTCTGGAAGCAAGTGTGCTCAAGGTAATGAGGTTTGGCGTTCTCTGGCGCAAGAATGAATGCCATGGTGATCACCGCAAGCGTCTAAGCCTAAATGACAAAGTCTCCGCAGAAGCTGAATTTGTTTTTGAAACATCAAGTGGCCAGAGACTCGAAAACTTATTTGCCCATTGGTGACTTGTCAGGGCGGTGGATTTTAGTTTGTACGATAATGCTGCATCCACCTAAAGTAACAAAAGTTCTTACGTAAACTTCCTTGTAATTCCGTCTTCGTAGGTGCAACATTACTCCTAACATTTGAAATATTAGTTTGAAACTTGTAATATTGCCGTGTCCTATTCCTACGTTTTCAAAATCCTGCGAATCAAACAGGTCCTGAGTTGGTGATGATGTTGTGCATCCCATCTTTCACCAATAGCCGTCGGATCTAGATCTGACGCATACAAACCAAGCTTCTCCATTTTTGCAAAAAGATGCCCGCACTTGTTCCCTATTTACAAACAACTCCTTGTCTCTCACAATCAGCCTTATCTCCTCCCCACCACATCTAGAAGGCCTTGGAAAAATCTGGCGTGATGGCCGCTGCCGGAGCCGTCCACCCCCAATCTTGGTGTTCCGTGCAATGCACGGGCATCTACGCACGGGAAATTATGTCGAACAGGGCTAGTTGTAAGCAGGCTAGCTCTACATCCATGATGATAGTGACTGCAGACGGTGAGGCTAACTATGGTATGCTAAACACGGCGCCTATACTCAGGTGTCATCTCCGGCGTAGGGTCTTGTCACTTCACTGTGAGGAGCAGCACGTAATAATTTGACCAGCGGGTAGTGCAGTGCTAGTACTCCTACTACTACATTGGTAGTACTACTACGAGTACTAGTAGCACCACCGTCCGGATTTAGTAGTACTACCACGTCCATTTCGATTTTATTATTTGACTAGCAATATCTAGTAATGCATGTGACAAAAAAATGTACTACTCCCTCTGTAAATAAATACATGGTGTTTTATTCCTATCGGCGAGAGAACTTAATGTTTTTTGCTAACTAGAGTACTAATAGGATTACATGCAATGAACTAAACACTACATGTCATGTTTGGTAGTCTCAAGTCATTGAAAGCATGCACGGCCCACATCTCTCATTGGTTGATATGTCACGAAATAAGAAACAATGAGGGAGTTAATGCACCGTGCCTAAGTGTTTTGGGATTATTTGGTTTTCGTAAGGTGACTTACACAACATTTTTGTTCACATGCATTAACATTTTATTAGTTAAATCAAAGGTCAAAACTTGGCGCAAAATGCAAAGGGAACCAATAAACCAGTAAACATCAAACTTCTCTCGTTTGGACCCAACTAGAGGTCCGGTGAGATGACTGACTATACTGCACCGGCACGGAGGGGGACGCAGCTTCATTGACTTACGGCAACTGCCTTTGGGTGAATGACACGTGGGCCCAGGGGGTGGCTGTCCCACCTATCTTACAGCCAAAGGCAGGTGCAGTAGAGGGCCGAGGAGTAGTACGAAATCCTACGCACCTACGCACGCTAACCAAGGGCAAGAGTGATCACTCGAATCGCAAGATCAGTTCACTAGAAGCTAAGCTAGACCCATGGAGGTTGTGCCAGATGGTCCACGACGCCGGCCTGCGGCCCGGCACCAAGGAACATCTCCAGGTAGTATTGCTTGAGGCCACCAGGGCAAGGGTCCGCTTGGACGACAGCTTCGTCTCCTTGTTCGACGAGGTCCTCGTCGGTTTCCTTGACAAGTTCACCGTTGTCAAGAAGCTCACGGACAACTTTGACGTAAGCCTCCAGCCGACGAGCCCAGGCTCTGCGATGCCCGCCACCCTCAACGGCCACTATGGTGACAACCTCTTCGACGCACTGGTGGCCCTGCAACTACCCGCCGTCACGCCGGAGAATGTCCAGCTCGAGGTCGCGCTCGCCGCACAGCAAGACACCATCGACATAATCACCCACGTCTACGCGCAAATCATCCACAAGGACTACTACATGCAAGAGGAGGACGATAGGACGCTGGCCTTCTTGGACCACAGGGCAACCTTGGACGACACTGTTCAGAAGCACGTTGAGCTCGCCGCCAATGCCGCTGCTCCTCACACATTGGTTGGTGACCCGGCGCACTAGGGCGTGGGGATGTCGTTGATGGATCCGTATGTATTTTTATCTTTCCGTCAAATCCATGTAGTATTATATGATACTACAGTAATTATCTTACCTTTCGCATCAAATTTTTAATTTTCGTACGTACTCCATGCATGAACGGCGCTAGAACCTAACTTCTCATTACTCTAGGAAAAATCGTTATTTTCTATCTATCGGTCGCGCCATGGAGCAGAACCAAAGTTTACAAGTTACGAGTTCAAAAGGAAAAGCCTGCCGTGTTCGCGTCGCACCCCCACACGGTTGGTTCGGCACGCCGCTCAAGCGGGAATGCGTGCGGTGTTGCATTTTCACTTACAAGTGGGACTGCAGTTGAGCAAACCGACTATCGGCAAACCTCAACCCCGCCCACCACACGATGGCTGAGAAAACAGGAGGGAGAAGAGATGGCTGTAGCATGGACTCCAAGAAAATTGGTATCGGATGGGACTCGTGTGGGTGGCGTGTGCCGTACTGCTAGACGTGAATGCTAATTATGGCCCATGCCACCCCACTATATCGAGCCTATATCGAGGTAAATTTCCTACAGTCCGTGCTCAGCCCTCCTCTATCTCTCTTCTCAGCCAGCCAGCGGACACACGGAGCCCATCGTCTGTTTGCTCACATGCGGTCCCACATGTCAGTGAAAACGCAAGCGGACCCACTGAACCTGCACATCTTTCACCTCGATGTGCTGGTGATGAAAAACAAGTCCAATAAAGATCTTCGGTGGTCGCTTTTGGAGTTACTCAAGAGTAGTAAGATTCTATTTACAGTTTAACCCAAGATGCACATCTCGTGGCTTCAACTACCACTCTATTTTCTTTCATGACACGACCTGGATGCTGGATGTCCCACGTGTCGACAAAAGGAGAAAGAACCCGACCAAATCTTCAGTTGTGCTCTCGGATTACACTAGTTGTGCTAACTTAGAAAATTTATTGTGTACTCCCTCCATTCCAAAATACTTGACTTCCATTTGTCCAAAAATGGATGTACCTATATACTAAAACATGTCTAGATACATATATATTTTGACAAATAGAAGGCATGTATTGTGCAACGGAGGGAGTAGAATGGATGCAAGTTTTTGTATTGGGATGAAGAGTACATCCATATATTGATAGAGCGCAATTTAGTAGATGTTCTATCACTTTTAGCTAGCACAGAGGCTAGAGATGAGATTAGTGCACTTGTTGATACTCCTACTAGAATAGAGGCTAGACATGAGACTAGATGCGAGGAAGCAACGTCTACTTCTTTACACTCGAAGAAGAAAGAAGCACACAAGATCGAGCCTCCGCAGATCAACAATGAATGCATCGAGAAGGCACTAATCTAACTTACAGGAGTAGTAAAATGTATTCTTGTGGTTCTTGTTTTCTTTGGTCTTGCTTTTCTAGTCAAAATTATTGTTGGAGTTCGTGCAAAACGGAGGTCCGTCTGGGGTCGTGCGTTGGAGTTGGCCTTACAAGTGGGACCGCAGTTAAGGAGACCGACTATCGGCAAACCCCCACCTCACCCGTCGCGCGATGGCTGAAGTTAGAGAAACGACGAGGTTGAAGAGATTGCTCTAGGACGGACTCCAAGAAATAATATGGTGTTAGATGGATGTCGTGGTGGTGGTGTGTGCCGTACTCCTGGACGTGAATGCTTGTTCTGGCCCATGCCACCCTACTACTCCTACTACTTACTCCTACTATATAGTACTAGTATCAGGGATTCGAGGTGCTGGTTACGTACAACGAACACATTAACATATGGCTATAGTAAAAACACCCACCCGACGCGCCGAAGCATGTGAAGCTAGTACAAATAGTGTACTAGTACTACTATTGTTGATTGGCCTCATCTGATAAACTGTTGCAATGCACGTACAATTATGTATTCGAAAATATTTTTTTGCCTCATCGCACCACTCACTCAGAGAAGCGACCCGAAAGCCATTCATAAATTTAGTAAGTTTATCACAGGCATATCATTTTATTACATACAACAGGTCATCAACCCACATCGACAACGAGGATACATTATAAATACTAAAGTTTTCACCACACAACAAATAACAAGAAATGAAATGAACTTCAACTCAACCATTCCTCGGCGTTGGAAACGCTTGCTTTGAACCACAAGTGATTCTCTGGGACGGGCCATCCATTGTCGATCTAGAGACCAACGCAGGACTGATCATCCAGGCTGAAGCGGCCTACTATATCAGTACCAGGGTAGGGAACTACCCAAACGTCCAAGGTATAGACACAGTTGCTTCTCGTAAATGGTAGTAACGTTGTGTCAACAGCAGTTGAATCGCCTTTCACCATCATTGGATAGTTTTGTCCAAGGAAGAGCGAGTTTTCTCCAAGACTATCAATTCTGTACCAGGGAGAAGGAGTTGGCGCTAGCACACTAGTATCCATCCCGAATACCATGCAACGGGTGTTGGAATAGGTCCAGAGAGTGCGACCGTGGGAGACTACACCTGCTTCCTTAGCAGTAACGTCATCAGTGGGTTGTATACACACAAGAAGAGGTGATCCATAGGAATTAGTTGCCAGGCGCCACAAAGTATATGGGCGTTGCTCGTCCTCATGCTCGTGATCATCACCATCGTCATCTCCCCCTTGGTTATAAAATTTTTAAAGTATGGGTGGTGGAATGTTCACACGACCTTGGAAACACAAGAAGAAGGTTAATTAGTAAAGGGAAACTTGCTAACCCACATGCATGTGGATGAAACAATTATAATTACCGAAACTACGAGGATTCCGTGCAAAAATAGTGCCACGAGTGGTGGCAGCAAACACAAGGCCCTCGTATTGAATTGCATCACAGTACTCATCCATGTACAGAAACTGATTTTTGAGCAATATCCATCGAGTCAAACCACCAACGACGGCAACAAGCTTGTCGAAGATAGCAACAACTTCATAGTTGTTGTAATTCCAAGAGCGGTTGGGAACTCGACAAATTGCTATCTTCCGTAGAAGACAGTCACCATGGTCGTATTTGAACGTGCGTACAATACCGGTGTGCTCAACCTCTGGGAATTCTGCTGAGATTTTTGGAAGTGGAACCCGGTCACGCGTGTACACATTCACAAGTTCCCACTCATAGTTGGACCCAATGTAAACAACCCAATCTCCATTTGCGCCTGCCCAAGCCTTGCCCTCAAGCGATGGCCTCTTATCATCATACGTATCATTATCAAACGGCATCAACTTGCATAGGGCAAGGCCTCCGTCGTGCCGGCGCCAGTCATCAGGGTCACGGCGAAGAAGATAGGGGAGATCAAACCGCTCCCTGACTCTTGGGTTCCTTGTAATGATGTTATTAGTTGAGTCGAGGATGGGCTTGAACGAACCGGCCATGCTAGCCGAGGTGATGACGTCACACCGATCAATGAGTTTCTCCACCACATCATCTTTCAGATCGGGGCAAGAATAACAGGGTTGTTTCCGGCCTGTTCCCTCCATGGAGAAGATGATCGAACAATGGCAGAAGAAAGGGTGAAGGACTAAAGGAAAATGGAGGAGGGAGAGGAAGAGCGTGAGACAATAGTTCCAAATCGAGAGGGAAAGGCGAAGAGTCAGTGGACGGTTGCCAGTTTGCCACGGTTCACGAAGAGGCACCCCGGCCTACACGTCCATTCGGAAATACTCCTACTACTCGCCGTCGTCTCACTGATATGTTGAAACGGGACCACATGTCAACGAAACATGGTGTGTAATTTCTCGTGCAAAATGCGATCTGGCCGCGTTGGCTCGAGGTGCCGCATTAGTTATCGACCTTTATTTTTTTAATGGCATGCCGTTCAGTTTTGAAGCACGACTAACTGGTACTCTACGCAGAGAAAATATAAACTACTCTACCACTACTCCACCTCCAGTACTATTAGTATAAAAAAGATATATAGGCTGGAGCTTCAGCGCTTTCTTGCCAAGGGTTGCCCACTTGCTTGTCACACTACCACCCTCTCTCCAGATCTAAAAAAGACGGCCCCTCTCTCCCTCCTCACCGGTGGCCACAGATCTGCCGGGCAAGAAAAGGACGCGCAGCATTGACGCACTCGTCGTCGGCAAGCGAGGTCACGCACTAACGACAAGGCCGTCCTCTCAGACCTAGCACCCACACGGGATGGCCTCCGTCCCCAAGCTCGCTGCCGTAGTGTTTGTGAAGGATGACAACCACGAGCGAAGCCACTTCCCACCGACCCTCGGGTATGCTACCTATTTTTGAACCATACCCTTGTTCTATTGCCCCATCTGCCACGTCGTTGCATGTGGATCTTTTTCCACTCCACCATCTTCCCAATTTGCTATCCTCTGCTCTGCTGGTCACGCAGACGAAAACCATAATTTGCACTATTAAAGGAAACCCTACTTCATGCAGACTAATCCATGTCTGGGTTGAATAAGGAAAGGAAGGGAGACTGTACTGTCCAAGAAAGTAGGCATCGAACCCGCATCTAGGTTGAAAAGGGGAAAATCAGTAGCTAAGGAACGAGTCTCGTGTCTCTTGGTTGAAGAAAGGTAGAAAGGCATGACAACGCAATAGAGAATGACCATGTCGATCGGTTTGTTGTCCAACGAAAAAGGTGGCTATAGAGAACAAAAATGGGACGTAATCCACATATGCTGCCTGGATATTTGTTGCTCTGGGCAACCATACCTCCCTCACCACTCTGCGTCCATGGAGGTACATCGTACTGGTGCGCCCACTGTCCGAATGGGCCTCCCATGCTCTTATTGCCACTTTTTTTCCTGTTAGTATAACGCCAGCAGTCAAGTCAAGCAATGCTACTGCTAAAGTGAAGCAACATTTAACTAATGCCGCTCTCAGTCTAATGCCACCGATAAATTAAAGCAATGCCATTTAATGTCATTGGATTATTTCAGGGTTAGCTGTTGATTGTGGATGTATTAAAGATTTTTCAGCTAAGGCATTCTAATGTTGTTGCACAGCCAGTATACCAACGATGAAACTTGTTACTTGATACGTCTCCGTCGTATCTACTTTTCCAAACACTTTTGCCCTTGTTTTGGACTCTAACTTGTATTATTTGAATGGAACTAACCCGGACTGACGCTATTTTCAGCAGAATTGCCATGGTGTTGTTTTTGTGTAGAAAATAAAAGTTCTCGGAACGACCTAAAACTCCACGGAATATCTTAAGATAATTAATAAAAAATCCTTGCAAAAGATGAAGACCAGGGGGCCCACACCC
>NC_041387.1:551962264-551966133 GCF_002162155.2 Triticum dicoccoides
GTGGGCCCCCTTTTGGCCCTCCGACGCCAACTCCAACTCCATATATTGGCCGTTCGGGAGAAAAAAATCAGAGAGAAGAAATCATTGCGTTTTACGATATGGAGCCGCCGCCAAGCCCTAATCTCTCTCGGGAGGGCTGATCTAGAGTCCGTTCGGGGCTCTGGAGAGGGGAATTCATCGCCGTCATCATCATCAACCATCCTCCATCACCAATTTCATGATGCTCACCGCCGTGCGTGAGTAATTCCATCATAGGCTTGTTGGACGGTGATGGGTTGGATGAGATTTATCATGTAATCGAGTTAGTTTTGTTAGGGTTTGATCCCTAGTATCCACTATGTTCTGAGATTGATGTTGCTATGACTTTGCTATGCTTAATGCTTGTCACTAGGGCCTGAGTGCCATGATTTCAGATCTGAACCTATTATGTTTTCATGAATATATGTGAGTTCTTGATCCTATCTTGCAAGTCTATAGTCACCTACTATGTGTTATGATCCGGCAAGCCCGAAGTGACAATAATCGGGACCACTCCCGGTGATGACCATAGTTTGAGGAGTTCATGTATTCTGTGACGCCCCCGATTCAATCGTACACTAATCATACATGCAAACGTGTACGATCAAGATCAGGGACTCACGGGAAGATATCACAACACAACTCTACAAATAAAATAAGTCATACAAACATCATATTACAAGCCAGGGGCCTCGAGGGCTTGAATACAAGAGCTTGATCATAGACGAGTCAGCAGAAGCAACAATATCTGAGTACAGACATAAGTTAAACAAGTTTGCCTTAAGAAGGCTAGCACAAACTGGGATATAGATCGAAAGAGGCACAGGCCTCCTGCCTGGGATCCTCCTAACTACTCCTGGTCGTCGTCAGCGGGCTGCACGTAGTAGTAGGCACCTCCGATGTAGTAGGGGTCGTCGTCGACGGTGGCGTCTGGCTCCTGGACTCCAGCATCTTGTTGCGACAACCAGAAAGAAAGGAAAGGGGGAAAAAGGGGGGAGAAAGCAACCGTGAGTACTCATCCAAAGTACTCGCAAGCAAGGAACTACACTACATATGCATGGGTATATGTGTAAGGAGGCCATATCAGTGGACTGAACTGCAGAATGCCAGAATAAGAGGGGGATAGCTAGTCCTATCGAAGACTACGCTTCTGGCAGCCTCCGTCTTGCAGCATGTAGAAGAGAGTAGATTGAAGTCCTCCAAGTAGCATCTCCAAGTAGCAACTCCAAGTAACATCTTCAGTAGCATAATCCTACCCGGCGATCCTCCCCTCGTCGCCCTGTGGAAAAGCGATCACAGGGTTATCTGTGGAACTTGGAAGGGTGTGTTTTATTAAGTATCCGGTTCTAGTTGTCATAAGGTCAAGGTACAACTCCAAGTCGTCCTGTTACCGAAGATCACGGCTATTCGAATAGATCAACTTCCCTGCAGGGGTGCACCACATAACCCAACACGCTCGATCCCATTTGGCCGAACACACTTTCCTGGGTCATGCCCGGCCTCGGAAGATCAACATGTCGCAGCCCCACCTAGGCACAACAGAGAGGTCAGCACGCCGGTCTAAATCCTATGCGCGCAGGGGTCTGGGCCCATCGCCCATTGCACACCTGCACGTTGCGTACGCGGCCGGTGAGCAGACCTAGAAACCTCCATTACAAAGGAAGTTGCGTTAACGCAGTCCAACTCGACGCGCGCCGCTCAGTCACTGACATCAAGAAGGCTTCGGCTGATACCACGACGCCGGGATACCCATAACTACTCCCACGTAGATGGTTAGTGCGTATAGACCAAATGGCCAGACTCAGATCAAATACCAAGATCTCGTTAAGCGTGTTAAGTATCCGCGAGCCGAACAGGGCCAGGCCCACCTGTCTCCTAGGTGGTCTCAACCTGCCCTGTCGCTCCGCCGCAAAGTAACAGTCGGGGGCCGTCGGGAACCCAGGCCCACCTCTACCGGGATGGAGCCACCTGTCCTTTCAGCCCCCTCATCAGAATCACTTGCGGGTACTCATCGAGTTGACCCGACTTTAGTCACCATCTGTATAGTATGTATGTATGTAAAGTATATACCCGTGATCACCTCCCGAGTGATCACGACCCAATAGTATAGCGAGGCAGACTGACAAGAATGTAGGGCCAATGATGATAAACTAGCATCCTATACTAAGCATTTAGGATTGCGAGTAAGGTATCAATGACTGTAGCAACAATGACAGGCTATGCAACAGAATAGGAGTAACCGAACATTAACATGCTACACTACTCTAATGCAAGCAGTATAGAGAAGAATAGGGGATATCTGGTGATCAAAGGGGGGGCTTGCCTGGTTGCTCTGGCAAGAGAGAGGGGTCGTCAACTCCGTAGTCGAACTGGGCAGCAGCAGCGTTGGTCTCGTAGTCTACCGAAGAGAAGAGGGGGGAAGAAACAATAAATACAGTGCAAACATAAGCAAGACAACGCAAGACATGACAACGAGCGGTGCTAGGTGTGTCCTAACGCTGTATGAGGTGATGCCAGCGAAGGGGGAAAACATCCGGGAAAGTATTCCTGGTGTTCCGTGTTTTCGGGCAGAGGAGCCGGAGGGGGAAAGTTGCGAGTTTGATATGTTAGGGGTGTGTGGCGGACGAACGGGCTGCATATCCGGATTCGTCTCGTCGTTCTGAGCAACTTTCATGTTGAAATTATTTTAATCCGAGTTACGGATTAAAAGATATGATTTTCTAAAGATTTAATCATTTTCCGATTTTATTTAATTATTTATTTAAATCCAACATTATCCAGAATAGTAAATGGTGATGTCAGCATGACATCAGAGTGATGTCAGCAGTCAACATTGGCCATTGACCTGGTCAACCTGACATGTGGGTCCAGTGGGACCCACCTGTCATTGAGTGCTAATTAACCTATCAGATTAATTAACTAACCTAAGTGATTAGGTTAATCAAATTTAATTAGTTCAACTAAACAAGATTAGTTAAGTTAATTATTTAGTTAATTAATTAATTTTAATATTAATTATTTACTCATTATATATTATTATTATCTATTTATATATTTATATATATATATATTTTTATAAATCTTAATTCTTTTTTTTCATTTAATTCATTTTGGATGTGGGGCCCCTTAGTCAGTGGCTCATCCGAGCCACCAGGGGCTAACGGGCGCGGGCCAAACGGGGCGGGTGGAACCGCCCGAACAAGGTGACGCCCAGGGCGGGCGCGCGGCGTGCGCCAGTGGCCGTGGCCGGAGCGCGGGGGCTCGCCGGGATCCGCCGGCAGGAGCAGCCGGTCGAGGAGGCGCGCTAGGGAGGATGTGGTGGGGGCACATGCGGTAGCTGGTGCGACCCGACGAGCGGAGCTCGCAGACGCAGGACAGGGCCATGGTGGCCGGAGCGGGCGGGGCACGGTGACGCGCCGTGAGCAGAGAGAGGGAGGAGGCCAATGGGGTTCCTCACCCGCATTGCAGGGAAGGCCCGATGCAGGGCGAACGCGACGGCGGGGAGCGGTGGAGTCGAGGAGGCATTTCGGCGGGGTCCGACAACGGCGCGTGGCGATGCGAGGCCGGCGTCGAGCACGTCGGGCGGCGGGGAGGAGATGAGGAGGCGGCCGGCGAAGCGGCATTCTAGGCGGCGTGGGGCGGCATGGCGACGGACAAGGGCGAGATGGAGGCGACGGGTGGCGGCGTCGGGCGGGGGTCCGTCGAGGAGAAGGCGAGGGGGTGGCGGTGCTCGGCGCCGCTGGGTGGCGAGGACGAGGCGATGGGGTCCGAGCACCGTGGGGAGGTTCGTCCCCCCGATCTCGATCTGGATCGGGGAAGGGAAGAGGGGCGTGGGATCGTGGGGAGGGGGA
>NC_041387.1:551966399-552048167 GCF_002162155.2 Triticum dicoccoides
CCTTTTCTATAGTTTTTATTTTACTTTTACTCTGGTTTGTTAATTGCTTAACCACCAAAGGACTTTTGTAAATCATGTAGCTTGTCACATGAACATCATTGCATTATATAGCAATTCCACAAAAGCTGAAGGTCTTTCGAAAAGTTTTAATTATTTTTAGAAAGCAAAAATGCCAAGTGATGTGTTGTTGGTCCACTATTTTAATTCCTAGGGGCATTTTTGGAGTTTCTAAAGTGTTGGTTTTATTTTTATAACAATTTTGGTAATTTTTGCAATATTGTGAACATTTTAGTTTTTTTTTGTGCTTGAAAACTTTTCTTGTTTGTTTTTATTTTAAATTTTGAATTCGAACGGGATTGAATCATTGGTAGATTAAGAACAGTAACAAAGGTGACGTGGCATCATTAACGTGGGACTACTGTAGCCTAATTATCCGACCGTCACAATTCTCCTCCACTACAAGAAATCTCGTCCCGAGATTTAAGAGGGGGATTAAGGGGGAAAGTTCTGGTTATTCTAATGGATCTTCTCGAAGAAGTTAATCCCTTTCGTTGATGTCTTCAATTCTTTATTCCAAAGCATCATGATGAAGTTGTCGTCCTTTCTTCGGGGAACTCCATCGTACTTACGAATAGGTAAGGGGCAGCTCTACAATGATAGGATGTTATAAGGGAAATTCATCTGGGGGTATCCCAAGAATGAACATATGAGTATCTCTCGAGTTGAACAAATGACACACATCGAGAGCAAAGTAAGACGGTGTAATAAGAAGTTTCAAGCGGATAGGCAATCATTCATTGCCTGAAGCAGAGTGCGAAAGGGGTTCAGAGCAACGGGAATAAGTATTGTG
Source organism: Triticum dicoccoides (assembly GCF_002162155.2). Classification (NCBI taxonomy): domain Eukaryota; kingdom Viridiplantae; phylum Streptophyta; class Magnoliopsida; order Poales; family Poaceae; genus Triticum; species Triticum dicoccoides. Next base: position 551,967,250 of record NC_041387.1, read on the forward strand.
TCCGATACCAGAATAGATCAACAGGCAAGTGGCCCGTGAATTACATACAAAGTCAAGCACGAGGAATAACTTTGACATCAGGTTGTACAGGAGAGTCAGGTTTCAATCCTGCGGAACTGTGGGTTATGGGCCCACCATGTGGGTTAAAAGTAGGAAGGCGGTGATGTCTTGCACGATCATGCAAGTAAGGCATGTCAGAGGTTAGCCTGTCAGTTATATGTCAGCAACTACATCGGTACCAAGGCGAGGGACAAGGAGAACCATTTTCCTGCTCGTTGAAACGAGGCAGACCAATAGGCAAAGTTCTCGTCCATCGGTGGTTACTTAAATGTCATCAACAATAGTAACATGGTCTTACTGACAGAGTTGTACACCGAGGTGTTTACATAAGCAGGAGAATAATACTGCTTAGATTATATAGACCTCAAGAAAGGTTAAACCAACCAATGGAAAGGAAAATAAGATTTTCAGATTAAACAGAACAATGGAAAGTAAAATGTGTTTAAACACATATATCAGGGGGTATATCCTTCCCAAGGGCAAGCAATGCATGATATTCATGACGGGATATAATGTAGAAAACCCCTTTAGGAAAGGGAAGAGAAATTTTCATGACATTACCCATACAATGGTGTTTGGATAATTGATCAAGAAGCATTGGGCTTTAAATGTTCTTGTTGAAAATCGGAGTACCACAGACATGCTTCGAGATAGCATTGACATAGTCTTGAAGCAAAAATCGGATTTTGGATACACAAAGGATCCATCAAGATAAACTCATTAAACAGGCATTCAGTTTCCTCATGGAAAAATGATTAACCTTGTTACAAAGGAAACTATAACACTAGGTCCTCTGGTCCGGTGTGCTAGGCATGACATCACCTTACCGGGGCATATAGGGACCAATGTTATAACTCTTGAAAATATGTTCCAACCATCATATCTGACTGAGATTCAGATCTGATTGGTGTCAAGATACCTTAGACTCGGGATGCCTGAGAAGAAAAGGTGCAACACAATTGACGAGTTGACATTGTAAGATTTTCAGGAAATGAACTATGGAAGTGAGTTCCGAAACAAGAGTTCATCATTAAATCAAGGAGAGGTGAGGAGGTGACTGATTGACTCAGCGACAATCCATTGACATTTCCAAAAAGGATGGATTTCCACAACTATGTGAACAAGGAGATAACATTAGCCAGATCAAATGACTTAATGATGTATGCTGGAGGAAAACATACACAGTTAAACATGGGTTGAAAGGTGCGCGCGAAATATGGGTTAGGTTGCACGACCAATGTCAGAATGGTGATTCAATAATCAATAGTCTAAGAATGAACGGCCGGCCATTAACTTCAAAGTAATAGGGTTGCTAGAAGTGCAGGATTCAAACACCACTGTTCACTTGTTGGTACCCCGGTTGGAATCAACACGAGGACCCAAGAAGAATGGCGATGGTGAGAAATATCACCATACCAAGAATTCTCAAGAGGTGGTGAAATTCCCACGACATTCTTGATATAAAATGTGGTAATATTACAAGGTAAAGAAGAACAATGCTGGGTAGCAAGGAATTCAAGGTATAACACGAAACACGAACAAGTTTGTGTTGGAGGGAAGGCAATAAGTGGCTGATGATAACACAACTCATCGAGGGAAAGGATGGTATTTCTCATCACGAATTGAATTGATATCTTGGAAAAGCTCGGAATACTGATGATGATCATGACACATTTGTCGAGAGATTTCACGAAGATGTAATCGATCGACGATGACATCAAGGCAAACGAATGATGAAGCGAAAGGTTGTTGGAACCACGAGTAGGACACAGACCCGAGATCAAGTTTGTTGTTCAAGATGGAACGATAAGACAAGGAAACCGACGTAAGCTTAGCTCAATCGTCGAATGTTGTGCTCCGGAATTAAGGACCCGGTAGCACAGTTAAAATTAGCACGATAATGATGTAGCCGATCAGGCTAGGAGTGACGGGATGGAGTATTAAACTTCTCAACCACAAAGTACTGGGGGTACCGAATCTCAGTGTTGATTCGATTCACAAATCAGGGTTCTCGGTTGATGACAACCCATAACCCGTGGAGTGACTGTGATGGGGAAACGTACTACTTCATCAGAAATTCATAAGATGAAGTGCAATGGGTTGATATCCTCGAGATACCAGGGGGTAATACTCGAAGGTAGAACAAAATAGAGGTTGGGAAGGCGTACTGATCTACAGATGGCAAGTACTTTAACTTGTCCGAGAAATAGAATCAAAGGAGAACAATCATGGTCGGAACCCACGATCATAAAGGATCGAACCACGGATACAAGATGAACTTATAACAAGGGGTAATTATTTTTACGAGCAGCTTCCATGATAAGTTATACATCGTGTCCATGGGCATGAACGCAAGGTTCAAGGTCGACTCCCACTTCTTCAATGTATAACCTTCCATTCACTTCTCGCTTTGATAAAGGCATTAGTGTTGAAAGTTTTACCTGGTGAAATACCAGATGAGTATGACTCGTGAAAACTTCTGAGTTCACACATATAAAGGAAGGCATAGGTTCAACCCGTCAGGGTATCGTGGAAACATATACCACAAGCTTCAATAGTAAATACCACCAGCTCGAAAGCAGAGCATGGTTGGTCAAGCAGAGGATACAATGTACCAAAGGCATTATGTATCAGGGGAAAGAACTCACAAGGTGATTAATTATGAACGACACTGTCGGATAATAATCCAACACTGGATATGGCGATCCACAATTGAGCTGATGTGAGTATCGATACCCAATCAGAGGAAGGAAGAATGCAAATGCATCGGTTTATAGAACATCTGAATAATTCAATGTTTAAATAACAAAAGCATTATGATTTTCAAATCAAGGGATCAGAAGAAAACGCTCTCATTTAAGGATGGATAAGTTGAGTAGGCTTAGGGATACCATCGATGGTAATTTGATTGGTCGAGATCCAGCTCATGTTCAAAATGACATCTGAGCCGGAAGGATAATTTAAAAGGATCAACCGATGATTGTGAATATTCACAACGTATTGAATCAACGGACGAAAAAATGATGGTGACAAAGGATGCCAATATGACTACTATACTTATGGGATTAATCATAATGAAAGCACACAAGAAATTCCAGAGCAATAGGTTGCTGAGGATTTTTGGAATACCGAATGGTATTTCGAAGACTTTTGGGTAACACATGATCAACTGGGGGATGGGCGGATACTCGATAAGTGCGAGAATTAACCGTAGGGGTATTCAGGTGACAAAGAACAGCAAGGCAGTAAGCTCAAAGGATTATCGAAACAACGACGAGTTTTTTTTTTCAGGGTATCCTGTAATAACAAGACCAACTGGGGATGAATGTAAGAATAACAACTGCAAGTAGTTATCCATAAGGGTTGCGGTGGAAGGGGAATTGCAAACGCGATGAACACAAGTTCTCGGGTTAACAGCAGAGAGTATCTTCAGGGTCTTCTGGTGCAGCAGACGATCATCAGTAATAAGGGGCTCTCCGGGTGAAAGTGATAACGAGATCCTAATGTTAGATTTAGCAAAATTCATTTAACCCGAATAGAAGAGATATCAGAGTCCCAGAGTAAAGGTCGAGGAGTAAAAGATCCTAATACCACCCAATGGCGACATGGGCCCATAAGGCACACAGCCAGGTTAGTAAAAGTGTTTGCAATGTCTAGACTCGACTTCGGCCAAGGAGTGTGGAAGGGGGATTCCTATAGGCAGTCGGCTCTGATAACAACTTGTGACGCCCCCGATTCAATCGTACACTAATCATACATGCAAACGTGTACGATCAAGATCAGGGACTCACGGGAAGATATCACAACACAACTCTACAAATAAAATAAGTCATACAAGCATCATATTACAAGCCAGGGGCCTCGAGGGCTCGAATACAAGAGCTTGATCATAGACGAGTCAGCGGAAGCAACAATATCTGAGTACAGACATAAGTTAAACAAGTTTGCCTTAAGAAGGCTAGCACAAACTAGGATATAGATCGAAAGAGGCACAGGCCTCCTGCCTGGGATCCTCCTAACTACTCCTGGTCGTTGTTAGCGGGCTGCACGTAGTAGTAGGCACCTCCGATGTAGTAGGGGTCGTCGTCGACGGTGGCGTCTGGCTCCTGGACTCCAGCATCTGGTTGCGACAACTAGAAAGAAAGGAAAGGGGGAAAAAGGGGGGAGAAAGCAACCGTGAGTACTCATCCAAAGTACTCGCAAGCAAGGAACTACACTACATATGCATGGGTATATGTGTAAGGAGGCCATATCAGTGGACTGAACTGCAGAATGCCAGAATAAGAGGGGGATAGCTAGTCCTATCGAAGACTACGCTTCTGGCAGCCTCCGTCTTGCAGCATGTAGAAGAGAGTAGATTGAAGTCCTCCAAGTAACATCTCCAAGTAGCAACTCCAAGTAACATCTCCAGTAGCATCGCATAGCATAATCCTACCCGGCGATCCTCCCCTCGTCGCCCTGTGGAAAAGCGATCACCGGGTTATCTATGGAACTTGGAAGGGTGTGTTTTATTAAGTATCCGGTTCTAGTTGTCATAAGGTCAAGGTACAACTCCAAGTCGTCCTGTTACCGAAGATCACGGCTATTCGAATAGATTAACTTCCCTGCAGGGGTGCACCACATAACCCAACACGCTCGATCCCATTTGGCCGGACACACTTTCCTGGGTCATGCCCGGCCTCGGAAGATCAACACGTCGCAGCCCCACCTATGCACAACAGAGAGGTCAGCACGCCGGTCTAAATCCTATGCGCGCAGGGGTCTGGGCCCATCGCCCATTGCACACCTGCACATTGCGTACGCGGCCGGTGAGCAGACCTAGCAACCTCCATTACAAAGGAAGTTGCGTTAATGCAGTCCAACCCGACGCGCGCCGCTCAGTCGCTGACGTCAAGAAGGCTTCGGCTGATACCACGACGCCGGGATACCCATAACTACTCCCACGTAGATGGTTAGTGCGTATAGACCAAATGTCCAGACTCAGATCAAATACCAAGATCTCGTTAAGCGTGTTAAGTATCCGTGAGCCGAACAGGGCCAGGCCCACCTGTCTCCTAGGTGGTCTCAACCTGCCATGTCGCTCCGCCACAAAGTAACAGTCGGGGGCCGTCGGGAACCCAGGCCCACCTCTACCGGGATGGAGCCACCTGTCCTTTCAGCCCCCTCATCAGAATCACTTGCGGGTACTCATCGAGTTGACCCGACTTTAGTCACCATCTGTATAGTATGTATGTATGTAAAGTATATACCCGTGATCACCTCCCGAGTGATCACGGCCCAATAGTATAGCGAGGCAGACTGACAAGAATGTAGGGCCAATGATGATAAACTAGCATCCTATACTAAGCATTTAGGATTGCGGGTAAGGTATCAATGACTGTAGCAACAATGACAGGCTATGCAACAGAATAGGAGTAACCGAACAGTAACATGCTACACTACTCTAATGCAAGCAGTATAGAGAAGAATAGGGGATATCTGGTGATCAAAGGGGGGGCTTGCCTGGTTGCTCTGGCAAGAGAGAGGGGTCGTCAACTCCGTAGTCGAACTGGGCAGCAGCAGCGTCGGTCTCGTAGTCTACCGAAGAGAAGAGGGGGGAAGAAACAATAAATATAGTGCAAACATAAGCAAGACGACGCAAGACATGACAAGGAGCGGTGCTAGGTGTGTCCTAACACAGTATGAGGTGATGCCGGCGAAGGGGGAAAACATCCGCCAAAGTATTCCCGGTGTTCCATTTTTTCGGGCAGAGGAGCCGGAGGGGGAAAGTTGCGAGTTTGATATGTTAGGGGTGTGTAGCAGACGAACGGGCTGCGTATCCGGATTCGTCTCGTCGTTCTGAGCAACTTTCATGTTGAAATTATTTTAATCCGAGTTACGGATTAAAAGATATGATTTTCTAAAGATTTAATCATTTTCCGATTTTATTTAATTATTTATTTAAATCCAACATTATCCAGAATAGTAAATGATGACGTCAGCATGACATCAGAGTGATGTCAGCAGTCAACATTGGCCATTGACCTGGTCAACCTGACGTGTGGGTCCAGTGGGACCCACCTGTCATTGAGTGCTAACTAACCTATCAGATTAATTAACTAACCTAAGTGATTAGGTTAATCAAATTTAATTAGTTTAACTAAACAAGATTAGTTAAGATAATTATTTAGTTAATTAATTAATTTTAATATTAATTATTTACTCATTATATATTATTATTATCTATTTATATATTTTTATATATATATTTTTATAATTCTTAATTCTTTTTTTTCATTTAATTCATTTTGGATGTGGGGCCCCTTAGTCAGTGGCTCATCCGAGCCACCAGGGGCTAACGGGCGCGGGCCAAACGGGGCGGCTGGAACCGACCGAACGAGGTGACGCCCAGGGCGGGCGCGCGGCGTGCGCCAGTGGCGGTGGCCGGAGTGCGGGGGCTCCCCGGGATCCGCCGGCAGGAGGAGCCGGTCGAGGAGGCGCGCTAGGGAGGATGCGGTGGGGCACACGCGGTAGCTGGTGCGACCCGACGAGCGGAGCTCGCAGACGCAGGACAGGGCCATGGTGGCCGGAGCGGGCAGGGCACGGTGACGCGCCGTGAGCAGAGAGAGGGAGGAGGCCAGTGGGGTTCCTCACCCGCGTTGCAGGGAAGGCCCGATGCAGGGCGAACGCGACGGCGGGGAGCGGTGGAGTCGAGGAGGCGTTCCGGCAGGGTCCGGCGACGGCGCGTGGCGATGCGTGGCCGGCGTCGAGCACGTCGGGCGGCGGGGAGGAGATGAGGAGGCGGCCGACGAAGCGGTATTCCAGGCGGCGTGGGGCGGCGTGGCGACGAACGAGGGCGAGATGTAGATGACGGGTGGCGGTGTCGGGCGGGGGTCCGTCGAGGAGATGGCGAGGGGGTGGCGGTGCTCGGCGCCGCTGGGTGGCGAGGACGAGGCGACGGGGTCCGAGCGCCGTGGGGAGGTTCGTCCCCCCGATCCCGATCTGGATCAGGGAAGGGAAGAGGGGCGTGTGGTCGTGGGGAGGGGGAGAGAGGAGTGGGGCGAGTGGGAGTAGTGGGGGTGGCACTAGGTCACGGGAGGGGAGGAGGCCTAGTAGGCCAGGGGTGCGGGAGTGGGTCGGCTGGGCCGACTGGCTCCTTCGGCCAACTGGGCCAAGGCCCAGTCGGGGGAGGGGGTTGTCTTTGATTTTCTCTTTCCTTTTCTATAGTTTTTATTTTACTTTTAATCTGGTTTGTTAATTGCTTAACCACCAAAGGACTTTTGTAAATCATGTAGCTTGTCACATGAACATCATTGCATTATATAGCAATGCCACAAAAGCTGAAGGTCTTTCGAAAAGGTTTAATTATTTTTAGAAAGCAAAAAGGCCAAGTGATGTGTTGTTGGTCCACTGTTTTAATTCCTAGGGGCATTTTTGGAGTTTCTAAAGTGTTGGTTTTATTTTTATAACAATTTTGGTAATTTTTTCAATATTGTGAACATTTTAGTTTTTTTTGCGCTTGAAAACTTTTGTTGTTTGTTTTTATTTTAAATTTTGAATTCGAACGGGATTGAATCATTGGTAGATTAACAACAGTAACAAAGGTGACGTGGCATCATTAACGTGGGTTACTGTAGCCTAATTATCCGGGCGTCACATATTCACTATGTGCTAATGCTTTGTTCCGGTTCTCTATTAAAAGGAGGCCTTAATATCCCTTAGTTTCCAATAGGACCCCGCTACCACGGGAGGGTAGGACAAAAGATGTCATGCAAGTTCTTTTCCACAAGCACGTATGACTATATTCGGAATACATGCCTACATTACATTGATGAAATGGAGCTAGTTCTGTGTCACCCTATGTTATGACTGTTACATGATGAACCGCATCCGGCATAATTATCCATCATCGATCCGGTGCCTACGAGTTTTCCATATACTGGTTTATGCTTATTTACTTTTCCGTTGTTACTGTTACAATCACTACAAAATACCAAAAACATTACTTTTACTGTCTTTACTTTCGTTACCATTACCACCACTATCATATTACTTTTCTACTAAACACCTTGCTGCAGATACTAAGTTTCCAGGTGTGGTTGAATTGACAACTCAGCTGCTAATACTTGAGAATATTCTTTGGCTCCCCTTGTGTCGAATCAACAAATTTGGGTTGAATACTCTACCCTCGAAAACTATTGCGATCCCCTATACTTGTGGGTTATCAAGACCTTTTTCTGGCGTCGTTGCCGGGGAGCATAGCTCTATTCTTTGAGTCACTTGGGATTTATATCTGCTGGACACTATGAAGAACTTTAAAGACGCTAAGACCAAGATTTTTCCCTCAACTACAGGGGAGGTAAGGAACTGCCATCTAGCTCTGCACTAGATTCTCCTTCTGTTATAAGTAAGCTTGCAACGCCTAAATCTGTTACCGCTATGAATTCTGATATGTCGCATGTTGTTGATGATGCCACTTCTATGCTTGATACTACTGTGCCCCTTGGTGAATTTCTTGATGAGAAAATTGCTAGATCTAAAGAAAGAGAAATTATTGCACCTGAATACAATGATGAGAGTGATGATGAAAATATGCCTCCTATTCCTGAAGGTTATCTTTTTGATGCAGAATCTTCTGCCGCTATTTTTGCTTGCCAGGATAGATATGAACTTAAGAGGTTGCTAATTAAATGGGGTAAAGAATTTCTTAGAGATAGAATGAGACCCGACCCTGCTTTTTCCATTTCACCTATTTGTGTTCCCGATAAGGATTATTATGATTTTTCTGTTGATCCCAATATAATTACTTTGGTTGAATCTGATCCTTTTTATGGCTATGAATCTGAAATTGTTGTGGCACATCTTACTAAGTTGAATGATATAGCTGCCCTGTTCACTAATAATGAGAGATCGTGCTATCTTTATTTACTCAAAATATTTCCGTTCTCGTTAAAGGGTGATGCTAAGATATGGTATAATTCTCTTGATACTGGTTGTGTGCAAAGTCCCCAGGATATGATTTATTACTTCTCTGCTAAATATTTCCCTGCTCATAAGAAACAAGCTACTTTGAGGGAAATTTACAATTTTGTGCAAATTGAAGAAGAGAGTCTCCCACAAGCTTGTGGGAGGCTTCTCAAGTTACTTAATGCTTTGCCTGATCATCCTCTTAAGAAACCTGAAATATTTGATATCTTTTATAATGTACTAACTGATGCTTCCAGAGATTACCTGGGTAGTTGTGTTGGTTCTCTTTTCAGGGAAAGAACACCGGATGACGCTGAAATTCTATTGAATAATATGTTGGCTAATGAAAATAATTGGGCACAACCCGAGCTACCTCCTGAGCCAGGTCCTGAGCCAATTACTGAGCCTATGCCTAAACCAACTCCGAAGAAGAGAGGTGTTCTATTTTTTAGTCCCGAAGATATGCAAGAGGCAAAGAAATCTATGAGAGGAAAAGGTATTAAAGCCGAAGATGTTAAGAATTTACCTCCTATTGAAGAAATACACGGTCTTAATTTACCACCTGTTGAAGAAGTATATGATCTCAATTACTTATTTACTGAAGAACCTCCCGATATCCCGACACAGGTAGTAAAGGTAAATTCTCTCTATAGATATGATAAAGCTGAAGTCCCTCCTACTAAAATTGCTAGTCAGTGCTTGGATGAGTTTGATAACTTTATGTTTAAGCAAGATGACTTTAATGCTTATTTTGGTAGACAATTAAAACAAGATGCCTATATGATTAAATGCTTGGGTGATTATATGGCTGATATTAGAGGTGAACTTAAACTTGTTAGCAAACATGCTTCTATGGTTACCACTCAAGTAGAACAAGTACTTAAAGCTCAAAAAGAAGCGCTTGATGAAATGAATAGTAAGAAAAATGATTATGCTATTAGAGTGGCTACTAGAACTGGTAGAATGACTCAGGAACCTTTGTATCCTGAAGGCCACCCTAAGAGAATCGAGCAAGATTCTCAGAGAAATGATATTGATGTACCTAGTTCTTCTAAAAAGAAGAAAAAGTAAAATGATAGGACTTGGCAAAGTTCTAGTGAACCTATCGCTGAGTCACCTGAGAATCCGAATGATATCTCTATTTCTGATGCTGAAACACAATCAGGTGATGAACATGAACCAAGTGATAATGTTAATGATAATATTCATGTTGATGCTCAACCTAGTAATGATAATGATGTAGAAGTTGAACCTGCTATTGATCCTGATAACCCACAATCAAGGAATCAACGCTATGATAAAAGAGACTTCGTTGCTAGGAAACATGGTAAAGAAAGGGAACCATGGGTTCAAAACCCATGCCTTTTCCCCCGAAACCATCCAAGAAAAAGGATGATGAGGATTTTGAGCGCTCTGTTGAAATGATTAGACCTATCTTTCTGCGTATGCGATTAACTGATGTGCTCAAAACAAATCCTTATTCTAAGTATATGAAGGATATTATTACTAATAAAAGAAAGATACCTGAAGCTGAAACTTCCACCATGCTTACTAATTATACTTTTAAGGGTGGAATACCAAAGAAACTTGGAGATCCCGGAGTACCTACTATACCATGCTCCATTAAGAGAAATTATGTTAAAACCGCTTTGTGTGATCTTGGAGCCGGTGTTAGTGTTATGCCTCTCTCTTTATATCGTAGACTTGACTTGAATAAGTTGACACCTACTGAAATATCTTTGCAAATGGCTGATAAATCAACTGCTATACCTGTCGGTATTTGTGAGGATGTGTATGTTGTGGTTGCAAACGTTACTATTTTAACGGACTTTGTTATTCTTGATATTCCTAAGGATGATAGTATGTCTATTATTCTTGGAAGACCTTTCCTTAATACAGCAGGGGCTGTTATTGATTGCAACAAAGGCAATGTCACTTTTCATGCTAATGGCAATGAACACAAGGTACACTTTCCGAGGAAACAACCTCAAGTTTATAGTGTCAACTCTATTGAAAAAATTCCATCGATTATATTTGGAGGTTTTGAATTTCCTCTCCCTACTATCAAGAAGAAGTATGATATACTTATTGTTGGGGATTTTCATATCCCCATTGAGGTAACTTAGTGCTATTCGAAATTTCTCCGGTTCCGTGTTAATCGGAATGAGCTCGCTAACAAGACTTGATCAACCTTGTTAGTGGATTCATTTTGATGATCACGAGATGGATGAAACTAGAAGCACAACCTTCTGTACCCTCTTTATATTTTCTGATTTTTAGTAGAAATAAAGTAAAATAGTACTTTTTTGTCTGTCTCCTGACTTATCCGTATAATATAAAAATATCCCAAAAATAAAAGTTCTCAGAATGTCATGCCAATTTTATATGATTTTTTCGGGAATATTTAAGAATTTACTGTCCAAAAATCACCGCGGGGGGAGCTGCCACCTGCCCACGAGGGTGGAGGGCGCGCCCTACCCCCCTGGGCGCGCCCCTTGCCTCGTGGGCCCACGGTGGCCCTCCTCCACTTATTCCTGCACCCATCTTCTTCCTTTGTCTCACACAAACACGAAAAACCAACTCAAGCACGATTTCCAGCCCCGTTGTTGTGATTTTCGATCTCCTTGCTCAAACAATCTCTCGCAAAACTGCTTGGGGAGATTGTTCCTTGGTATGTGACTCCTCCATTGGTCCAATTAGTTTTTGTTCAAGTGCTTTATTCATTGCAAATTCGTGTTGCATAGGTGACCATGTTCTTGAGCTTGCATGACAAATTTATATGGTTCCAAGTAGTTCCAATGCTTTATACGGGCTCTACGCACTTGTGGGAGTTGTTACTACCAATTTTATTGAAGTTGGTTCACTTTTATTTGAAGTTACTAAAAATTTCAGATTGTTTCAGAATTTATGAAGAGATTTTTGAGGGGCTCATCGAGCCGAAGCTCGAATGAAAAACAAAAGGAAGAAGAACAGAAGCCCAAATTTAATTTGCCTCGCACCGCAGAGGTCCGGCCGTGTGAATGGCCTTCCAATGACTTCTTGAGGAGAGCCGGGATTTATGAAGATTTTTATTATTAATTGAGAATGCTGGCCTCAACGATTTCCTCCGCGACCAATGTCATCAGTATCTCGTACTCGCAAATACTTTTGTGCAAAATTTCTACTTTTTCCCTAAAAGTTCACCTCCATCGGTAGAATTTCATTTATATGACGTTGTTAAGAGAATGCCATTAGCTGAATTTTGTGAGGTTTGCAAAATACCTTTTGAGGGCACCTTGGATGAACCACACTGTAACGAAATAGAAGCTTTCATTAACACTATCACAGTGGGAGAAACCAGGAAGGTTTCCGATGCACGAATCACTAGCATACATTTTCCTGTTTTACGCTACTTTGCCTTATTTGCTAGTCGTTGCCTGATAGGTCGTGGAAACTGTGGAAACCTTAGTATTCCTGATGTTATCATTTTGTTCCATGGTTTATATCGAAGTAACTCTGTTAGTATGTGTGGAATTGTTGCTAGGCGGTTAAGTCTGAACCATACTAAAGGCCCCATCTTTGGAGGTATTTATGCCTCACGCCTAGCTGAACATTTCGAAATACATATTAAGCATCAGGAGGAAGAGGAAACATCGCTGCCTCGTGCTTATTTAGATTATAGGAGTATGATATCGCCTGATTTTCTTGTTAAGAGTCGTGAAGGGGAGCTCAAATATAAATTGTACTTTGATAAACACCACCCTGAGATTATTACTTTGCCTGCTCCCTCTTTGTTTAACTTGTCTGCAGGTCCTCACATCGTTCCGTGGGCGGCCATTCAAGCCTATCAAAATCCTGCACCCACCCCGGAACCGGAGCCACAAGATGAGCCTCCACGACTATCTGTTTATTCTTGGGATCCAGAGGAGGCTGCCAGCCAATGGCAGCCGGAGCCTTCTTCATCACAGTATGATCCCAACTTCACTTATGGGTATCCGCCAGGCCATCCCTGGCAATAGACCAACTTAGGCTAAAAGCCTAAGCATGGGGGAGTACGTATTTCCCACCGACATTACATTCATGTTTACACACACTCATTGCTAGATGTCGGTGTTCATACTCTTTCACTGTAATATCTATGCTAGTTTATTTTCTTTTTCCTGCTTTCTTCTTGTGTGTTTAATAAACCTTAAGAAAAACAAAAAAATTAGTAGTACTTTATTTCTTTGTTGTAGTAATTAAAACGGAAAACCCAAAAATATTTCCCGTTCTTCTTTTGTTTGTTGGGAGCTTTCCTGTGTAAATAGTTTTTTCTTTTCCTTTCTTTGGGGGTCGAGAAGACCATATTGAAAATGCTTAGTGGCTCATATATGCATGAATGATTATTTAACTTAGAGCCCATATTACTTGTCTTCTCTCTTGAGTTGAATGCTTGCAGATTCTAGCTTAGTCCAATGCACGTGCACTCTTATTATTATTCACATCGTTCGGTTGTGCAAGTGAAAGGCAATAATGATGATATATGATGGACTTATTGGGATGAGAAAAGCTAGTATGAACTCGACCTCTCTTGTTTTTGTAAATATGATGATTCATCGTTCCTGGGTTAGCTATTATGAAGTAAGCATATTTGCAATGACATTTAGAGATTATAGTTGCTTGTGCCATGCTTGATTAGCTATGAGTTATAATGGTTTGCCTTGCGTGCCAACATGCTATTAGAATGATTATGATGTGGTATGAGGGGATGGTATCCTCCTTTAAATGAATTGAGTGACTAGACTTGGCACATGTTCACGCATGTAGTTGAATCAAATCAACATAGCCTTCATGATATTTATGTTCATGGTAGATTATATCCTACTCATGCTTGTATTCGGTGTAAATTAATTTTGATGCATGTTTACGACTGTTGTCGCTCTCCCAGTTGGTCGCTTCCCAGTCTTTTGCTAGCCTTCACTTGTACTAAGCGGGAATACTGCTTGTGCATCCAAACTCCTTAAAACCCCAAAGTTGTTCCATATGAGTCCACTATACCTTCCTATATGTGGTATTTACCTGCCGCTCCAAGTAAATTTGTATGTGCCAAACTCCAAACCTTCAAATGAAATTCTGTTTTGTATACTCAAGCAGCTCATGTTTCAACTAGGGCTGCCCTTATCTTCCATGTTAGGCGGTTATTCTCAAGAGGAGTGGACTCCGCTCCTCATTCACGAGAAAATGGTTGGTCACCGGGATGCCCAGTCCCATGCTTTATGCAAACTAAATCAAAATAATTGCAAACAAATCTCCCCTTGGGACCCGTTGAATGTTGGAGGCACTCGTTGTTTCGAGCAAGCCATGGATTGATGCTTGTGGAGGAAGGGGAGTATAAACTTTACCATTCTGTTTGGGAACCGCCTATAATTTGTTTAGCATGGAAGATATCGTCATCTCGTAGTTGTTGAGTTGACAACAAAAGTATGCCGCTCAAAATGTTATTCAATCTCTATTTTAAAACCGAGCTCTGGCACCTCTACAAATCCCTACTTCCCTCTGTGAAGGGCCTATCTATTTACTTTTATGTTGATCATCACCCTTCTTATTAAAAAGCACCCGCTGGAGAGCACACTGTCGTTTGCATTCATTATTATTGGTTTATTTCGGGTATGACTTGACTGGATCTCTTTTACCATGAATTACAATGTTTAGTCAGTCCTTGATCTTTAAAGGTGCTCTGCATTTATGTTTTGCGGTCTCAGAAAGGGCTAGCGAGATACCATTTTGTTAAGTCATGTTATAATTATTTTGAGAAAGTGTTGTCATCCGAGTTTTGTTATTATAGCTCGCTAGCTGATTTTGCTATTGATATGAGTAATTGTGAGACCTTTGTGTTATTGTGAGAATGGTTAGTTCATAATATTTGCTAAAACTTGAATGCTGGTTTTTCATGTTTACAACAACAAGAGCAAACAGAGTTTGTAAAAGTTTTTCTTTTTCTCTTTCAGTTTTTCAATTGACTTGCTTGAGGACAAGCAAGGGTTTAAGCTTGGGGGAGTTGATACGTCTCCGTCGTATCTACTTTTCCAAACACTTTTGCCCTTGTTTTGGACTCTAACTTGTATGATTTGAATGGAACTAACCCGGACTGACGCTGTTTTCAGCAGACTTGCCATGGTGTTGTTTTTGTGCAGAAAATAGAAGTTCTCAGAACGATAGGAAACTCCACGGAATATCTTAGGATAATTAATAAAAAATCCTCGCAAAAGATGAAGACCAGGGGGCCCACACCCTGTCCACGAGGGTGGGGGCGCCCCCCCCCTAGGCGCGCCCCCTACCTCGTGGGCCCCCTGGTGGCCCTCCGACGCCAACTCCAACTCCATATATTGGCCTTCGGGGAGAAAAAAACCAGAGAGAAGAAATCATCACGTTTTACGATACGGAGCCACCGCCAAGCCCTAATCTCTCTCGGGAGGGCTGATCTGGAGTCCGTTTGGGGCTCCGGAGAGGGGAATTCGTCGTCGTCGTCATCATCAACCATCCTCCATCACCAATTTCATGATGCTCACCGCCGTGCGTGAGCAATTCCATCGTAGGCTTGTTGGACGGTGATGGGTTGGATGAGATTTATCATGTAATCGAGTTAGTTTTGTTAGGGTTTGATCTCTAGTATCCACTATGTTCTGAGATTGATGTTGCTATGACTTTGTTATGCTTAATGCTTGTCACTAGGACCCGAGTGCCATGATTTCAGATCTGAACCTATTATGTTTTCATGAATATATGTGAGTTCTTGATCCTATCTTGCAAGTCTATAGTCACCTACTATGTGTTATGATCCGGCAAGCCCGAAGTGACAATAATCTGGACCACTCCCGGTGATGACCATAGTTTGAGGAGTTCATGTATTCACTATGTGCTAATGCTTTGTTCCGGTTCTCTATTAAAAGGAGGCCTTAATATCCCTTAGTTTCCAATAGGACCCCGCTGCCACGGGAGGGTAGGACAAAAGATGTCATGCAAGTTCTTTTCCATAAGCACGTATGACTATATTCGGATTACATGCCTACATTACATTGATGAACTGGAGCTAGTTCTGTGTCACCCTATGTTATGACTATTACATGATGAACCACATCCGGCATAATTATCCATCATTGATCCAGTGCCTATGAGTTCTTCATATACTGGTTTACGCTTATTTACTTTTCCTTTGTTACTGTTACAATCACTACAAAATACCAAAAACATTACTTTTACTGTCTTTACTTTCGTTACCATTACCACCACTATAATATTACTTTGCTACTAAACACCTTGCTGCAGATACTAAGTTTCCAGGTGTGGTTGAATTGACAACTCAGCTGCTAATACTTGAGAATATTCTTTGGCTCCCCTTATGTCGAATCAACAAATTTGGGTTGAATATTCTACCCTCGAAAACTGTTGCGATCCCCTATACTTGTGGGTTATCATTACTACCTTCAGATTTTTGCATTGTTAATGCTTATATATTACATACCTCACTTTCATGAGATAAGTTAATATTTTTGTATAGTGTCACCAAAATGCCAAGGCGTTGATGTCATTTTATTTTGGTTAAACTAAACAAACAATTATGAAGAGAAGATGAAAGATCAAGAGTGGGCACTTCCTCCTTCGGCTGTTCTCTTGATTCCTTTGATCAAGTTTTTATGTTTGATCGATTATCAAGATTGGGATAGCAATTTTTAAGGTCTCCCCAAGTTCGAAATGATATTTACCTTGGAGGTACATGGTTTGCAATTTTTTATACTGTCATTAGTTAATAATGCTAGTTACCTTCAGACTTTTGTATTTGGTTTAATGCTCATGCACAACTAGTATACCAATGATCAAACTTGTTACCTTTACATTTTGTATTGTTAATTCTTATAGAAACCTTCCAGTGCTAGAGTTTATTGAAATCTGTTTAGTAAAACTAGTGTACTGTACCCTGTAATAAACTAACTACTCTACTGTTGCACTAGCCACTGGATTAGTGTATATTTGTAGTATTCGAATGGTGTTGCATTAGCGTATGAACATAAATAAAGTGTGGCAAGCTTTCCCAGATATGTGCTCAAGAAAACTACTACCTGTTTTTCTAAATACTAGACATTTGGGTACTTTAAGTTGAATCGCGAAAACATCTTATATTAAGGAACAGAGGGTGTAGAGTTCACTCAAATTATCCTGGTAAAGCTAGTCACACCTTTGTTAAAATTAATGTTCATTATGTTATTAGAGAAGGTCTATATGTTTGTCTCTAATGCATGTCGACTACATACCTGACATAATGATGTAATGTTAAGTCATTTCCTTTTGTACAGTGTAACTGAATTGTCAAGGCGGTGATGACATTTTATTTTAGTAGAACTGCATAAATTTTGCTTAAAAGAAGAGGAAAGGTCAGGAATGGCTCAGTTTTTCAGAAAACACTATGTATGCCTTCCTGGCATCAGCCGCTGTTGCTTTATTTATTCCTTCAAACAGGTGGTTAGAAATAGTCTTGCTACCTTTTCCCATTAAGAAATTGGAATGCTTATATTTGTGAGTCTATGCTTCAACTAGTGCCACTTTTATGGTAATCACACTTTCAATATCTATGCAAACACGGATGCTCGATTTTAGTGGAACTGCACAAAAAGTCCAACTGGTTCAACATTAGGAGCATGTTTTTTTCCAAACCTTTATATCCAATTGGTGGCACTATGAGTCATTCATTACGAAGGTACATGGTTTGCTACTATCTTGCTACTCTTTTTGTACTGTCATTAGATAGTAATACTAGTGGTTTGCATGTGAATTTATTGGCAGGGTGGAATTACATTGGAGGTGCAGGACCGGATCCAATGATTGGATGCTCAATTTTGGTTGTATAGATTTCACCTCTTCCATCACTGCGAACATGGATATCCTTGGTCTGATGAAGAATAGGTGCTATATTTCTGCTCTGAACCAGCAAATCAATTTAGTATGAAATTGCCCATGGCAAAACATAACTGTATCAGATTGTCCAGTGTAGAACATGACAGATGCTAAGCGGAAGAGACATGTTTAAACCGAAAATACATGGTGTGGTATATGTTTACTACCTACTTGATATTTGTGCAGACACAGATGTCTGCCCGTTGCTATTTGGAAAACAAACAAAGTGTAAGGGCATATTTATCCCCAAGATGTTTTGGTGATTGATGACAATGCTTGTGCGGACTAATCATGTGCGTTAAGTTCTTTCAGAGATTCATCCATTGGCACGAGACGATTACCTCCCCTCGGTGTTTTATTCAAGATGGTGTAGCTCCTTCGTTTCGTTGTTGGTGGACTAGTTTCTTAGGAGTCACCGTACTATCAAGAGGGGATCTGCTTTGGTAAGGCTAGGGTGGAATCAACACGTACACATCCTTATCACACCCGACGTTTTCCTTTTGCTTCATTGGAGCTGCCTTTTCCCCTGTGTATGCTTTGTCTTGCCCCAGCGGTAGTACCGCGGTCCACAGCAGTAGTACCACCGAAGCACCCTAGTGGTAGTACCGCTCCCAGAGCGGTAGTACCGCTCCCCAAGCGGTAGTACCGCTTGTGGTCTTCGGCCGTAGTACCGTAGTGGTTCCGGGCTACTGCCGCCTCGATTCGAGACCGATGTTTTTCGTGCCGGGTTTTACGTTACTAAGTGCGGTAGTAGTGGCGTTAGTACCGCTCCAAGCGGTAGTACCGCGCCTACTCCCACGATAGTACCGCTCTGGGGCCAGGACCCTGACCTCCCCGTCAGCGCGACAGTACCGTTGGGTAAGAGAGGTAGTACCGCCCTCAGCGGTAGTACCGCCCTGCCCAAGCGGTAGTACCGCTCTGTGCGGGGCTGTTCAGTGGGGTAACGGTTGGATTGGTTCCCCCACTATATAAAGGTGTCTTCTTCCCCAAAGTTGACTCACCTCTTTCCCCCAAAGCTCCATTGTTGCTCCAAGCTCCATTTTTGCCCGATCTCTCTCCCTAGCCAATCAAACTTGTTGATTTGCTCGGGATTGGTTGAGAAGGCCCCGATCTACACCTCCACCAAGAGAAATTTGATTCCCCCCACTTATCCCTAGCGGATCTTGTTACTCTTGGGTGTTGAGCACCCTAGACGGTTGAGGTCACCTCGAAGCCATACTCCATTGTGGTGAAGCTTCATGGTGTTGTTGGGAGCCTCCAAGTGTTGTGGAGATAGCCCCAATCTTGTTTGTAAAGGTTCCGTCATCGCCTTCAAGGGAACCAATAGTGGAATCACGGCATCTCGCATTGTGTGAGGGCGTGAGAAGATTACGGTGGCCCTAGTGGCTTCTTGGGGAGCATTGTGCCTCCACACCACTCTAACGGAGATGTACTTCCCTTTAAAAGGAAGGAACTTCGGTAACACATCCTCGTCTCCACCGGCTCCACTCTTGGTTATCTTGTGCCTTTACTTTTGCAAGCTTACTTGTGTTGTATCTATTGCTTGCTTGTATGCTAGTTGTATTTGCATCATATAGGTTGTCCACGTAGTTGCACATCTAGACAACCTATTTCGTTGCAAGGTTTAAATTGTTAAAGAAAAGTCTAAAAATTGCTAGTTACCTATTCACCCCCCCCCCCTCTAGTCAACCATATCGATCCTTTCAATTGGTATCAGAGCCTCGTCTCTTTATTAAGGACTTTGCCGTCTGAAGAGTATGGTTGATATCAACGACGGTGCGGAGGAGCACTCCGGTGTGAATCCCATCTCGTCTTCGGCCAAAAGGGGGAACCTCGGTCTCATGTGAGGAATTCAATGTGGCTTTAGACACATTGAAAACCTCGATGACGGCCGAGGTTAAATGCATGTTTTCTGAATTCCTAGAAGGACTTAAACTATCTACCTCGCCGATGAAAGTGGGTGATCCCACTAACAAGGTGACGGATGCTACCTCCGACAAGGGGGAAGCTAACAGTGAAAAGAGTCCTTCTACTAGTGGTAGAAATGGCACCGGCATCTTTGCCCATGTGGAACCCCCAGTTTATAGAGGACCGATCCCCTCTACTCATTTGAATCATGCCGGTCCTCCTCCTAAATATGATAAACATGAAGATTTTGATTCTTGGGTTTATCGCTTCAAGCGTCATTTAAAACATGTGAATACTAACCTTTGGAGAATCATTAAAGAAGGTTTCTATCCTCATGAACCAAGCAACTTCACCCCTCGAGAAGACGTGGACAATCAATTCAATGAGAGTGCTCTCTTCATCATCCAAGATGCAATCCTTCCCGAAGATCTCCCTCATCTTCGACCTTATGTCATGGCTAAAGAAGCATGGAAATGTGTTGAGACTCTCTATCGAGGAAGTGCTAGCATTCAACGCTCCAACTATGAAGTGGTGCAAGATGAAGCCGATGAGTTTGCAATGAAAGAAGATGAAGAACCTCGTGAGCTCTTTCGAAGAGTGACCAAACTCGCGGTCGCACTCCGAGATCATGGGAGCAAGGACACGGATGACAATTGGATCAAGCGCAAGTTCCTCAAGGCCATGATGCCCTACAACAAGGCCATGTCCTCCATCATTCGTCAAAGACCGGACTTCCACTCCATGACCTCAGGTGAAGTGTTGGATGAGTTTGTTGCAATGAGCATCTTGGACAAGACCGCCGACAATGCGGTGCTCCATCCTCAAAGGGCAAAGAAGCCCAATCTTGCCTTGAAGGCCAAGGTTAGTGTGGAAGAAGAAGAAGAATAGGAAGATGAGGAGAGCAACCCCGAAGACACAAAGTATGATTATCATGAGCACATGGCTCTTGCCTCAAGACAATTTTGGAGTAAGAAGAATACAAGAGCCAACTTCAACAAGAACAACTTAAGTGGCCTCAAGGGCAAGCAACGAGTGAGAACTTGTTTCAACTAT
The DNA here is from genome assembly GCF_002162155.2 of Triticum dicoccoides. Classification (NCBI taxonomy): domain Eukaryota; kingdom Viridiplantae; phylum Streptophyta; class Magnoliopsida; order Poales; family Poaceae; genus Triticum; species Triticum dicoccoides. Next base: position 551,988,124 of record NC_041387.1, read on the forward strand.
GGCAATGTGAGCCATTTCGTTGCGGATTGTCCTTACGAGAAGCGGGAAGACAATGGTGGCAAGTTCATCCGAAAAGACAAAGGCAAGTCCTTCCCAAACAAGAACAACTTCACCAAGAAGACTCCTACTCGAGGGTTGGTAGTTCAAGAAGAATACCGTGAGGATGAAGATAGTGAAGCAACGGCTATGGCATCCGTTGCCATTGCCACAACTCCCCGGGTGTCTCTCTTCGATTCACCCAACGAGAACATCACCGCCAAGTGCCTCATGGCTAAAGCCACCAACAAGGTAACCCCCAACATCAAAACCACCATTATTCCTAATCCTCCTTCAACAGATGGTCTTGATAATGTTAAGGGGTCGAATGAGGAGGTAAATGAATTTGAGTCATTCATGAGTAAGCTCAAGGGCAAATCCAAGAAGCACTTCGTTGCTCTCTTGGAACAACTTGGTGAAGCCAATGACATGATCGAGGCTCACGAAGAAACCATCTCTAAGATGGAAGGTCATAGTCGTGACTATGCCGATGAGATATCAGATCTCTCTAATGCTCTTGAGGAAGAGCGTGGGCATCGTTTGGCTCTTGAGGAGTCACACAACAATGACCATGCCAAACTAAAGAAGGATCTTGATCATGCTCTTGTTGTGTCTCATGTTCTAACTTCTGAGAAGGCTAAACTTGGGGTTGATCATGTTATACTCAAGGAGGAGTTTGATGTACTTGACAAGGCCCATAAGGTCTTGAAAGGTGCTCATGCAAACCTCAAGGAATCTCATGCTCAACTCCATGTTAAGCTAACCAAGGAAAAGGCCACATTTCCTCACATGGTCTTGATTGATAATGCAAATTCTACTAAGCCATGTTGTGAGCATGTGCATCTTGTGGAGGAGAATGTCAAGTTGAAGGAACAACTCGAGAAAGGTCTTGTGTCATGCATACAAGGCGAGAAGAACCTAAATGACCTTTTGAGCAATCAAAAGGAAGTTGTGGGCAAGGAGGGAGTTGGGTTCTCACCCAAGTCCAAGAACAAGAAGAAGAACAAGGAGAAGAATAACCAGACCAATCGACCTCCCCCGCTCAAGCAAACCTTTGTGAAGGAGGGAGAGGGTGCTCCTAAGGAGAAGAAGAACAATGCGAAGAGTGGTGATGCCAAAGAGTGCAAAGCCATCTCTCCCAACAAAGCCGGCGACTTTAACCCCTCTTATGTGTTGTGCCGTGCTAGTGATGGGCATGTTTATGCTAAATTTGTTGGTTCTTCTTATGAGTACATTGAATGGTCTATTTGGGTTCCTAAAACCCTTGTTACTAACATCAAAGGACCCATTACTCAATGGGTACCTAAAACCAAGCATTGATCTCTTGTAGGTGTTTGCTTCCGGTGGGGGATCATGGTTGCTCGATAGTGGAGCAATAAATCATATGACCGAGAGCAAGGACTTGGTGGTGGAAGTGCACAATATCCCATCTATGCCCACCAATGTCGAATAGGGTGATGCCTCTCATTCTAAGGTATTGGGTCTTGGCAAGGTTGTCATTTCTCATGATCTAACGATCGAGAAAGTCATGCTTGTTGAGTCCCTTGCGTTCAATTTACTTTCCGTTCGTCAACTCGCACTCATGGGCTTTGCCACCTTCTTTGATATTGATACCGTGGCCCTCTTGTGGAGCAAGACTCTTAAAGTAGCCTTTGTTGGGCATGTCGAGAACGGTCTCTATGTGATTAACTTTTCGGAGCAACCCACTAAGATCGCGACATGCCTAATGGCTAAAGTTGATGTGGGATGGCTTTGGCATCGCCGTTTAGCCCACGTCAATATGAGATCTTTGCAAAGTCTTCTCAAGGGGCACCATGTCCGTGGACTAACGAATGTTAGTTTTGCCAAAGATCGTGCTTGCAGTGCTTGTATCGAAGGAAAGCTTCATGAAATGGCTCACCCTCCCACGACTATCATATACTCAAAGAGACCCTTGGAGCTCCTGACATGGACCTCTTTGGGCCTCCATCCTTTGATAGTCTTGGGGGTAGAAAGTATTGCTTGGTGATTGTGGATAATTATTCAAGATACACTTGGGTATACTTCTTCAAGAGGAAGAGTGAGAATCAACAAACCGTCATTGACTTTGCAAATGAAGCTCAACGTCAACATAATGCAAAGATCTTGACAATAAGAAGTGACAACGGCACCGAGTTCAAGAACTACACCTTGGATGAGTTTCTTAGTGATGAGGGGATCAAGCAATAATATTCTGCACCATATACCCCTCAACAAAATGGTGTTGCGGAGAGGAAGAACCGGACGTTGATGGATGCGGCAAGGACCATGATGGCGGAGTTCAAGTCTCCATACAACTTTTGGGCAGATGCCATCAACACTGAATGTCATGCATCCAATCGGCTCTATCTCCGCAAAGGCTTGAACAAGACTCCGTATGAGATACTCACTGGGAACAAGCCCAATCTCAAGTACTTCCGGGTGTTCGGGTGTAAGTGTTTCATTCTCAAGAAAGGTGTTCGTTTGTCTAAATTCGAGGCCAGAGCTTATGAGGGCATATTTGTTGGTTATGCTACAAACTCTCATGCTTACCGTGTTCTCAACAAGTCCAACAGACTCTTTGAGGAGACGTGTAACGTGGAGCTTGACGAAAATAACGGCTCCCAAGTGGAGCAAAGTGGTACTTGTGATGTAGGTGATGAAATTCCTCCCCAAGCCATAAGAAGAATGGGTATTGGTCATATTCTACCCATTAAGGAACCCCATGTGGCTGAAGGAGAAGGACAATGCTCCACTCAAGTGGAGCCTTCACCTACTCAAGACCCACACGCTTCCGAAGAACAAAGTGTAGGCCCTCAACCTCGGGAACAAGACCAACGGCAAGATCCATCTCAAGATGGTGGTGAACCTCCAAATGATGCCCAAGGTCAAGTTCTCCCCCTCGAGCAAGTTCAAGATCATGAGCAAGCTCAAGATCAAGAACAAGCTCATGACGACGCTCAAGATGATCAAGTGAACCCTCCTCCTTCCACATCCGAGGAGGAATTAGAGCGTCGTGCAGCGAAGATTGCTTCCAAACTCACCACCAAAGGTCATCTCATGGAGAATGTGGTTGGAAGCCTAGAAAAGGGGGTAAGTACTCATAGACAATTAGCAAACTATTGTGAACATCACGTGTTTGTCTCTTGTGTTGAACCCCATAAGGTCTATGAGGCGCTCGAAGACTCGGATTGGCTCAATGCCATGCATGAAGAACTCAACAACTTCGAGTACAACAAGGTGTGGAGGTTGGTGCCAAGGCCTTCGGGGAACCATAACATCATTGGAACCAAGTGGATCTTCAAGAACAAGCAAGATGCTCATGGGAACATCATTCCCAACAAGGCAAGATTGGTAGCACAAGGCTACTCCCAAGTCGAGGGTATCGACTACGATGAAATCTTTGCTCCTGTTGCTCGCCTTGAATCCATTCCTTTCTTGATTGCTTATGCTTCCCATCACAACTTTAAGTTGCAACAAATGGATGTGAAAAGTGCTTTTCTTAATGGTCCCATTAATGAGTTGGTTTATGTCAAGCAACCCCCCGGGTTCGAGGATCCTTACTTCCCGGATCATGTGTATCAACTTGATAAGGCACTCTATGGCCTTAAACAAGCCCCACGTGCGTGGTATGACCACCTTACCGAGTTGTTACAAGATCGTGGATTTGAAGTTGGGCTAATCGATCCCACTCTTTTTACTAAGAAGGTCAAAGGGGAGTTGTTTGTGTGCCAACTATATGTTGATGACATTATCTTTGGTTCTCCTAACAAAGCTTTCAATGAAGAATTTGCCGCTCTCATGACCTCCAAGTTTAAGATGTCTTCGATGGGAGAGTTGAAGTTCTTCCTTGGTTTTGACATCAAACAAAGAAGAGAAGGAACCTTCATCAACCAAGCCAAATACACTCAAGACATGCTAAAAAGATTCAAGCTAAGTGATGTCAAGCCGGCTACTACTCCAATGCCCACCAAGTGCCAACTTGACATTGATCCCAATGGTATAGCGGTGGATCAAAAGGTATATCGCTCCATGATTGGCTCCTTGCTTTACCTTTGTGCATCTAGACCGGATATCATGTTGAGTGTGGGGATGTGTGCACGGTTTCAAGCCGCACCGAAGGAAAGTCACTTTGTGGCGGTCAAGTGAATCTTTCGATATTTGGCTCATACCCCAAACTTTGGCTTATGGTACCCAAGAGGGGCAAACTTCAAACTTGAAGGATTTACGGATTCCGATTGGGCAGGAGACAAAGTGGATAGGAAGTCCACTTTCGGAGGGTGCCAGTTTCTTGGGTGCTCTTTGGTGAGTTGGTCTTCCAAAAAGCAAAGTTATGTGTCTCTCTCGTCCACCAAAGCGGAATATGTGGCGGCCGGTAGTTTTTGTGCACAAGTTTTATGGATGAGGCAAACTTTAAAGGAGTACGGTGTCATTTGTGACAAAGTGCCTCTTTGGTGTGACAATGAAAGTGACATCAAGATTTCTCTCAACCCGGTGCAACACTTCAAGACGAAGCATATTGAGATCCGGTATCACTTCAACCGGGATCACATTAGGCAAGGGGAGATCGAGCTCAAGTATGTCAACACTCATGATAACCTTGCAGATATTTTCACGAAGCCCTTGGATGAAGCAAGATTTCGCGAGTTAAGGCATGAGCTAAATATCATTGATTCGAGCAATGTGACTTGAACCCTTGCTCACCCCACCTCACACAACTTGGTGTCTAGTTTAGATGTAGGCATGGACATAGGGGGAGTGTTGTTCTCTCAATGAACTCTCCGTCCCCCCATTATGCATAAAACGATCAACTCTTTCACATTAGCCATTTTTTATGGTACTTGTGCTTCAAAGACGAGTTTTGGTCATGGGCCCAAGGATAATTCTTCGCGGTGCCATACCAATTGACTCAAACATAGGTGGCTCCGGCCACCGCCCTCTCTTGAGAGAGGCTAGAGCTCGCTCTGGTTCGTGTGGTTGTTTTGAAAGAGTGGGTTCTGGACTGTTGTTAGTGTGTGAGTTGCCTTGTTGGTCTTTTCTTTCTCTTGGCCTTGCTTTCTCGTCTCTTTGGTGCTTTTGCCGCTTGTCTAGAAGCCGTTTGGTTGCTGAGCGGTACTACCGCTGGTGGCGAGCGGTACTACCGCTCCGAGTGGTACTACCGCCCACCAGCGCGGTACTACCGCTGTGAGGCGCGGGCAGGGGGTTATATCGGGGGCAGGGGGAGTTTCTTCTCCCCCATACCCATTCGCACGCCCCCTTTCTCTGTTCCTCTCTCTTCAGCAACCGGCGCCGCGAGAGGGCTCCGGCGGATCTCCCTCTCCGGGGCGTTCCTCTCCATTTCCTTCGGTGGAGACGATCCCCACCTTGTCCTCTTGCCATGGATGCCGATATTGCCCCCGCTCCCTATTTCTCTTGTCTAGATTTCCAATCTAGCATCTTAGGGGCAATAGCAGTTGCATCTCTAGATTTTTGGCTAGATCTAGGCTTGAGTAGGATGGAGAATGCTTCTAGACAGTTTGGATTGGTGTTTGGTTGGAGTATTTTTGAATTTGGTAGGACGGTAGTGCCGGATCTGACCATGGCTATAGGAAACTGTTGTTTCCCGTCTTGAGCGGTACTACCGCTCTCTCCAGAGCGGTACTACCGCTTGGAGCGGTACTACCGCTCGCGGGTCGCGGTACTACCGCTCTCTACTAGTTTCCACCATGATCTTTACCTCTCAGTGATCTTTTGCTCGTGTTTTGTGGCTTATGATCGTTCTTTCTGGTTGTTTGCATGTTCTTGTGTGTGGTTCCAGGTGATGAGGTTCCTGAGCATCAGGCTCGTCGTGTCAACCCGGTCGTGCCACGTCCAAGCGCTACCGCACCACTGAGTCTGTCGGAGGTTCTTCAAGTGGTCCACCTCCACCTCAACTCCAGAAGAAGCCTGGGGTCAAGCCAAAGCCAGGTAAAACCGTGCCAGAAATGTCGCCCAAGGAGTTCTGGGCAAGGCGTCGCCGCAACCCGTATGAGGCAGACCAAGATCCCACTTTGGTCAATCGGCCGTTCTGGAACAGGTTCCAGTGTGCCATCTTCTTTGATGTTCTCAAAGCCAAGAAGAACCTCTTTGTCAACGTGCACTCCATCGACACCGACCATATGGAGAAGGATCCTGATTACTTTGGTGAAGCTCTTCAGATGTGCACTCAACTGAACATTCTTGGGGTCATGCAATTCAACAAAGATTATGATGCTGATATTGTGGCCCAATTCTATGCCACGGTTCATCTCGGGACTGATGAGGACAGGACACTGACTTGGATGACCAATGGCAAGTTGCTTTCAGTCAAGTGGAAAGCTTTCATGGAGTTGATTGGAGTGCAAGATCTAGGTCTTGAGTCTCCTGTCGGCTTTCGCACCCACCGCTGCACCACCGCCACTCACAAGCAAGCTCTATGGTCCTACTGCACTTTGAGGATCAACCCTGAGACGAAGAAGGAAACTTATGAGCTGCCTGCCTATCTGGATATCCTTCATCGTATCTTCAGAGAGACTCTTTTCCCTCGTATCGGGAATCTAGATATGGTTCACTCCTATCTCGTGGACATGCTTCTCTTCTGCCAGCGTGAGAAGGGACAGAACACCGTAGAGTCCTTGGATATCTCTCATGTTATGTGGTGTGAGCTGTTATCTGCTATCTCCGAGCGCAAGTGCCCGATTTATGGTCCGTTCATCATGCTTCTTATTGAGAAGACCTGGGATCGTGTCTATCCCCAGGTGATTCTGGAGACTGGAGAGTTGGTCTCTCACGACGCCAAGCGTCTGAGGAAGAAGGATAACTGGGGCACTCAGGCCCCTAAGACTGGAGTTCCTTCGTCTGCTACTGCCATGGAGATCGAGGAGGAGACTGGGGCTGAGGTTGAGGATGATGATGATGACTACGTGCCTTCTGAGGCAGAGCCCTCTTGGGCAAAGAAGCTCAAGCTCAAAATGAAGAAGTTGTTCTGCATGGAGTCTCACGGTCAGTACATGACTCATGTGGCTGAGAAGAAGGCCCGAGGCCACCACAAGGAGCTCATGCGTTAGTTGGGTGCTACAGTTATCAGTGGATCTGAGGACCAGCTTACCGAGGAGGAGGAGTGGATTCAGCAGCACTGCCCGTGGACCGATTCTGATGCCGAGCACTTCCCGACTGATGACGGTGGCGCACATGATCCCGCTGAGCTCTGATGTGTGTGTCCCTCTTTTGCTATCACCTGGAGCCGTAGCAACACTCCCTCTCCTTTTTGGTGTCTCGATGCCAAAGGGGGAGAGAGTTTAGGGATTTGTGCTTTGTGTCTTCCGTCTTCTGTGTTTATGTTTTCCTCGAAATTTGCTTTGTTTGGTTTGTGTCAGTGAGACCTAAGTTCCAGTCATATGGTGTGAGACATATGCTACCTTATCTTTCCAGTATCATTATCTATGTCACTATCTAGCTTATGAGTTGCATGCTTATCCTGTTAAGTTATCTATGCTACTCTCTTATCCCCTCCTTAGGTGGTTGGTCCCTAAAATGTAGGGGGAGCGTTGATCCTAGTATGTGTGCTGTGCAGTCCAAAGCACTTATCTAGATAGCACACATCTAGGGGGAGCTCATCTACATTTTAGGACGGTGTGGTTTTTGCGCTTGTCCTATATCTCTCATGTTGTGCAAATCTCGTATTGTCATCAATCCACCAAAAAGGGGGAGATTGTAAGGGCATATTTATCCCCAAGATGTTTTGGTGATTGATGACAATGCTTGTGCGGACTAATCGTGTGCGTTAAGTTCTTTCAGAGATTCATCCATTGGCACGAGACGATTACCTCCCCTCGGTGTTTTATTCAAGACGGTGTAGCTCCTTCGTTTCGTTGTTGGTGGACTAGTTTCGTAGGAGTCACCATACTATCAAGAGGGGATCCGCTTTGGTAAGGCTAGGGTGGAATCAACACGTACACATCCTTATCACACCCAACATTTTCCTTCCGCTTCATTGGAGCTGCCTTTTCCCCTGTGTATGCTTTGTCCTGCCCCAGCGGTAGTACCGCGGTCCACAGTGGTAGTACCGCCGAAGCACCCTAGCGGTAGTACCGCTCCCAGAGCGGTTGTACCGCTCCCCAAGCGGTAGTACCACTTGTGGTCTTCGGCCGTAGTACCGTAGTGGTTCCGGGCTACTGCCTCCTCGATTCGAGACCTGTTGGGGATATAACTATTTGTGTAAGCCGCCCAGGAGGGGCCGGGTTACGCAAAGAGGACTCACCAGAGAGAAGCCCAAGAGAAAGTATGAAGATGGCGGTTCATAGAGAGCTTAAGGCCCGTAGGTGACTTAAGGCCCGTTGTAGTAACCCGCTATAATAATATTACTTGTATCATAAGGTAGACTTAACTAGTCACCGAGCCGGACATTGTTTATGAGCCGGCCAGGACTCTGTAAGCCGCAGGGCGTCGACCCGTGTATATAAGGGGACGACCCGCTGGCGGCTTAGGGCAAGAAACAACTCATCGAGAGCCAGGCATAGCGTATCTCGCTCCCTGGTCATCGTAACATCAATACCAACCCAACTAGACGTAGGCCTTACCTTCACCGTAAGGGGCCGAACTAGTATAAACCCTCTCGTGTCCTTTGTCCCGTTTAACCCCTTCAAGCTTCCTAGTTGTGATGGCTCCACAACTAAGTCATTTCACGAGGACATCTGACGTGACAATTCCACGACAGTTGGCGCCCACCGTGGGGCTAGCACACGGTGGATTTGAGTTCTTGAAGGGCAACTTTGAAGGGCTCAAGGGATAGGTAGTGGGCCGGATGACTAAAAGTCGTCGCAGCAAGATCTACATCGACGTGAAGGCTGGGGCCCCGACGCCGGCTCAATTGAGTACGGGTACCGGGTCCCCTTTGAAGGGATCCACGTCTTTATCAGCCGGATTGGTGAGCCGAGGCCTGAGCCGGACAACTGCACCGACCTCGTCGAGATGGCTCAGCATGCGAAACCCGCTCGAGTTCAACCCGGCATGAAGCGTGTCTTTGTGGGCTGCGTACATGGAGAAGATCTTTCTGAAGGTCCTGAAGATGGTGGTGAGACAGCCGTCCCCTCTGACGGTGATTCGACCACCGGTTCAACAGATTCTCTGTATCAAGTTCAATATGGTGCGCTTGGGGGCTGTTCCGATGGCCTTAGTATTCCGGACCTCTGTGAGTCGCCAAATTGGGCAGGAGTCTTTATGGCTGGGACTCAACCCGGACAAAATTCTACAGCCGCGGTCGCAATCACTTCCGGGTTAGGAGCAACCGGGGCAGGAGGCCCTGTGCGCCCGCCGGCTCAAGTGCTGATAAACCTCATGGACAAGCTTACGACCTTGTTGACCGCCACGGTTATCCCTGCAAACAAAGATGAGCATGACACGAAGGTAGCACAGGTACGTGAGGAGATAGCTCAAGCCAAGGAGGCCTTAGCAGCTGAGGATACTAGGCTAGCTACGGAGCGGGCGGCTCTCGACGCCCGGGCACAGCGGTTGCAGTCAGAGGCTTATCAGCTCACAATGAGTTTAAATGCGTCCAATGAAGTAATGAGGAGGAGACACCACAAGACCCAATCTCGGTTGCCTCCGAATTACGATCCTAGGGTTCTTTTTGCCACACCCGGAGCCGGCCCAAGTAACCCGCCCAATGCTAATCAGTTTATGACACCCGGAGCAGGAGGACCGGCTTAGCGTCAGGAGATGCCACCTCCTCATATGAGCATAGCACCGCCGCGTTATGTACCAATACCGGAGGGTCACTTTTCCAACCCCATGGAGAATTTAATTGCAGCATCAGCGCGTCTGGCGGCTCTTCCAGTGGATGGCGATGACCCGACAGCGGTGGAGACCCAGAGGATTAGGGAACTTGTTCAGATAGCCCTGGCTCAGCAAGAGGCCTATTCTTATAATCGGGATAGACTTTATTCAGCTCCTCCGCCTTGGTTAGCACCGCCTCGTTAGAACCGGAGTCAGAATTACAGCAAGCACATAGGATCTGAAATCTTGTCACGCAACGTCCAACGCTGTGACCAACATGGAGGCTATAACCCGGTACAAGATCGAGTACGTCCGGAGAAAGAGCGAACGGCTCAGCTGGCGGCTCAATAGACGGCATGTCAGGATATGCCGGGGTATCCAACGACTTCTACTAAGATGGGAATAGCCACCAGAGCCGGTGGCTCTTCTTGTTTGGTACCGGCTTTGCGCAATGTGCTCCTGCCCAAAGATTTCAAGGGACCCCGAAAGGTGCCGAATTACATGACCGACTTACAACCTGAAGCATGGATCGAGAGTTATGAGATGGCCATGGAACTGTTAGAGGTTAGTGACGCGGTAATGGCTGAATATTTTACCATGATGTTAGATGGAACGGTCCGGTCTTGGTTTAAAGGTTTACCACCCGATTCCATTGGTTCATGGGAAGAGCTAAGGGCCCGTTTCATCCGGAACTTCGAAGACACCTGTAAGCAATCTATGACAGTCGTGGACTTAACGAATTGTAAGCAGGAGGAAGGTGAATCTACCACCCATTGGGTACGCCGGGTCAAGGAGATAATTCATTCATCTAATAAGATGGATGCCGGCTCTGCTGCCCTTATATTGGAAAAGAATTGCAGCTTCAAGCCACTAAGGCAGAAGTTGGGGCGCCTTAAACATGACTGCAAGGATATGGGTACGCTGATGGAGGCTCTGGTCAATTATGCCGATTCTGATAGTACCAAGGATCCCGAGTCTGATGGTGAAAAGACAGGGAAGGGAAAACGGAATGATAGTAGAAAGGGTCAACAGCACAGCCCGGAGAACCAAAATAGCAATAAGCGTAAAGCGGATGACAACCCGGAAGTTGTGGCCGACGTTAATAAACAAGGTAATAATCAGAGGCGTAAGGGTAAGTGGCCTCGATCCGGTAGGTTATACACCTTTCTTCATAGTTTATGGAGTCTAGGCGGCTTTTCTAAGTGATATTCGGCCATGGGATATAACATATCTTTGTTTTTACTATACTTGAGCCACAGGCTCTTATGATACATATGTTTTTTGACAATGTACATATTATATAAAGTAATAAAGCAGAGCTTTTGTCCCTTTTTCACCCTTAAAAAAGTATATATGTCTTTTTGACAGGTGGTGGAAATAACCAGCAGAAACCGGATCATATCTGAATCCGGCTTTACCATTGGTCTGGCTTATGATCATATCTGAATCTAGCCATGATCACTTGGGGGCTTCCTGTTCAAACATAGGTTGTATCCGAACCAAAGAGAACATAGCTGTCGATACCCACTTGATCGGCATACTTGCCAAACCTACTTGGGGGCTTCCTGATCATATCTGAATCACAGCTTAACCCCTTTAGGTCTGACGTGGATCGTATACGAATCAGCGTCATTAAACAAATCCTATGGTCACTTGGGGGCTTCCTGTTCAAACATAGGTCGTATTCGAACCAAAGAGAACATAACTGTCGATACCCACTTGATTGGCATCGCCACGCCACTGGGGGCTATATGATCGTATCTGAATCTTAGCTTAACCCATTTGGAACGGTTTACTGATCGTATCCGAATCAGTAGCCTGTAAAAGTATTTTGATTATTCTGATACCTTGTGGAAAGCATTTTAAGGTGTTTTTTGTCTTGCCGGTTTGATATTCGTCACCCCAGGTTATTAAGTACCGAGTGAACATTATATGAGCCGGGAAGATCTTTCAAGGATTGCAGAATAAGGCAAGCAAAATTTAACACGCCAAGGAAGTAAAAGCCAAAAATATGCAGCCATGGCGGCTGACGAAAAGCGTTAAGTGATAAGAGCATGCACGAAGGCATGATGAGTATTAAGAAGTTACTTCTACCCTATTACATGACTCCCCGAGTCTGAATAGATGAAGCATTGTATTTTGGCCAAACACCTGGTGATTCACTCCTTCGGCGGGCTTGAAGGCTCCAGGTTACCCTTCTCCGCTTCTCCGTCGGCTGTTGTTTCCTAGAAAGTTGATGAAGCCCAATCAATGCCGCTCAAAGCTTCAAATTCAGCTTCATCATCTATTAAACCGACCGGTTCCACTTCAGGGGCAAAAGTATGCTTACGAATTGGAGGGATCAGGCTGATTTGATCATATGGAGCGTTTGGGATTTTCCGGTTGTTACTGTCATAAGCCGACGCATACTTGCTGAGGTCAGTATCGTTTCCAATAAGGGTGGCCACCGGACTTATGGCTTTAACACAGGCATGGAAGTCATGATCATCAAAGGAATTGTCGTCTTCCTTTAGACTCGGATATCCAAGAGCAAGGTGTGTCGGGTCTAGTTCCGGGAGCCATGCTTTTGCCCAGCTCAATGCGGCTACAGCCGCGGCTCTTGAAGATGAATGCCTTAAGTCTTGGATCCGCTGAGGTAGAAAGGCAAGGCTCTTCAAAACATCTTGCAAAAGGCGGGGGTGTGGAGTTTATAAAGCTACAACGGCCATGGCACGTTGTGTTCCGGAGTATAACTGTTCCACTAACGTGTAAACAGCTTTAAGCTTGATCGGCGTGTTTTGCTTCAGATTGACACTCCTGGAGCCTGTATGGGCACAAGCATAACGGTAAGCCGGAAGTAATTATTACAATAATCATTGTACGGTTGCCATGTTAAAACTGTGTCACAATAACTTACCAAAGATGGCTGAGGCCATTTGGGATATTTGCTGTTTTAAGTTGGACAGCTCGATCGTTGCTTCTGCAAGAGATGTTTCGGTTCTTTCGGCCCGGGTCACCAGGGAAGCCGTTTCATCAGCCCAAATTTTCTTTTTCGACTCAAAATTCTTCTTTAGTTTCTCATTTTCAGAGACACTAAATTCAAATTTGGAGTTAGCTTTTTGCGTCTCAAGCTCTTGAGTTTCCAGACGACTCTTCGGGACAGCGAGCTCTGATTCAAATTGACTTATGGCAGCCTGCATTGACACCGGGTTATGGTAAGGATTCTAGTAAGGTAAACATTCAAGTCCCAAGCACTTTACAAGTAAAGATACTTGGCACTTGGGGGCTAATGTATGCTGAAAGAAATTTTAACTTTATCCTACCGGGTCAAACATATTAAGTCTCAAGCACCTTACAAGTAAGGATACTTGACACTTGGGGACTAATGTGTATTGCAAATTTAAAGGCCTTATGTTATACTGGGTTAAATAAATTCTTTTTAAGCCGGATAAGTTAACAAGTAAAAGCAGATTTCTAAGTTTACAGTGTATTTGTTCATAAGCAATAGACTTGGGGGCTGGTACAGTATATATAAGGCTCAGATAAAAGTATAAGTTTATACCTCAGATTTATGCTGTATTTGTTTCACCGTGTCAACTTCCAGGTCACGGCTATTATGCACTTGATTCAGATAGCCTGAGACTATATCACCAATGCTTAGGTGAGTATAATCCGTAATGTCCTGCTTGGCTTTTCGGTGTTGGGCAAACTCTTCCTTGGCAGTACATTTGGCAAGGACTGTAGGCCGCCCTGGTTCAACAAATTGGGACTTGACAATCTCAACTTCCGGGTCATCTCTCTTCACCGGGCTAGGAGTCTCTGGGTCACTTGTGTTGAGAATGTCTTCGGTAGGTGGATCAGAGGTTGGCACTGGAATATCAGAAGCCGGGTCAGGCGGCGATTGATGGGTAGCGCTGTCTGGAGCAGACACATTAATCACCGGTTCAGCCATGACCGGTTCTTTGGACGGCTTATTATTCTTTGCCCGCTTGCTGGGCTTCACTTGCACACTATTAACAAAAGCAGAAGGATGAATACGCAAGCACGAGTAAGGTAAAAAGTGCATAAGTTTACATTACCCAGGAGCAGTTTTGAAAGTCGGCATATTTGATTGCATGGATTCACCAGAAGAAGGAGAGGTATCCTGATAATTGGAGTCAGATGAATTGAGAGGTTGACGAATTAAGCCTGCTAAAGGTAAGACAGAGCGTAAATCGGAGATAACCTCAGTCCGACGTTTCCTGGTTACATCAAGTAAGCCGGAGGAGAGTTCTGCATCCTTGTTGTTCTGGGTCTGCCTTCGGTTCTCAAGCTGTTGTTGCTTCAAAATAAATTGACGATCTTGATAAGCAAGTGCATGTGAAAATCTTACTTTTCGGGTCTTTCGCTTTGGCAAAGGCTCTGAGTCGGAGGAGATTATAGTTACCTCTTCATTAGCTGCTCGACTGTTCCCCGTATCCTCCTGAAATGATAAAATATCAGACAGGTGATAACAAGGGACTTAAGAAAATTTAAAGATTACCTCTTCCTCATCCGAAGAGCTATCCTCCAATCTGAGTAAGTCGGAGGTGCTGGGTTTCTTTTTCTTCGAGGTTCCTACCTTGGCGGCTTTCCTTTCAGCTTTCTTGGTCGTTCTGGCTTGGTTGGCAGCTTCATGGTCATATTTGGCTTTCCAAAAGTCATCACCAGCGTGTGCAAAAAGTTAAAGAATCATGAGTATCAAGAAAGGTATCATATATCCGTAAACATTTGTTATGATTTGTAACTTACCGCAGGGGCCGGGTTATTCTTGCAAAATGGAAGTAAACTGAAGGCGTTGCTCGTCACAGTGCCCTCCTTCAGCAGTGACTGGATTGTAGCATCCACCACGTCATCTGGTAAGTCGTCAGGGCTATGGCATTGCGGATCAGTCTTTTCTCCAGTATAAGTACACATTAAGCCGGGACGGCGGCTTAATGGAAGTATATGCCAAGTGACCCAGACCCAGACCAGACCGATGCCGTTTAAACCATTTCCCAATAGAGCTTTAATCTTCTTGATGGTGGAGTTAAGAGGCACACGTTCAAGGGTTGTCAACTTGTCTGGTAGCGGATGATTAGATTCAAGGCGCAGGGCGCGAAAGCCGGGCAGAGGCTTTTCATCAGCCGGAGAAGTGTCCTGACAGTAGAACCATGTCTGGTTCCAAGATTTGGGGTGACTCGGTAGCTCAGCATAAGGGAAAAGACAGTCTCTCCGTCGCTGGATTGAGATACCGCCAAGCTCAAGGCTGGGCCCATTGGCACATTTATTTTGCCGGCTCATATAAAAAAGTTCCCTGAACAAAAGCAGACTTGGCTCCTCTCCTAGGTACACCTCGCAGAAGACTTGAAAATTGCAAATATTTGACACGGAATTGGGTCCGATGTCTTGAGGTCTAAGGTCAAAGAAATTTAAAACCTCTCTGAAGAATTTTGAGCCGGGAGGAGCAAATCCACGGCTCATATGATCCATAAAAATTATTACTTCCCCTGCTTTGGGGTGAGGCTTTTCTTCAGACGGGTCAGGGGCACGGTACGATATGACGTCCTTTTTTGGCAGATGCCCAGACTTTACAAACTCAGCTAGTTTGCTATTGGTCACTGTGGATGGAACCCAATTGCAAGTTACAGGGGCCTTGGTAGCCTTAGGAGCCATCACAGCAATTCGCCTATGGAAAACAAGAAGATCCGGTTCAATTTTAACCCGGGAGGAAAATCTTAATTAAAGTGGCGGCTTAATGAGGGGCCTAATGATATAAGGATGACTGTGCAACAATATTTAAGCCGCTACAAGTATCAAGTGCAATTAAAAAAATTTCCGGGTCATGAGGAGCAGTCAAGGTTCTGTATCATCTATTTAAGCCGGATATCTCGACAGTTGTATTTCAGGACATTTACCAGAGGAGGTTTTCCGGGTGATGAAGACAAGTTTCACAGAGGACAGTTATTACTCTGGATCAAAATATTGCCCTGGAAAGAAATTTTCCTAGACCTAAAAACAAAGCAGAGAAGCTCATATACTCGAAAAGGGGTTCTACGCAAGGGAAATGAGATCTATTCCTGCGCGAGATCAATACAAGTAAGCACTGCAGCAGTTCTATGTAGTTTTTACGGTCTAAACAGGGCGTTGGAGGAAAGAACTAGAGAAGGTTTGCGTCGTGCAGTGATGAACACCGACGAACTCGGCAAGAACCTAACGCAGATCTGAGAAAGGAAATGAGAAGAGATCACAGATGCGGATGCGCCGCGGAGGTTCGCTGTGGATCTTTGGTCGGAGTCAGGTCGATGCAGCGACCTGAGTCGGTGACGACGAGGGGGTCGACGGTGGCAGCGGCAGAGCACGGGAGGAGGCAAGAGGAAGAAGACGACTGGGGAAGACCTAGGTCGCTCTATTTATAAAGGAAGACTGACCGAGCGGGTGCGAAAAACGAGGAGATAACATTCATTATCCAGCGGCTCTGGCGCCTCGATTCTCAGGATGGTCAGTAAAGACAAAGATCCGTTGAAGATGTGACGGTATAAAAAATAAAGCTTTAATGAAGATGACGTCACAGAGATTTAACCTGGAGTTAGATGATGACGTCGCGGCGGGTTAAAATCTTCACGCAAGATAAAAGACTGCAGGGTGGTTCATAAGGTATTTTAAGATTGACATGAACCGGTTCAAATCAATCTAGGGCCTAATGTTGGGGATATAACTATTTGTGTAAGCCGCCCAGGAGGGGCCGGGTTACGCAAAGAGGACTCACCAGAGAGAAGCCCAAGAGAAAGTATGAAGATGGCGGTTCATAGAGAGCTTAAGGCCTGCAGGCGACTTAAGGCCCGTTGTAGTAACCCGCTGTAATAATATTACTTGTATCATAAGGTAGACTTAACTAGTCACCGAGACGGACATTGTTTATGAGCCGGCCAGGACTCTGTAAGCCGCAGGGCGTCGACCCGTTTATATAAGGGGATGACCCGCTGGCGGCTTAGGGCAAGAAACAACTCATTGAGAGCCAGGCATAGCGCATCTCGCTCCCTGGTCATTGAAACATCAATACCAACCCAACTAGACGTAGGCCTTACCTTCACCGTAAGGGGCCGAACTAGTATAAACCCTCTCGTGTCCTTTGTCCCGTTTAACCCCTTCAAGCTTCCTAGTTGTGATGGCTCCACAACTAAGTCCTTTCGTGAGGACATCTCACGTGACAATTCCACGACAAGACCGATGTTTTTTGTGTCGGGTTTTATGGTACTAAGTGCGGTAGTAGTGGTGGTAGTACCGCTCCAAGCGGCAGTACCGCGCCTACTCCCACAGTAGTACCGCTCTGGGGCCAGGACCCTAACCTCCACGTCAGCGCGGCAGTACCGCTGGGTAAGAGCGGTAGTTCCGCCCTCAGCGGTAGTACCTCCCTGCCCAAGCGGTAGTACCGCTCTGTGCGGGGCTGTTCAGTGGGGTAACGGTTGGATTGGTTCCCCCACTATATACAGGTGTCTTCTTCCCCAAAGTTGACTCACCTCTTTCCCCCAAAGCTCCATTGTTGCTCCAAGCTCCATTTTCGCCTGATCTCTCTCCCTAGCCAATCAAACTTGTTGATTTGCTCGGGATTGGTTGAGAAGGCCCCGATCTACACTTCCACCAAGAGAAATTTGATTCCCCCCACTTATCCCTAGCGGATCTTGTTACTCTTGGGTGTTGAGCACCCTAGACGGTTGAGGTCACCTCGAAGCCATACTTCATTGTGGTGAAGCTTCGTGGTGTTGTTGGGAGCCTCCAAGTGTTGTGGAGATAGCCCCAATCTTGTTTGTAAAGGTTCGGTCGCCGCCTTCAAGGGCACCAATAGTGGAATCACGGCATCTCGCATCGTGTGAGGGCGTGAGGAGATTACGGTGGCCCTGGTGGCTTCTTGGGGAGCATTGTGCCTCCACACCGCTCTAACGGAGACATACTTCCCTTTAAAAGGAAGGAACTTCGGTAACACATCCTCGTCTCCACCGGCTCCACTCTTGGTTATCTTGTGCCTTTACTTTTGCAAGCTTACTTGTGTTGTATCTATTGCTTGCTTGTGTGCTAGTTGTATTTGCATCATATAGGTTGTCCACGTAGTTGCACATCTAGATAACCTATTTCGTTGCAAGGTTTAAACTGTTAAAGAAAAGTCTAAAAATTGTTAGTTGCCTATTCACCCCCCCCCCTCTAGTCAACCATATCAATCCTTTCACAAAGTGTCCTCAATTTTGGTTGAACTGCACAAGGGAATAGTATAGTCACTGCATGCAGTGCCATTTGAAAATAGACACAAAGATTGGATAGTCACTTCATGGACTACAGAAAAGTAGTACTGTACTATTTACTGGCCAACACTAGGTGCTTCATTGCTTTGGTCTGATTATACAATGGGCATCATTTTGGCTAAGTTAAAGTTTGTATTCCGAAAATAGTCTCGCGGTGTGATCGAGAGAAGACCAAATCATATTGTAGTGGATGTTCCTCCATCATGTGTGGTTCATTCTCATGGTTCCAGCTGTTGGTGAAACCACTTACGTTTGCTAGAGGAATTGTAGACTTCACAAACAAATTTGTCTTCCAGTCTGTACTGAATGTTGGCCAAGAGAAGCATCCATGTTAGTAGGAAGAACAGATGTTTTTTCTAGATCTTTGCTTTTGGAGCTACATATTTGTATATGATCTGTGAATCATTGAGATGCATTAACATGTTGATCTTATGTATGGGAATCGTACTAGTTAGTTTTAGTTGCGATGCAAGATCCGAAGTGGCTGATCTTTGCTTTTGGGGATACATATTTGTATATGATCTGTGAATCATTGAGATGCATTAACAGTTACTTATTTCTGTTTTCTCAGTGTTTACAAGTTACTAATCGATCACTAGCTAGCCTACAAATGTGCTCCTGGCAGTTTCATTTGCGACGCAAGATGCGAAGTGGCAGTTTTTTGAATAAAAATGCCTACCTCTGAAGAAACTGACAAGCTACACTGTCGATCCTACACGGATAAAAATGCCTACCTCTGAAGAAACTGACAAGCTACACTATCGATCCTACACGGATAAATAGCGGATCACACACGTACTACCTCCTTTCCGGTTTGCAGGGCTCAATTCAAGAAACGACCTACTCGATCCTGCACGAATAAATAGCGGATCACGTACGTACTAGTACCTCCTTTCCGTTTGCAGGGATTAATTCAAACCTCTCACCAACCAAGGTACTCCCTCCGTCTGGGTTTATTAGTCCCGTGAGCAAAGCAGCAAGACCAAGGCATGTCAATAATTAACGGCATGCAGAAGTTTAAGCCTAATTAATTCCAGCGATTTAAGTGGCTGCATGCGTGCCCCCGGCTGCGACTCATTGCATGCTGCTTCGCGTACTGCCTGCGAGCGATTTTGAGTGCCTGCATGCAGCCGGCCATAATTAAGGCAGCTAACTGAGGCGAAAAAAGATACAATTTAATTATTGCGGGCTTTTTAAATCCATGCAATCATTATTGACAAGGAGGGAGATGATTCGAGTGCACTCGTTTGATTGCCATGCCGGCGTGTGACCCAGACGGGACGGGACGACACAGTCATAATTCTCTCTAGTTTTCCACGGCAAGCTGGCGCGCTAAGCCATTATGCATTGAATTCCGATGACCGTCGCGCTACCTTCCCCCTATAAGTACTGTTTCCTGGCCTTCTTCGATACCACCATGATCCAACTTGCCATATCCTCATAAGCCCCCACTGGACCGACGTTGCTCGCCACGTCCGCCATGCCCCCACCCGTCCACGGGTGACGCCGGAGGCGGTCACCGCTGGAACTAGTGTTCAGTTTTTCACCGGAAGGCAGACGGAGGGAGGAGGCATTCTATCTATCTTTAGATGGCAATGCAGAGATCGAGAAGTTGTTGGAGCGCGACCGCATGGCGGAGGAGCAAGAGTTGTTGGAGCGTGACCGCCTGGCGGAGGAGTAGTGTATCGCCGATTTGTGCCGCCAGCGGGACATGGAGCAGCAGCGCACCGACGCTCTGAGTCGCGAGAAGAGCACCCGCAACTGGGCCGACTACATGGAGGGCGGCGCCCGACAAATAGCCCTGGAGGCTGTCGGGCACGCACGCATTCGCGACGCTGATTTTTACTACCAGCTCATCAAGTGGGTTTCCCGCTTGGAAGCCGAAGCTTCGGTGGACCACGCCGGCATGGAAAGGGCCAACGCACATGTCGTGGAATTAACACGTCAGGACTTAGTCGCGAGGCCAACGCATCTATGTGGTAGCTTGAGAGGGGTTGAGCGGAATCAAGAGATGCAACACAAGACAAGGGTTTAGACAGCTTCGGGCCCCGGGAAACATCATCCGGTAACAACCCTACATGTTGTTTGAGGCTAGATCTCATTATCATCACGAGGGAGTCGCCGTAAACCGGCTCTCCTCTAGTTGTGTCTAGCCCTAGAGATCGTTTCTTGCTTGTCCCTCTTTGGGGAGCCTTGCCCCTCCTTATATAAGTTGAAGGGGCGGGTTACATGTAGAGCCCATCTCGGACTAAGACTTAAACTATTTTGACTTCCCTTCCTCGGCTTCGTAATGTCTGTCGGTTTAACATTGTGTGACGGTTTAACATTGTGTGTCAGTTTAACATTGTCTGTCGGTTTAACATTGTCTGTCGGGTTATGATTAACTTAACACCTGCCGGTGCAACCATCTGTCTTAACTCTGTCGGTTTAACACTCGCCGGTTTAACACCTGCCGGGTTATGATTAACTTAACACTGGCCGGTGCTACCGTCTGTCTTAGCCATCTGTCTTAATTGTCTGCCGGTTTACCATCCGCCGGTTTACCAAGTCCCGGCCGGGTTACGACTCCGGCCGGGTCATACCGTGGGGTATATCCCCGACATTAGCCCCCATTTTAATTTGGATTTATCCATGTTAAACTGATCCTGAGCATACTTAAGTCCTTGTCATTTCCTTCTTCTAGAAAATCCGGGTCAATAGGCCAGCTTCATAATCAACTTACTGACATTGGTTTCTCATAGAAAATATATTGTAAGGAATAACTCCTTTGATTCAGCTCCCAATGCTTAAAAACAATATTGGTCCTTGAAATACTCATCTGATCTTCAGCCAGTTTAGGAATGTAGAACTTTGCCGGTTTACAAAAATTGATGGCACCGGATCATAACTGTTTGTTAACATCAGCTTTTGAAAATATACCTCTTATATTCCTATCACTTGTAGCCCTCAAATCTTAAGAAGGGAACGTAGTAACAGCTTAAGATTTGCTTCAATATGAATGTCAGAAGCTTGAATAAATCCAGGTTGTTCCTCTCAATCACTAGTCAGAACTGAATATTCCACATATGTAGCCCCCAAGTGCCGGGTTGTCATCCTTGCAGCAACCTGGGACTTGTAATTGCCTGATGCTCATAAAAACTTCAACAAGTATAGCCCCCAAGGGCCGGGTTATTATGCAATAATGAGCAGGGACTTTGTAAATATAATTATGTAAACTTTGAACATCAACGGTGTAGCCCCCAAGGGCTGGCTCAGCAAGATAATATAGAGCTGGGACTTGATATATACTTCAATGAAAAATAACATCATATGATGTAACCCCATCATGGGGCTTGAATCCACGTCCACACGGTTAAGAGCCTTGTGCTTTACCAACTGAGCAGTGGACCCTTCAATGTAATGGATAAAAAGCTTTGTACCTTAAATTGTTGATAGAGGCAATTGGTAGCCCCCAAGGGCCGGCTCATTACAATGTGATGAGTCGGGTCTTCAATAGGTTGAGCAAAAAATGACTTTGCATTAGCCCCCAAGTATCATGGTGCATGCTTGCAGCAACATGAGACTTGTGTATTTGATGTAATTTCAACTGAAATAATGTAGCCCCCAAGTGCCGGGTCGTAAACCTGCAGCAACTCGGGACTATTCCTTCAATTGTAGAATAAATCATATCTATTGATAATATGATAGCCATTGTGCTAAAGCGACTTTGAAAACCTTAATCATAATACTGGTTATTGATAACCATAATAAAAATCCAGCCATGTTGGCTATTTGAATAATATACCCAATGATTTATAAGCACATAATTCCAATGGCGCAATCCAAATATATACTGGCGACTTATAGTCCAAAGCTAGGCCGGGTCAATAAACACCAGATTATAAGTGATTATGTGCTAACAACTTGATAACTGGAAGCCACACCGGGTTAAGAAACACCGGGTTGATGTAATGACATGTAGTCTGGCTGGGTCAGGAGACACCGGCTTAACTTAGAACTTGATAAAAAAAGAGATAAAACTTGACAAAGGCAAATAAAACTGTGTAGTCGAGGCTTTTCAAGGGCTGCCAGACCCAAATTCGAGACTTCTCATGGGCTGCCAGGCCACTGAGCTAAACCATTTGACAAAGCCTTTTAAGATGGGCCTCCAACTAACCAATCGTCGTTTTAACTTTGACAAGTTCAGGGTCTGTATAAGAGTAACTTGTCAAACGTTCGGCGGGCCATGCCAGGATTACCTGGATAGGAGTGGCTTACTTGATGAAGGCAGGTTAACACGGGGTTTTAGGTGAATACACCAGGCTTCCAAGCCGTGGGTCGATACCCAATTACAAGGGTCCTTTCAAACTCTTTGTTACTTTACACAAAGAGCCCCCAAGTAACTTTGTGAGCTGTGATCAATGGGTGCCTATGTTTGAGTTGTGCGTAGCAACAAGACTCTCTTTGGCCCCTTGGATGTGAAGCTCCCAAGCTTTGTTGTGGCGTGATAACCGGATTAATGGACAGGACTCCGCTTTGCAAGCATGTAACGCCCAAAGACCGACGCTCCAGAAGACTTCCAGCTATTCCGAGTTTTGCTGTGTGTTTGTTTTGCTTGTTGCATTCATCATTGCATCATTTGCTTTGCATCATGTCATCATGCAACCCCTTTTTAAAAACTCACCTAAATAAATTGCATAGATCTTTGATCTATTTAAATCGAGGGATTTCACATGGTGATTTCTCTTCATAACATATCCTCCCAATATTATTTAGGGAGCCAGTAAATATGCCACTAATTTGGAATTCACCATAACACACTTGCAAAATATTCCGTGCCTTTGTTATATCACTTCTTGACCTCAAACTTTGTCCATAAATTCTTTCATCGCATTCCGGAGCTCCACCAAAAATCTCAACATTTTGGCCACTCCTAAACCTGGTCCTAGTTCAAACCATTTGAATTAATTCAAATGAGTTTGAATTTAAATCTTGCATTCGTGCCAACTTCTATTTTCTTGGGTCAAGCTTATTTTTATGATCCCAGGAAAATTGTCTTCGTGCTCAAATTCCTTTCCCTAACCCCTCTTCCTTTCCTTCTCTCTAATGCTTTTCTGTTAAAGAAAATTAGAGGGAGAGAGAGGAGAGCCAGCCCAACTGGGCCTCCCAGCTACCGCAGCTCGGCCCAGCCACCCACGCAGTCAGACCGACCCGTCTGCGCCTAAGCCCAACCGCACCCCTATCTACTTACCCTAGCCCGACCGCGCTCGATCCCCATCTCTCCCCTTCGTTCCCCTCCTGCGCCGCCACACCCAGACGTTGTGCCCTCATCCTGATCCCCTCCTGCTCGTGCTCCTTCGTTCGATCCCACCGCCCCGCTGCCATGTCCCGCCGCTGCCGCACGCCATGGCCCGCGCTGATGTCGTCATCGCAACCTGCATCGGCCCCTGAAGCGCCCCTACATCGAGCGGCCAGAGCCGCACATCGCAGGACCCCGTCCGTTGCTTCATCGCGGCCCTGCCTCTCCTCCCGTGATCGACACCACGGGCGCACACAAGGGCACCTCCCATGCCCGCTATTGCCCGTTGCTGCTTCGTCCGCGCCCCTGCCTTCGCGCCTCCCCGAGTCATGCTCATCGCGACCCCGCTTCCCCTCCTCCGGCGACCATCGCTGCCCCGTGCACCCCGGCAATTCTCCTGCTCCGCCAGCCTGGTCCGCCTCGTCGTCGTCCTCCCAGCGCCGCCTCGAGCTCGCCATTGCCTTGCTTCGCCTCCTGGCATGCAACAGCAGCGTCCACTTCATCCCTTGCTGGCCTTCGACCCCTACTCGACGCCAAGACCGGTGCTCCATGTTTGCGTGGACGCCAAGTTCTTTTTCGGAGACCTCGCCAAGACCAGGATACACCAAGACCCATTCGTGGATTTCTTCAAGTTCCAGCACCGCTATACGAGGGCTTTTGCCTGGCTCATTTTGGATGCGCCAAGTTCCTCTTCGAAAGTACGTCTACATGATAACCCGACAAGTACCGTGGCACCAAAGACTTTCGATGTGTCAAGTCCCTCTCCGACAATTGTTGGACTACCATCCCGTGCATTGCACCAAGTACCACGACATCGTCGGCCCTACAAGTTCAACTATGGTTACCGTGTACAATTACCGTCGACCCTCGAAGACCCCGTGGACCCCGAACATCTACGGGACATGAACGACTACTTCCTCTTCGAATCGTGAACCACTACTTCCACTACGACCCACGATAACCACTACTTCCCTCGAAGAACTCGTTCCGCCTCGAAATGCATGCTTTGAAGGTATAACCGCCGAGACGTTGACCCGTGCATGAATGTATGTTGTATGAGATGAACCGTATGTTTGCACCATGTCCGAATTGATCCTTGCACGTTCCTCCTCGTTTGCCATGCCGTCGACCCGTGGGAACCCGGTAACCATGATCACCCCACCATCTTTTGCATGTTCCGCACATCCGCACACTGGCTCTTTTGCACCGATATCTCAATGAGTTATCGGATCATCGGAATGTTGCCGTGGCACCATTTTCGTTGTCGTTGCCGCGGCACCCCTTTCGTTCCACCACGGTGACAAATGCTTCATAACATGCTCATGTCAACATTTTCTTAAAATTGCATAAAACTTGCATATGTCATCCGCATCATGATAACAACAATTAAAATGTTTAAAATTGGTGTTTGCGTTAAATTGCTAAATAACATATGGGGATTTCCGGAATTATTGTTTGTTGTTTCCGGCCTCATTTAAACTTACCTAAATAGTTAGTTTAATTATGCTTCACCTCTTGCCTTGTTTAACAACATTTAATATTGTTGGGTACATAAACGAGAGAGAACTAAATAATTGAATGTGGTGTTTTGTCAATATGCAACTCGTTGCATATTGAGCTCCACTTAACTTGTAGTATTGTTTGTGCACTTTGCCATGCCATGCCTTTTTAAACCGGACATGCATCATACCTGATTGTGCATCATGCCATTATTATGTTTGTGTGTTTACCATGTTGTTTGCTTCTTTCCAGTTTGCTTCTCTCGCTAGCTTCGGTTTCGTTTCGGAGTTGTGAG
Source organism: Triticum dicoccoides (assembly GCF_002162155.2). Taxonomy (NCBI): domain Eukaryota; kingdom Viridiplantae; phylum Streptophyta; class Magnoliopsida; order Poales; family Poaceae; genus Triticum; species Triticum dicoccoides. Next base: position 552,013,274 of record NC_041387.1, read on the forward strand.
GATTCGTTCGACTACGTCCGTTTGTCTTCTTCATGGACTCGTTCTTCTTCCTAGCGGGATTTCAGGCAAGATGATCATCACCTTGGATCTCATTACTATCATTGCTATGCTAGTTGCTTCATTCTATCGCTTTGCTGCGCTACCTATCATTTGCTCTTCAAGCCTCCCAAATTGCCATGTCAGCCTCTAACTTTTTCACCCTTCCTAGCAAACCGTTGCTTGGCTATGTTACCGCTTTGCTCAGTCCCTCTTATAGCGTTGTTAGTTGCAGGTGAAGTTGAAGATTGCTCCATGTTGGACAGGATTATGTTGGGATATCACAATATCTCTTATTTAATTAATGCATCTATATACTTGGTAAAGGGTGGAAGACTCGGCCTTATGCCTGGTGTTTTGTTCCACTCTTGCCGCCCTAGTTTCCGTCATACAGATGTTATGTTCCTTGATTTTGCATTCCTTACGCGGTTGGGTGATTTATGGGACCCCCTTGACAGTTCGCTTTGAATAGACTCCTCCAGCAAGGCCCAACCTTGGTTTTACATTTGCCTCACCTAGCCCTTTTTCCCGTGGGAGTAGCGCTCCCGAGGGTCATCTTATTTTTACCCCCCCCCCCACCGGGCCAGTGCTCATCGTGAGTGTTGGTCCAACCTGTCAGCCGCTGGTGGTCACCAAGGGCAACTCTGGGTTGGCCTACCGGAAGTTTGGACAATCCGGTGTGCCCTGAGAACGAGATATATTTAGCTCCTACCAGGATTTGTTGGCACATTCGGGCGGCTTTGCTGGTCTTGTTTTACCATCGTCGAAATGTCTTGTAACCGGGATTCCGAGTCTGATCAGGTCTTGCTGGGAGAAGGAATATCCATCGTTGATCGCGAGAGCTTATCATGGGCTAAGTTGGGACACCCCTGCAGGGTATAAACTTTCGAGAGATGTGCCCGCGGTTATGTGGCAGATGGGAATTTGTTAATGTCCGGTTGTAGATAACTTGACACTAGATCCGAATTAAACGCATCAACCGCGTGTGTAGCCGTGATGGTCTCTTTTCGGCGGAGTCCGGGAAGTGAACACGGTTTTGGATTATGCTTGACGTAAGTAGGAGTTCAGGATCACTTCTTGATCATTGCTAGTTTCACGACCGTTCCGCTTGCTCTCTTCTCGCTCTTATTTGCGTATCTTAGCCACCATATATGCTTAGTCGCTGCTGCATCCTCACCACTTTACCCCTTCCTTTCCCATTAAGCTTTGCTAGTCTTGATACCCATGGTAATGGGATTGCTGAGTCCTCGTGGCTCACAGATTACTACAACAACAGTTGCAGGTACAGGTTATGTGATGATCATGACGCGAGAGCGATGTTTTCTTGTTTTGGAGTTCTTCTTCTGCTTCTTCTTCGATCAGGGGATAGGTTCCAGGTCGGCAGCCTGGGCTAGCAGGGTGCATGTCATTTGAGTTTCTGTTTGTGTTTCATCCGTAGTCGGATGGTGCTATTGTGTATGATGTATTGTTGTATTCGTGTGGCATTGTATGCCTCTTGTATGTATCCCCATCTATTATGTAATGTTGATGTAATGATATCCACCTTCCAAAAGCGTATCAATATGCGGTTCTATCCTTGGTGGGACCTTCGAGTCTCTTTAGGATAGTATCGCATATTGGGCGTGACAAAGCAGAAGCTCCCATGTGATATATTTCTAAGCTGTGCTCGCCGGGTGCCTATGTTTGAGTTGTGTTGTGCAACAAACTCTGTTTGGCCCCTGATGATAATATTTTCTTGATAGCCGCATCAAGAGGGTAGTAACGCCATGTTCTCTTTGGTGAATACACCTATGTTTGAACAGGAAGCCCCCAAGTAATCATATGAAGATGAGCACATAAGGCAGGATACCCATGTTTGAACCGCGTGTCAGGGCAGCAGGTACTCTTGGGCAACCTTTAACTTTTTTGCAAGAGATAAATTCTTCTTGAACCGGGATTTTGAACTGGATATTGAGAGCGTTAGAGCTTTGCAAGAGATAGCTTCCTCTTGAAACGGATTTGAACTAGATACTAATGGCTTCAGCGTTGTGTGGGAGACGGGATTTCCCTTAATCCGGACTTTAAACCGGAAGCATCACTGTGAGCCGGAATATTTCTGACGGCCTTTAAATTTTCATCAATATAACAGTAGTCTCCGGGACCGGATTATATTCCCTCCAATGATCCGGAGTTCTTGAGCCTGCTAAAACTGGCAAGAGTTGTTGAGTCATGTAATTGTAGCCCCCGAGTCTTAAGACGACTCGAGGACTTGTCTTGAGATTCTCCGTTCTTGACCATAGTAGAAGGTGTATATCATTGGCATTGATAGCGCGATGTGAATTCATAGAATGTTGAGGTGACTGCGGCAGGTTATAAATAATCCCGTATAATCCATGTCAGCAACTCGGCCAATGGTTCCTTCCAACAGGCTGTTTGAAGATAACCAAACTGTAGTGGCGGTGACTTGTGCACATGTCCACTGAGCCATCCAGCGCAGGCGGCGGTTGATGATAATTTGCCTCCAATTTGTTGGAAGAAAACCAGGCTACCCAAGCAGTGACTTGCTCATACTCAATAAATAGCTCCTGCAGACAGGTGTGGCCCGATGGGTTGATGTAGAACAGGCCTCGGGGGCGGCGATTTATGCACATCCATTGATAACAAGCAGACATGATCCAGCAAGCCAATGTGGACCAAACCGCAAGGGCAGTAGCTTGTGTGCGTCCATTCATCATGTGATATGTCCCGGATTATCACCAGGCGGGATATTGTGAACCTGTCCTCCGTATCCGTGGTATAAACCACATTTGTAATGAATAATGGTCCTGTATATAAAATATACAAATCAAAGTAATTTTCCCTTTGATAGAAATAATATGTGTTAATAAAACAAATTTGAGATGGATAGCACATGATGTTTACAGACGGCAAATGGCTCTGAATGATGAATGTTCCGTTCACCGCAATCAAGGTGGCGGCTTAAAACACTGCACCGGTCGATTCAGACGGACCCTCTAGGTCAGGTTGACTTTGCCATTGCTTAAATCCCATAGATAAGTGTAGTAGTATCTGCAGCGCTCTTGTGATTGAAGTAGCACCTCGGTAGCACGTGCACGCATTGTTTCCTGGCAACGTGGAGGCCTCGGTCTCGGGACCTGGAGCGGCCGACTTTGCTGTTGTCCCAGCCTGCTACCCTTCTTCTTCTATATATATTTTTTAACACATAAATCCTAGGATGGCTGTTCGTGCGCCCGTCGGCCAGCTCTGTTAAGGCCGGGTAGTGGACGCAAAAAGTCAAATCGCCGGCATTTGGCGTTGATGTTGATAGCGGCAGATATAAGCTGAAGCATCTGTACTTTTACTCCGCTTCAATGGCCCTCTCGATGGTAGCATCAAGTTTGACATCTTACGTAGATAGCATCTAGTACTTAGCAGTAGTAGCTTTACACAAATCTGGGAAGTTTATGACATGGGAGCCTTTGCTTGTAGTATCAGCAAATATACTCTGTTCAGGAGCTAGCCGCATATACAACATCCATCCTTTTTCTTCTTCTTATGCACAAAGTACTTGCTTAGTTGCTCTTCTCCCTCCGTCTTTGCAGTGTGTCCCTCTGCAGTCAGCGGCAGCCAGCAACTTAGCATGAGGTACGAGGCGAGCAGCGGTTCCAGGAGATTTCGTCGAAAGAGACCCCCTGCCCAATAGAATTGCCAAAAAAGACTCCCTTCATATAAAATTGACAAAAAAGACCCGCTCGACCGTGGCGGCAGGCGCGGCAGGCGACATGTGGCACTTGCCGCCATGGTGCCAGGCGGCAGCACCTGCCGCCAGCCGGCCAGACGGCAGCCTTCAAGTTACAGCGAGCAGCGAGGCAGAACGGAATGGATGCCGATGGTGGGACCTGCCGCCAATGGGGGAGGCGACAGCACTGGCTTGTGCATGCTTGCTGCTGCCGATTTTGCGTTATGGCTAGGTAGGGGTAGTGCGCGCAACACGCCATGGAAGATGCATGCATGCATGGCAGGGAGTGGGATGCGAATACACGAGTTAGATGGATAGTAAGTTGCTGCTCAATTAACCAAATTCATGCTTACCACTCTACTGGCTAATTGCTTGGGTCTAATTACTCTAGAACCTGTACAGTCAAACAACCTTTTTCGTGTGTCACACACCTGGCCGAGGATCCAGCAGCGTATCTGCTCGAAAAACCCGTACATAAAAGCAACGGCGCAGGAGTCACGACGCAACGATCGGCAGCAGCAAGCACGCACAGGCCTGCCGCCACTCCCCCAGGCGGCAGGGAACAGTATTGCCGCCTCCCTCACTGGCGGCATGTCCCACCATCAGCCTTCGTTCCGTTCCGCCTCGCCGCTCGCTGCTACTCGAAGGCTGCCGCCTCGCCGGCTGGCGGCAGGCGCTGCTGCCTGGCACCATGGCGGCAAGTGCCACGTGTCGCCTGCCGCGCCTGCCGCCACGGCCTAGGGGGTTCTTTTTGTCTATTTCATTTGAAGGGGGTCTTTTTTGGCAATTTCAGTGGGCATAGAGTCTCTTTTGACAAAAATTGGCGGTTTCAGTGGTTTGACTCGGTAACGCAGCACGGGCAAAGGCCGTCGTGGCACGGTCGGCACTCGGCAGTGGCTCTCGGACGACGGCGAAGGTGAGCAGGACGGGGTAGAGAGTAGCAGCACCGGTTCGGCCAGGGCGGCGGCGGGTTGGAGAAGCACGGCCGCTTGCTGTAATTCGGGCTTCAGTGGTGATCCAATTTGCAGAAGAAAATGGCCATGAACCCAGATGCCTGCAGCAAGACGGTTTGTGGCTACTGCAGCTTAAGGCCGTGACGGTGATGACGACCTGACAGCTTGGCAGTGCGGAGACTCTCCTGCTGCAGTTGAAACAAGCAACGGCTCGGCGCTACTGTGGTTGTAATGACAGGGGAAAACCGGCCATGGCGATGTGCGAATGCAGACAGCGGCTCACAACAACTCGGTGGCTCACGGCGGTTGAGTGATGAGGAAGCATGCCGGCGACTTAAGACTGGGCCCGACAGAGGAGGGGCAAGGGAGAGGGCGTGGCCGGTGAGCCAGCGCGCGTGGACGATAGCAGCTCGCAACTGTGGTGAACCGGCGCGCGGGGAGCAGCAGTAGCGAGTCAGCTCAGCAGTTCAGAAGCGGGCAGCCGGTTTGACGCAGCCCGGTGGGGCAGCAGCTGAAGCGGGCAGAGATAATCCGGCAGGGCAGCAGCGACACGAGGCCACGGAGGCCGGTCGACGAAGCTGTTTAACCAAGCAATTTGACCTTCTGATGCTTCATGACTTGATGGCGACTTAAGGCCATGAGGATGATTGACGGCGGTAAGCGGCTGGTTGGCCCCTTGCAGGTAGTCCATACTGATTTAACTCACGTCAAGCTTCCTCAGGTGTTTATATATACCGCGGCAAAGAAGCGGCGGCCAAGCAGGCCACGGCTGGTTGGATAGTAATTTTTAGCCGAGGCTAGTGCAGCCACGCAGCTCGGTGACCGGCGCCTCAACACGGCAGCGGCGGAGGCGATTTAAAAACGGAGCCGCTCGGCGAGAGGAAGTGAGACCAAGGCAGTCTTGCCGGGCGCGGCAGCCGGCGGCTCAACGCAGCGACAATGGAGGCGACTCTCCGGCGATAGCGACTTCCTGGCGCGGTGGCCGGCCGGCCGGCTTGACGCGTCGGCCGCAGCAAGGCATATGGACGGGGCGCAGCGGCTTCTCGCGGAGTAGCCACGGCGGCAACGGCTTGAGGAGGCCTCCGGCAATGCGGCGGGAAGCATGAGGTCAAAAAAGTGGCAGAGACGGTCAGAGACCCAAGATCGCACCTGCGGCCGCTGGTTGACGGAGGTGGCGGAGGAGATCCCCCGGCTCGACGCGAGGCAAAGGTCGACAACAGGGCGGGTCAATGGAGGAGTCCGGGTCCAAGAATAATTCGATCCCGGGTCATGGCCCTTTTTTTAAACCGGACAAAGAACCCGATGTAACCAGCTGGCCTAGATTTGACAAAGATCCAGTCGAGCACGCGGTGGATGCAGAGGAAGCGCAAGGCGGGTCTTGGCGATGACGACTCGGACGGCCGCCGTGGCGGCGATGAGGCCGGGTCAACTTGACCCGGCGGCGGTTCAATACCAGGACGGTAGCCGGGAGGCGGTTCAAAGGCGCATTCTTCTTGTGGAAACAATGATAATTGGTCCGTGACTGCTTCCTTGGTGACTTGTGGTAACTCTGTTGATCTCGGCGGCTTATGACAGCGCACAGGTGTTAACCCTAGTTTTTCTTGAACCTTAGACGGGCATTCGATCTGACTGCCTGTCTTTGAGATCATGTAAATCCTGTTGTAACGACTCTTCTTCGTTGAGGAAATTGTGGACTTCTCGATCCCCATAAGAGATCCCTCCAAGAACTCAACACCACCACGTGCCCTATCGCACCTCTTGCAAGTCCGAGGCAAGGCGCAGGACGTCGGTGCCGGCGTTTAGCGTGTACCACAGATGGCGGCTGGCATCGTCTAGTTAGCTAAGAGTAAGTTAGTACTTGTACGCTACTAGAGTATTAGTGGGCGTAGATAGTTAACTTGGCTATGATGGTTGCCAACGTGGAAGTTCAGTACTCTATATGTGGATCAGACCTGTTACTTTGCTCTGAATGTTGAACTTTCCATTTGAACATATGGAATGGGCTGTTATTTTTAAAATGGGTTGTATTTGTCCTCCACGGGTTTAGAGGCTGACTTGTGGGCCTAGCAAGTTGACGCGTACACAATCAGGAGATGGTTGTACGTCGAGAGCATGACAGCAGGGACCCGCCAAGGTCATGGCAGTACACAAGCAAGTGCCTCCTTATTTCAAGCCAATAAAAAAATGGCTCCTCCTAGTGGATTTCTGACATCTGGGCCCCATGTCATTGTCAACGTAGTCAATAAACGAGAGAATTGCACAACGAGCGGCTGACACCAGGGACCCAGCAGCTCGCCCAGTTATTTTTGTTTTGGGTTAATTTGATAAATGTCACTCCAAATTTGGTGTATCCGAGAAATACCACTGCAATTTCCAAACTTTGAAAAATGCCATTTCATGCCATTTCTAGTGGCATTTTTCGAAGCCTGGAGTGGCGTTTTTCAAAGTTTGCAAACTGCACTGGCGTTTTTCAAATTTTGCAAAAATTGCAGTGGCATTTTTCAAAGTTTGGAAATTGCAGTGGCATTTTTATGAATCGCCATAATTGGAGTGGCATTTATCTAAAAAAAATTTGAGACGGAAGCAGGGTGTCAACTGGGCTATGCGGGACACTCTAGCCTGTCTAGACAGCCTTTTCTTTTATGTTTACCACAGACCAGCCAAGTAGTTTTTTTCTTAAAATGGCTAGCCAAGTTTTTTTGTGATTTGTCAAGTAAGTCGCTTTATCAGGACTGTTGGGCTGCAAATCTTTCAAGATGAGGAGAGCTTCATTCGGCTGGCCGAGAAAATGGCCTATTAGTAATGAGAAATGGGATGTACATTTTTAAAACACATCAAACCGATAATTAGTTTCAAATATCTTTTTCTCATTTCGAGATTTTAAATTGGATTGATTTTTATCCGTGGACAATTTATTGGATTTTATATTGATATACATTTATTTTTAAAATCAGTCTGATTGTGACTCGAAATTTCGGGATTAAAAATAGTTCAGACCGCACCGACATATGCAAAATTTCGTATAATTTTTTCACCGTGGCCACAATATGGGCTGTAATGCTAATAAAAAGAATATGGGCTCCAAAAAACCCGTAAGAATTAGCAAATGGGCTGTAAATTATTTGAAATAATGGCAGATGGGTTGTAAGCTGTTTTCCACAGATTTGAGGCTTTCCACAGATGGCCTATATACTGTTGGATGTCCATCCAACGGCCGTCGTGCTTCTTCAATCTCTCCTCTTCCTGCTCCAGCCGCTCAAAAAAGCGCCTGCAGGACTGCCTGCTCCCTCCTCCCCACGGCCGGCTGTGCTGCCGCGCAGGCCTCACCGCCTCACCGTACTACCATCGCTGGCCTAGCCATCCCTCTACTCACCCATAGTCCCACACATGTTGTTATTCTCCTGCGACGGCAGACGAACCAGTAAACCCTCGTACAGTCGTACTCCCTCCATGTGGGAAACAACTGCCGAGTCTTCCCTGCCTTCGTGTTGTTCCCTTCCTAGGCCTCGCCGTCGTCCACCGCCCTGGTGCTCTCGGCGTGGCGTGGTCAACATGGTCAACGACCGACATGCATCTGACAGCTGGGTCCACGGCCGCACGCAATGAAATGCCTCCTTATTACGCGCAAAATAATGATTTCTCCACCTTACATCTGGGACCCACCAAAAGGGCCTCTGTATTTCACGAAAAAAACGTTACCGCCGCTGACAGCTTGGACCCACCAGCTATATCTTCGCACGCAAGGAAGTGCCTCCTTATTACGCACAAAAAAAAATGAATACTCCCCCTGCTAGCTGGGACCCAGTATAGTGGGCCTACTAAGTTGACGGGGACGAAGGGCTTTGTCAACTTAGTCAATATGCACGATTCTAGCTCGACTGACCGTACGATGTCCATCCAACGGCCGTAGTGCTTCTTCAACCTCTGGTCTTCTTGCTCCACCCGCCCAAAGCAGTGCCGATCGTGACGCCTTCTCCTGCCTCCCGTGGCCGGCTGTGCTGCCGCGGAGGCCTCACCGCCCCCATACTACTCCCATCGCTGGCCAGGCCATCCTCCACTCCACTCAACCACACCCCCTGTTATTCTGCGGCGACGGCAGCGTAGCCGAACCAGTGAACCCTCGTACTCCTCTTCGCGTGGGCATCCACTGCCGCATCTTCCCCGGCTCCGCGTCGTCCCCTTCCTAGGCCTTGCCGTCGTCCACCACCGTGGTGCTCTCGGCGCGGCGTGGTCAATGTGGTCAACGACTGAATTCTATCGGAAGAATACTATACGTGGAGAGGTTGACAGCTGCGTCCACGGCAGCCGTAATGAAGTGCCTCCTTATTACAAGGAAAATAATTATTCCTCCACCTGACAGCAGGGACCCACCGGACGGGCCACCTGTATTTCGCGAAAAACGTTTGCCCCTGACTGCTAGGACCCACCCGACGGGCCACCGTATTTCGCGAAAAAAACGTTCCCCCTGCTGTCAGCTCGGACCCACCGGAAGTGCCTCCTTATTACACACAAAAAAATGAATACCCCCTGCTAGATGGGACCCGCCTTGGTGGGAGGCTGACTTGTGGGCCTACTAAGTTGACGGGGACGGAGGCTTTTGTCAACTTAGTCAATATAAACGATTCTAGCTCAAATGACCGTACGATGTCCATCCAACGGTTGTAGTGCTTCTTCAATCTCTAGTCTTCTTGCTCCAGCCGTCCAAAGCAGCGCCGGTCGTCCCGCATGCTCCTGCCTCCCGTGGATGGATGTGCTCCCATGGAGGCCTCACCGCCCCCTACTATTCCCACCGCTGGCCAGGCCCTGCGACGACAGCAGCCTCACACCGCAGCCGAACCAGTGAACCCTCGTACTCCTCTTCGCGCAGGCTTCCACTGCCGCATCTTCCCCGGCTCCCCGTTGTCCCCTTCCTAGGCCTCTCCGTCGTCCACTGCCCTGGTGTTCTCGGCGCAGCGTGGTCAACGTGGTCAAGGAACGACTTCCATCGGACGTGGACTGTACGTGGAGAGGCTGACAGCTGGGTCCACGGCCGCAACAAGGAAGTGCCTCCTTATTACGCGGAAAATAATTATTCCTCCACCTAACAGCGGGGACCCACCGGACGGGCCACCGTATTTCGGGAAAAAAACATTCCCCCCTGACTACTGGGATCCATGAGCTACATCTTCGCATGCAAGGAAGTGTGCCCCGGCAAAAAAATACGATTCGCCCCCTGACTGCTGGGACCCACCAGCTACATCTTCGCACGCAAGGAAGTGCCTGACAGTCGGGACCCAGCGTACGTAGCGTTGTCATTCTGGTCGCGAACGTGTACGTACATATATATTGGTGGATGTAGAGGCGCGCACGTGTCGTAGTAGAGGCGTACACGTAGCATGTACATGTACGTACAGCGGCCAGCGTGCAAGAAAGAAAATACGGCCTTGTATGTGTACATACGGGTGGGGTCTCGAACGCCTACTCGCGGATATATACATACGGCCAGGGCTCGTGTACATTGGCTGGGTCGGAACGGAGAAACAGTGTCGTCGTCGTGTTCATGGGGAGCCAACCGGCTGGGTCGGAACAGAATGTGTGGTCGTGTTCATCGAAAGGGTTTGGACGGAACATGCGATGGAAACGAGGCCTGGCGTTTCGCATAACGGAGGAAACAGCCTTGTGTTCGACCGGCCACGTTCGAAACGGGATCATGTTCATCGGGAGGGGTCTAGCGTACTGCAAGACGGAGGAAACAGACCTCCTACGGTCGAAACGGGGGTCCTGTTGATCGGGAGGGGTGTAGCGTACCACAAAACGGAGGAAACGGACCTCCTACGGTCGAAACGGGGGTCCTGTTGATCGGGAGGGGTGTGGCGTACCGCAAAACGGATCTCCTACGGTCGAAACAGGGGTCCTGTTGATCGGGAGGGGTGTGGCGTACCGCAAAACGGACGAAACGGACTTCTGTTGGAGCGCTACGGTCGAAACGGGGGTCCTGTTCATCGGGAGGGGTGTGGCGTACCGCAAAACGGGACTCCACGGGATACTGTTCATCTCCACCGTCGACCTCCTCCAGCCTCCACGGGCTACTGTTCATCCACCATCGACCTCCTCCAGCCTCCACCTGCGACTGTTCATCCACGGGCTCCTGTTCATCCAGCCTCCACCGCGCGCTACTCCACCGGCTACTGTTCAACAACCCCTCCATGGGCACCCCTCCAACATCTACTGTTCATCCAGCCCTCCACGGGGTCGTCCTATTCATCCAGCCCTCCATGGGGTCCTGTTCATCCAGCCCCAACCGGCTCGATCGATCGGGGTCCTGTTCATCCAGAGGCAACGCCACGGGTCCTGTTCATCCACTCCCATGGCTCACTGTTCATCCAAACCCCCCGCAACGCTCACTGTTCATCCAGAGAGGCAGCATCGATCCTTCAGTTAGCAGCAGTAGCGAAGGAATCGATCGCTCGGGTTCAGTAACGCGTAGCTTGCAGTGCAATCGCTCGGGTTCAGTTAGAGCCCAACGCCTCGCTCGGGTTCAGTTAGAGCCGACGCCTCGCACACACACGCGTACATGTACGAGAGAAACGTGCATCGCTCGGCCCCCGACCACCCACCGTAACCGGGAACTCTTCGAAATTTTACTCGCCCTCGCTTCTACCACGGTTTTATCCGTCATGGACGGCCCAAAGAATGTCATGCAGCTGCGTCTCCGGCTCGCCCAGGACGAAAAGCCCATTTTCGGTCATGATTTTTTTTCATAGAAGTAGGATCCCACCACATCTATGATGATACCGGGTTTTGTCACAATTATCGTCATAGAAGTGTCATATGTATGACAGGAAAAAAAATCGTTCGGCCCAAAATGTCACGAATGTGTCTTTTTTTGTAGTGCAGAGATACCTCTCCGACAATCGGAGTGACAAATCCTAATCTCGAAATACGCCAACTCAACATGTACCTTCGGAGACACCTGTAGAGCTCCTTTATAATCACCCAGTTACGTTGTGACGTTTGGTAGCACACAAAGTGTTCCTCCGTTAAACAGGAGTTGCATAATTTCATAGTCATAGGAACAAGTATAAGTCATGAAGAAAGCAATAGCAACATACTAAACGATCAAGTGCTAAGCTAACGGAATGGGTCAAGTCAATCAGATCATTCTCCTAATGATGTGGTCCCGTTAATCAAATGACAACTCATGTCTATGGTTAGAAAACTTAACCATCTTTGTTTAACGAGCTGCTCAAGTAGAGGCATACTAGTGACACTATGTTTGTCTATGTATTCACATATGTATTATGTTTCTGGTTAATACAATTCTAGCATGAATAATAAACATTTATCATGAAATAAGGAAAAAATAATAACTTTATTATTGCCTCTAGGGCATATTTCCTTCATCATATTGCATGCGTTCAGAGCCAAGTTTAACATGCCATGCACGTGACTGGGCATGTATAAATACATAGTAAAATACTTCTATACACCGGCGAGCTCGCCCGCGTACATAGCTGAATACTCGCGCGTACAAATTCAGGTATCTGCGGCCGGCGGCAAGCACAGGCGTATACATACGCAAATACCTGGTGCAACTCGATCAGCGGACGGATGGCACGGCCGGACGCTTGCGTACAATCAGCAAGTTACAAAAATTTGGAAACAAAAGCAACCGTCTTGGTCTTGGATCATCTTGGAAAGGCATGCGTGCATAAACAAGGTATGTATCAATTTATTTATTTTTCCTTGTTTGCGCAGGCATGCAAGCGTATTAGAAAGGAAGAGGTAAGATGGAAAGGGGACTTAAGATAGAATGTTTGGATCTTGCCGACCAAGCAAGCCGGCTTGCGCTCAATCGAGGCAGCCTACGACCACCTATATATAAAGGAGCACGCACGCACCAAGGGGAAGAGAGGAAACTCAGGAAGGTCACCACATCCATGACACGCAGCGAGGCACAACCACAGGCGGTGGCGTGCTCACCGGGCAGCATGCACACAGCCCGGCTTTGTCCGGCAATGGCAGCGTACGGGCGCCAAGGCACGCAGACGGACGTCATCCACGGCGAGGCATCCACGAAGGAACACATCCATGAGGAGGTGTGCCATGACGATCTGACGAGCTAGCTTCCTCTACAGTACGTGTGTATCGCTTCTCTATTTCAGGTACAGGTGCAACGACGCAACACACGAACGGGAGCACGGTATCTCGCCGAGCCCTGGCGGTAGCGTTGAGGAGAAAGGACGCACACATGGCGGCAGCGACGAGGCAGCCGTGATATACTGACTAGAGGGACCACATCAAGATATCTCATGCAGAAGAGAAGAACTCACGTTGCGGACGTGCCGGCAGCGGCGGCAGCGGCGGCACACACACTTAGAAGAAAGATGCATCCAGCCGAGAGAGACGCGTCGCGGTTGCGCTCGCGGCGAGGGGACGTGGTGGTGGCAACGTACCCATTTGAGCTCAAAGACGTGGCGACAACGACAACAACACACCCGAGACTGCAGGCATGTGGTGCATGCATGTGCCATCGCCAACATGCCCTCTTTGTTTCTTTTCTATGGTCTTTTTCTTACCAGGTTTATGGTGAAGGGACAGCAACGTCGCAGTATGAACCACCGTTAATTTGCTCGCCTCCAGAGAAGAGACCGAGGCGGCTGCGTCCAGAACAACACGATGTGACTCCACATAAGGCGGTGGATGAAATCAGAGGAGCGCAGCATTTCCCTCAGGCACACGCCTATGGACGGAGGTAGCAGCCCATCCTCTTTTTCATGTACACGTGCAACAGAGAGAGCGGACGACACATCCCAGCAGCGGTCTTTTCATACCAGGAGCAATGGAGGTGGCGGACAATGCATCTAGCGAAGAAGTCCGTGGATGAAGCGAAGCTCGTTTTCTACCAAGTGCAATGGAGGCGGTGGATGGCGCGCCAACGGAGATGACTCGGGAGCAGCCTAAGCTCGCCAACAACATAGCCCAGCCTCTAGCTCCTTTGGAGGTCTACCATGTCAGCAGTGCACAGGACCACGATGAATAAATGTCCATGGTGAACAGGACGCTGGCGTACATGTTTTACACCATGCTTCCAGGAGGAGACGGCGTGGCGGAACCGGAGCTCGCAACGACGTAGCCCGAGTCAAGTCCATGGCGAACAGGTCTCTCCGGTGCACAAGTCCTTGGCATCCCGATCATGGCGAACAGGTCGGCGGTCTTGCTTACCAGAGGAGACAGCGTGGAGGAACCGGAGCTCACGACGATGTAGCCTGAGTCAAGTCCATGGCGAACAGGTCTCTCCGGTACAAAGGTGCATGGTGTGCCGATCACGGTGCATAGGTCGGGTATATCGCTTCCCGGAGGAGATGACATGGCGGAATCGGAGCTCGCGACAACGTAGCCCAAGTCAGGTCAATGGCGAACAGGTCTCTCCGGTGAACAGGTCCATGGCTTTCCGATCACGGTGCACAGGTCGGATGTCTTGCTTCCCTAGGAGATGACGTGGCGAAACCGGTGCTCACGATGATGCAGCCCGAGACCGGTCCCACCTTTGAAGGCGCACCCACCATGGCGAACAGGTCATTGGCGTACAGGTCTTGGTGTGATACTTGTCTCGGCAATCCACCGAATACGGCCTTTAGTCGAGATGAGGCATTAACCATGGCGGACAGGTCCTCGACGTATAGGTCTTGGTGCACACAGGTCCATGGTGTCGCCGGCGTACAGGTCACCCTTATATGTAGCACCTGCCAAGGCGATGCGACCTCTACGACGCCACAGTTCGTCAACCCTGTGAGTCGGCGCCCTTGTCCTAGCAGAACAATCAAGACGGCGTCCATCTGATACAAGGCGACGCAACCACTAGGATCATCTGTATCCACAAGTCTGCCAGGCGGTTCCCCGTGATAAAGCGAACTGCCAGACTTGGCGTCCAATCAAGTGAGGTGCACCTATCTCGGCGGATAGGCCATTGGCACACAGGTCCATGGTGTCGTCGGCGTACAGGTCACCCTTTGATGTAGCACCAGCCCATGGCGACGCGGACTCTACAACATCACCTTTCCACGGCCCTGTGAGGCGGTGCCCTTTGTTTGGACGGACCGCCGAATACTCGTCATCTAGTCGAGACAAGGCGCCAACCACATCAGCCATGCCGATGTCAGCATGCGACGATTTTACACTGACGTCGGTCTCCTAAACAACTTACTCCCGCGAGGCATACCCCTTGCATACCTTGATGAGTCCGCTAGGTTGTCTAGAACTCTAAGCCGAGCAGGACCCATGCAACTTCAACCCCAACTACATCATCGCCGCCAAGACCGACGAGGCGTGATGGCGAGGGCGGACGTGGCTATCACAAATCCACGTTTTGAGCGGCGCGTGTACCGACGAGGACACGGGCTCTGCCACTTCCCATACACTACCATCATCATGCATGGAGAGCGCAAGGCGAAGACGACGAAGACGACCACATGGTTTAATCGGAGGTGTCTCGTGGAGTAACCCGCGGGAGTAATTAACCGTGAGCCTTCCGAGGCCCCGGGAACCAAGAGACTGCAATCGCTACAGTCAGGCTGGCCGCACTAGTAGGCCACGGAGCTCATATGTAAAGGGATCTTGTATTTTTGTTTCTCCAATGAGATATTAATAAAGTGCATGTTTCCCTATGTTTATTTGTGTACTTAGTACACTGGCACGCCCGCAATATTTTATTTTCCCTGGAGCGTAGAGAGATAATAATACAATAACCCATGTTATTTTTATTATTTCTCGTGTCAAACAAATTGGCATGCCCGATGGGACATGGTTCTCCTCCCATCTTTGCTTCGCTATGGTCATCTCAATCGTCTTCACCAATCTCCCTATATGCACAACATGCTGCCATGATCTCTGATGTAAGCCTCTTTTTTGTAGGCGTACGGATCATTGCCGCCTATGGTCTTCATCAAGCATGGCGCCAGTGTCTACATGTACAAGCCCAAGATCCCGCGCAGATTCAAACTGTAGTCGAAGAGGGCGCAAAAGTGGGCGGCCACCAAGACGATGGAGCACCACGAGCTAATGTCGGAGGCACACCCTGTTGAGGATTCATCAAGGGCAGACATCCATGGAGACGTGGAGGCAACTCAACGCCTCCATACTAATACCATCAAAGGGAGGCCTAGTGCAACATCCTTTCATCCTCTATCCGGCTCGGCTCCCACTCGGATCCGCCAACACCACAATGCACCAAGGTAAAGCTACCTGAAGGCTTGGGGGCCATCTCCCACAACCCGCGTAGGCTCATGGTTGCAGGTAGGATGAGGTGCCAATCGCCATGTCATCATCATTAACATGAGCGCCTCGATGACAATCTTCACCAACTCACCACTTAGAGTGGGGGCATCCTAACTTGCCCCCATGTTCGAAACGATGGTCATGACATCAAGACAATGAGAGAAACCCTCGACCCACTCAACGGTGGCAGCCATGGAACCTCCACAACAAACACTTCAACCACTACACTCATCCCGCCTAGGTGGGGGCTCGGCCACAACTCAAGGGGACAGCGGACAGGGCTGCATCACCCACTCGACACCATGTGCCACCCCGTTCTCTCCGGGCGAAGAGTCATTAATGCAGCCACAAACTGGAGCTCTCCAGACGTGATACGTGACTGGTCCAAGGTGGGGGTTGTTCACCCATCGCCGATATGGAGCTATCCTGAGGTGGTGTGTTGTTCACTCCACCATCGTCGCGGAGCTTTCCCAAGGTGTGGAGATTCATCTACATCACCATCGCCGACATGGAGTGCCCCAAGGCAGGGCGCTATCTACACCGCCATCGACATGGAGCGCCCCGAAGACAGGGCGCCATATACCTCCGTTGGCATGGAGCTTGGCTAGGCGGAGCTCTTTCTTCACCGTTGACACAGATATCTCAAAAGATGGGGCGGCTTTTGGTCCGTCATCCCACAACTTTCCCAATGCGGGGATATCATCTACGTTGCTGCCTCCCACTCGAAGATTGGTCCGGGCGGGGCTTGGTCTAAACCGCCGACAACAAGGAGCTTAGCCTTGGGTGGTGGTCGGTCTACACCGTCACAGACATGTTAACGCCCCAGAGGAGCGTCATCTACATCTTCACCAAAACTGAGTTCACCTAAGGGTGAGCACCGTCTACACCATCTTGGAGCTCCCCAAAGGCGGGCACGACTTTTGCGCTTCTACCAACAGGGGGCTTGACCAAGGCGTGGTGACAACCATACCGCCGCCAATGTGGAGTTCACCAGACGTGGAGCACCGTCCAGACCGCCTCCAACGTGAAGCATCACCCGAACGCGGGTGCCATTTACATAGCCTCGGAGCACGCCTATGGTGGGCGTGACGCTAGCTCCTCGCCAACATGGAGTGCACCAAAAGTTGGGCGCCATCTACACCACCCGTGACCATGTTGGAGGCGTCATCATCAATCTCCGGGATAACAAGGAATGCTGCTACATCAGCATGTCAGCACCATCTTCATCAACGTCACACTCGGCGGGGACACCGACTACATTAACACGCTGCCATCCGACTACATCGACACGGCGTTGCAATCTTCATCAACTCTTCATCTGGCGAGGGTGTCATCTACATTGATGCCGACGGATTTCCACATGACATCGTCATCTTCTTTGACTTACTACCTGGCCAGGACACAGACTACACCAGCATGCCGCCTTTCTTCTACACCGAGCGAAGGTCGTCCCCGTAACTGCGATGCCCCAAGGTCTACGTCGACGAGCTAGTATTGTCATCATCTTTAAGCACCGCTTTCATGTGGCGACACGCAAGTCTTCTCCAACTTCTACATCAAGATGCTTCCCCGACATCGTCCAAGCTCCGACGAGGCAAAGCTATACTCCATCGACATGTCTTTTTACGATGAAGCAATCCATATCTTGCCAGGCACCGATGAGGCGAAGGCAAGTCATCCAGTCTGACACCGACAAGGCGGACACCACCAGGCCGGGCACCGACGAGGCCAAGGCCGCCCACTTCATCATCGGACAATTGACAAGACGAAGGTATATGGCTATGCATGGCCAGAGCGATGGGCATACCGCTCTCCCCTTCACTTCATCACCACATCCCCACCATCTACGCCAAGCCAACGGTGCAACCGGAGCCTTCAACAAGACACTCGGCAAGATACTCAAGAAGACGGTGACAAGGAACGAGAGAGACTGACATGACCATCTCCTCGAGTCCTTGTGGGCGTACTGCATTACGGCCCGTACCCCAACACGGGCGACTCCATTTTCTCTCATTTACGGGAGTGAGGCGGTCCTACCACAAGAGGTCCAGCTTCCCTCTTTGAGGGTGGCTATCCAAGATGAGATCACCCAAGACGAACAGGTACAAGTGCGGTTTCAGGAGCTCTACGCCTTGAAGAGGGGCGACTTAATGCCCTACAGAACCTAGAGCTTTACAGCCAGAATATGGTGAGAGATTATGACAAGCTCATCAAGCAACGCGTCTTTCAAAGAGGCGAGTTGGTTCTTGTGCTCAGACAACCCATCACCGTGACGCACAAGACGAAGGGCAAGTCCGAGCCAAAGTGGGAAGGACCATACGTCATCGAGCAAGTATACTACCAGGGAGCATACTAGCTCATCGATTCCCAGAAAATCGTACCTATGCCCCCAATCAATGGAAGATTCCTCAAAAAATATTTTTCTTAAAATTTTGCCTCTTTTGTTGCCTTCTGGTTTTCCATTAGGGAAACTTTATCTATGGGCTCTCGGATCCATGATGCATTCTCCTTAGCATTTCGTGGATATATCTAGTTTTCCCCATTTTTTACGGACTAAGCCCAACAAAAAAATGGCTTCCCCCTATCGCACCATGTTGTTGATTGAAGTTTTGGCTACCCTAGGACTTGTTGGAGGGCGGCACAATGTGTCAAGTTGCAAGTGGAGCGGCTCCTACACCCACAATGCACGACACGTACCAGGTGTATGCTTCCAGAGGCAGCGGAGACGATTACTTGGGCACTTCTGAGTATTGAGACTCCACACTCTTCATGTTTCCCAGCATGCCTCGTGTTCACAGAGGTTCACACCCTAGGGAAGACTATAGGAAAAGATCATGGAGGGCTGCCTGACCCAATACAAATTGGTTTGGTGTGTAGTCACATGACAACCCTGGGGTGCGCCACCAGAAGCCCAGATAAAGTGCTAGAAGGTTTTTCCTAGTCCACAGAGGTGAATAGGTGCCTTCCAAGTTCCCAAGGTGGGTCCCCAAGAAATCCTGGAAGAAGAGTCTTCAAGAAGTTCGAGCCGAATGTCAAAGCAAGTCCATGAAGTCCGCGGCCAATCAATCATCCGCGTGAGCAATAAAAATAAAATTCCAAAAGTCCAAGAAGAAAATTCAAGAAAAAATCCCAACAGTCCAAGAAGCTGTCAAGTGTTCCCAAGCTGTAAGGAACCCACTGGAAGTAAGGCGGGAGGTAGCTGTTCACCACCCCTCAATATGCATGAAGAAAAATCGCCAAGCCGTTGTCCCAAAACCATTTGCCCTGAACCTACCATACCCAAGTCTCTGGGTGCATGGGGCGTGTGCAGGGGGCATATTGAGCTGTGGGGGCCCTCAGTATGAGGATGTGCTAGAGTATGAATTTCCGTTGCCTCTCAGAAGCATCCTGAAACATGACGTCTTCATACATGTACACCGAAGCTTATTTAAGTTGTTCAGTTGCAATCGTCAAGTTCTTTCGATGGTTCCCAATGACATGTCGTTTGGTATCCTTCTCGTATATCGTGCCCAATAGCTGGTGTATAATGGGAAAGCCAACATTTTAAAAACCCACAAACTTTTTTTTCTCCTGCTTTCATTTGGTGTTTCTAGTTGTGCTCCTCCAACATCTTAATGGAGAATCACTTCCTATCATCTTCAACGACATTCTGATGACAAACCACTACATCGAACTACATCATGGGTGTTTGGGGGCAGCAATACTGATGCGTCCATGACAACGTCGGCGACACCCTGACAACCAATAGTCTACACCGACAGGCACAATGGGCACCAGAAGGCAACATCTGCTCTCATGAAGCTGGTGCCGACGTGTCTCCGTAGCCCCGTCTTCAACACCAATGAAGCATGGGGCAACATCAACCCCTCAAACATTCGTAAGGCCGATGGCATCCTGGCGTACCACCAGAATTGTCACGCCATGAGTGGTGTGACGATTCACTGCATGAAGGTGAGCTATCGACGGTCTACCGATGCCTCGCTACATCAACACAAGCAGGTCATGGGAGCAATGCAACGCGCCAGTGCGGCCAGTGTGAATCTGTGAAACCCTCCAATCAAGTCGGTTGACATCGTAACAGCTAGACGGTCGCGACGAGATTGGTAAATTTTGTATTTGTTTTTAGGACAAGGCATGATCTTTCGCCATGGAATGAAGACGGGATAGAGTTGCTTCGTTGGCTGGCATCGTGCATGTTATACGATCCAATGAGCTCCCCAGAGAACACAAGTGTGGATGGAGATGCCTACACTAAATCACATCATAACTAACCAAACATCTTCAAAACGACGCGCACGCTCGTCACGAAGATATCATCTCCGAATTTGCCCTCCAGGCTGAATATGAATAATGTGCCAAGAAAAGCGGCAAAAGATATTAGTCGAGTCAAGCTCGATTTGCTTCGCACTCAAGCTCAGCTCGACGAGGGGTCATTTGTTCGACGAGTTTTGATGCACTATATGGCATAAAATAGTAATATTTAATGAGTTTTAAGGGCAGGCTATATTTTTGTGTATGGTAATACGTGTCTCATTTATATCATAAGGATCATAGTACAAGCCACGTACATACCGACCTGAAAAACTGAAAAGACAGCAGAACGCTAGCCTTTGCACACAGGAACACCAGCCAAGAAGTAAAATTACAAACAAGACTGAAGAATCCTCTGAGCTTGACACCACGCCCGTCACCTGCCTCTGGCACCACCATAGCATCCACCAAAGGAGAAAATGACGGATCACCTCCACACCCGAGCTCGACGCGGCTCCATCGCTGATATGCAGCTTTGCGGACCTCCAAGGTGGCTCGCCAATAAAGGCGAAGCCATTGCCGTTGAACGAATCAGACCGGGGCAACACCCCGGACACGCCATCAAACTTCAGATCCGGCACCCCCGCTCAACTAAGACGTTGGAGGAGGAAACCATACCTGCCTGCCATGAACCACGAACCCAGATCCACCATCTTTCAGATGTCGTCGATGCAGCTATATATGGAGGCAGGTTTGAACCGGAGCATGTATATACATATGCCCGTACGTACACGCTGGTGTACGTGTGCATGACAAAACTATGTACGTGCATATGGCCATGGATGTGTACACGCAATGCAAAGAGACCAAATACTAGTACTTCCATATTGCATGCGTTCGGAGCCAAGTTTAACGTGCCATGCACGCGACTGGGCATGTATAAATACATAGTAAAATACTTCTGTACACCGGCGAGCTCGCCCGCGTACATGTCTGAATACCCGCGCATACATATTCAGGTATCTGCGGCCGGCGGCAAGCACAGGCGTATACATACGCAAATACCTGGTGCAACCCGATCAGCAGACGGATGGCACGGCTGGACGCTTGCGTACAATCAGCAAGTTACAAAAATTTGGAAACAAAAGCAACCGTCTTGGTCTTGGATCATCTTGGAAAGGCATGCGTGCATAAACAAGGTATGTATCAATTTATTTATTTTTCTTTGTTTGCGTAGGCATGCAAGCGTATTGGAAAGGAAGAGGTAAGATGGAAAGGGGAATTAAGATAGAATATTTGGATCTTGCCGACCAAGCAAGCCGGCTTGCGCTCAACCGAGACGGCCTACGATCACCTATATATAAAGGAGCACGCACGCACCAAGGGGAAGAGATGGAACTCAGGAAGGTCACCACATCCACGACACGCAGCGAGGCACAACCACAAGCGGTGGCGCGCTCGCCGGGCAGCACGCACACAACCCGGCTTTGTCCGGCAATGGCAGCGTACGGGCGCCAAGGCGCGCGGACGGATGTAAGCCACGGCGGAGCATCCACGAAGGAACACATCCATGAGGAGGTGTGCCATGACGATTTGGCGAGCTAGCTTCCTCTACGGTACGTGTGTATCGCTTGTCTATTTGAGGCATAGGTGCAATGACGCAACACAACGACGGGAGCACGGTATCTCGCCGAGCCCTGGCGGTAGCGTCGAGGAGAAAGGACGCACCCATGGCGGCAGCGACGAGTCAGCCGTGATATACTGACTAGAGGGACCAGATCAAGATATCTCATGCAGAAGAGAAGAACTCACGCTGCGGACGTGCCGGCGGCAGCGGCAGCGGCAACACACACACTCAGAAGAAAGACGCATCCAGCAGAGAGAGACGCGTCGCGGTTGCGCTCGTGGCGAGGGGACGCGGTGGCGGCAACGTACCCATTCGAGCTCAAAGACGTGGCGATGACGACAGCAACACACACGAGACTGCAGGCATGCGGTGCATGCATGTGCCATCGCCAACATGCCCTCTTCGTTCCTTTTCTATGGTCTTTTTCTTACCAGGTTTATGGTGAAGGGACAACACCGTCGCAGGATGAACCACCGTTAATTTGTTCACCTCCGGAGAAGAGAGCGAGGCGGCTGCGTCCAGAAAAACATGATGTGACTCCACATAAGGCGGTGGATGAAATTAGAGGAGCGCAGCGTTGCCCTCAGACACACGCCTATGGACGGAGGAAGCAGCCCATCCTCTTTTTCATGTACACGTGCAACGGAGAGAGCGGACGACACATCCCAGCAGCGGTCTTTTCATACAAGGAGCAATGGAGGTGGCGGACAATGCGTCTGGCGAAGAAGGCCGTGGATGAAGCCAAGCTCGTCTTCTACCAAGTGCAATGAAGGCGGTGGATGGCGCGCCCAACGGAGATGACTCGGGAGCAGCCTAAGCTCGCCAACAACATAGCCTAGCCTCTAGCTCCTTTGGAGGTCTACCATGTCAGCAGCGCACAGGACCACGACGAATACAGATTCATGGTAAATGTGACGCCAGCGTACAAGTTTTACAGCATGCTTCCAGGAGGAGACGGCGTGGCGGAACTGGAGCTCGCAACGACGTAGCCTGAGTCAAGTCCATGGCGAACAGGTCTCTTCGGTGCACAAGTCCTTGGCGTCCCGAGCGTCGAGAACAGGTCGGTGGTCTTGCTTAACGGAGGAGACGGCATGGAGGAACCGGAGCTCATGACGGTGTAGTCCGAGTCAAGTCCATGGCGAACAGGTCTCTCCGGTACAAAGGTGCATGGTGTGCCGATCACGGTGCATAGGTCGGGTACATTGCTTCCCGGAGGAGATGACATGGCGGAACCGGAGCTCGCGATGACGGAGCCCAAGTCAAGTCAATGGCGAACGGGTCTCTCCGGTGCACAGGTACATGGCTTTCCGATCGCGGTGCTTAGGTCGGATGTCTTGCATCCCGAAGGAGACGACGTGGCGAAACCGGTGCTCACGACGATGCAGCCCGAGAACGGTCCCACCTTTGAAGGCGCACCAACCTTGGCGAACAGGTCATTGCCGTACAGGTCTTGGTGTGATACTTGTCTCAGCAATCCACCGAATACGGCCTTTAGCCAAGATGAGGCATTGACCATGGCGGATAGGTCCTCGACGTATAGGTCTCGGTGCACACAGGTCCGTGGTGTCGCTGGCGTACATGTCACCCTTTGATGTAGCACCTGCCAAGGCGATGCGACCTCTATGACGCCACAGTTCGTCAACCCTGTGAGCCGGCGCCCTTGTCCTAGCAGAACAATCAAGACGGCGTACACCTGATACAAGGCGACGCAACCACTACGATCATCTATATCCACAATTCCGCCAGGCGGTGCCCCCTGATAAAGCGAACTGCCATAGACTTCACTACTAGGAAAAGGGCTATAGATAGAAATGACACTAATGGCGCACCAGACATGTGGTGCGCCATTAGTATATACTAATGGCGCACCACCTTCTGATGCGCCATTAGTGTTGAAACTACTAATGGTGCACCCTGCCCACGGTGCGCCATTAGTACCAATTTTTTTTTTAAACTAGTGCGCCTGTCCAAACATACTAATGGCGCATCCACTGGTGGTGCACCATTACTAGTTGTAACTAGTAATGGCGCACCAGCCAGAAGGTGCGCCACTAATGTTATTTTTCTATTATTGTTTTTATTCCTTTTTTTGCAAAAGTACTAATGGCGCACCACCAGGGGGTGCGCCATTAGTAACCTGGATTACTAATGGCGCATTTGTTGCTGGTGCGCCATTAGTAAGTGGGCAGCAACAAGATATTTTGGACAGCCTCTCCTCCCACACTCACTTTCTCCCCACTTCATTCTCTCCACCGCCTCCTCCTTGTCTCGGGTGCCTCCTCTTTTTCACCTCATTTCCACCATAGATTCATTCAAATTAAGTGGTTAAGTTACCTTGTTTTGCTAGGTAAGTAAGGGAGGAAGCTATATTTATGTTGTTCTCCCTACAACAATGTGCACATGCACTTTTTATGGCCTAGCTAGATCTATGTATGTTCGTGGTGTTGCATATGTTTGTGGTGTTGCATATGTGTTTGTGTTTGGAGGTGTACCGGTATTTGAAATGCGATAGTTGCCAATATTTTGCCGGAATGTTGATTCATTTCCGTTTCGGCAAGAATTTTGGCATTAAGCATTCTTTTTGGTCCTATTTTTAGGGAAAGTCATGCCAAATTTTTTCTTGGTTCTAAAATATCGTTTTGCTCTACCCCGCAGGCGACCATGGTCCGCACGATGACCGAAGGCATCGTGAATAGGTTTTTGAGGTCCGCGAAGGCCGAGATGCTTCAAAAGAACGAGACGGAGATAAGATGTCCGTGTCGAAGATGCAAGCTGAATAGCCTTATTGCGGACCCGGATTCCGAGCAGGTGCGGGACCACCTGCTCTTGCGTGGTTTCATGGATGGCTATCGGTGGCAAGGTGATGAAGATGACTATGAAGTCGTCCATGGGGGCCGGGCAAGAAATGAGGAAGGGCAGCAAGACAACCACCTCGGCTCGGGGGGGCGAGAAGACGAAGAATCCCCAGGAGATGATCACGACGGTGATGCTGTACACGGTCATCATGTAGAAGATGCAGGACATGATGATGATGCCGGCGGAGCAGACGACGTTGGACCATCGATGGGCTGGGTGCAGGACCCTCATATTCAAGAGCTGCTTCTCAAGCGGACGGATAACGCAAGAGCTGCCGCCCGAGAGAAAGCCAAGATGGATCAACTTGAGTTAGACGCGGTTACTCCATTGTATGAAGGATGCAGGCCCGAGGATACCCGCCTGAAAGTAACGCTCATGGCTCTGGAGATGAAGGTAAAACACAAAATGACCGACGCATGCTTCGACGAGAACATATCATTCTGGCACAAACGTCTTCCCAAGGGGAACAAGTGCCCGACCAGTTTGGAGGAGGCGAAGAAAATCGTGTGTCCTCTGGATTTACCGCACGTGAAATACCATGTGTGCATGAACAATTGCATCATTTATCGGGACGAGCACGGGAAGTCTACCATATGTCCGGTGTGCGGTGTCACTCGATACAAGAAGAGGAAGAAAGCTCCTCTAAAAGTGGTGTGGTACTGTCCGATCACTCCTCGTCTGCAGCGGTATTTCGCGGATCCTAAGGTAGCAAAGCTCCTGCGTTGGCACGCGGATAGGGAGGAGAAGAAGCGAGAAGATGACGCAAATGATCCGGAGATAGATAAAAAAGACAAGATGCTGAGTCACCCTAAGGATGCGAGCCAGTGGCAAGCGTTGAACTTCGAATACCCAGAATTTGGGAACGATCCAAGGAACATCGTGCTGGGCGTGAGCACCAATGGAGTCAATCCGTTTGGCAGCCAGAGAAGCACACATAGCACCTGGCCTGTGTTTGTGTGGATGTACAACCTTCCCCCCTGGTTGTGCATGAAGAGGAAGTACATTCACATGAGTATGCTAATTGAAGGGCCGAAACAACCAGGGAACAACATCAATCTGTATCTGGGGCTGCTGAAAGAGGAGCTTGACACGCTGTGGAAAACGCCAGCCAATACGTGGGACGCTGCAGAGAAAGAATATTTCCCTATGAGAGCCGCACTGCTCACGACGGTGCACGACTATCTCGGTTACGGATATCTTGCGGCGCAGGTAGTCCACGGATTTTCTGGATGCGTACGGTGCATGGATGACACAACGTATCGCCAGCTAGATAGAGATCCCGGGTCTTCGAAAACCGTGTTCATGGGACATCGAAGGTGGCTTCGCGACGATGACCCGTGGAGGAAACGCAAGGATCTGTTCGATGGTGAAACCGAACCCCGAAAACGCCCGTGTACGAGGAGCGGCGAGGAAATAGACAAGCTGTTGAAAAATTGGAAAGACTGCCCACTGCCGGGAAAGAAGCAAAAGGCGCCAGAGCCGGGAAAGAAGCGAAAGGCGCCAGAGCCGCTGCTGAAGGTATGGAAAACGAGGTCTGTTTTCTGGGACTTGCCGTACTGGAAGATCCACCGTGTGCCTCACAGCCTTGATGTCATGCATATCACGAAGAACGTGTGCGAGAGTCTGCTTGGTACCCTGCTCAACATACCAGAGAGGACCAAAGATGGGTCGAAAGCAAGGGCAGACTTGAAATCAATGGGCATCAGGCAGGAGCTTCACGCTATATATGATGATGATGATGATGATGATGATGATGATGATGATGATGATGATGATGAGGCGAAGCAGGACACAGAAAGTCGTCGCAAAGCCAAAAAGGCCAAGAAGACCGGAAATGACTACACTCCCGCGTGCTTCACTCTAAGTCAGGAGGAGATCGAGCAGTTTTTCACCTGCCTCCTAGGAGTAAAACTTCCTTACGGTTACGCGGGGAAGATAAGCAGACACCTAGACCCAGCGAAGCAGAAGTTCAGCGGGATGAAGTCTCACGACTGTCACGTGCTGATGACGCAGATACTTCCAGTTGCAATCCGTGGGATCATGGACGCGCACATCCGTGAAACGCTATTTGGCCTATGCAACTTCTTCGACGTCATCTCTCGGAAGTCGATTGGCGTGAGGCAACTCAGAAGGCTACAGGAAGAGATTGTGGTGATACTATGCGAGCTTGAGATGTACTTCCCGCCCGCATTCTTCGATGTTATGGTGCATCTGCTGGTCCATATAGTGGAGGATATCATCCAACTCGGGCCGACGTTCCTGCACAGCATGATGCCGTTCGAAAGGATGAATGGTGTCATCAAAGGATACGTTCGCAACATGTCACGTCCAGAAGGAAGCATAGCCAGGGGCTTTCTGACCGAAGAGTGCATCTCCTACTGCACGAATTATCTAGGCATCGAGAACCCCGTTGGTCTGCCCATCAACAGGCACCTCGGCAGGCTCGCTAGATGGGGTCACCGTGAGGGTCGCCGCGAAATGCATGTCGACTTCAAGGGTCGACTCGCCGACTTTGAAAGAGCAAACCTAGTCGCGCTACAACACATAGACGTGGTCGATCCTTGGGTGGTAGAGCACAAAACCTTTATTAAAAAGACGTACAATGACCGAGGCCAACAGAGGACGGACGGAGATATACTCAAAGAGCACAATTCATGTTTCACGCGTTGGTTCAAGCAGAAGCTTCTGTCGTACCCTTTACATGAGGATTCTTCCGCGGAAGAACAACTCATATTCGCCTTGTCACAGGGCGCCGAGCACAACCTGATGACCTATGAGGCGTACGATGTCAACGGCTACACATTCTACACCGAGGCCAAGTACATGAAGAGCGATGGTTATCAGAACTCCGGGGTAACGATGGAATCCTACACCGGTAACGACAAGGACAGATACTACGGAAGGATCGAGGAGATCTGGGATCTGAGCTACGCCGGCACCTCTTCAGCAAGCGGCCCCTCCGTCAACTGCACGCCCGCCGTTGGCGGTGCGTCGACATTAGCCGAGCTCGATGCCATCATCACGGTAACTAATTAAGCCTCTCTCGGCCGAGGACTTCATCTCCTTGCCTTTGACTGGGCATCCCTGACGCCCTACATGTTTTCGCAGGGCGCCGCCGACGTTCCATGCACTCTCCTCCACTTCATGAACAACGAGTTGGTCGATGTCGCCAAGGGCAAAATCGTTCAACCGGGCAACCCCTTGTTCCACGGTACCCAGATGCCACCCAACTTGTTTAGGGTTAAACTGGTTCGGGTGCTGCCAGGCTGCGATGACTTGTTACCTCCGATTCGACCCGTCGGGGCCGACGATGAAGATGTGATGACCCTCAGCGCCTGCCTGAGCTGGCCCCTGCTTTGGCCGAAGAGCCAGATTCGTTTGGGGGCGGGGGACACCACCCCAAAGACAACACCGCCAGTCGTGCCGGCGCCAAGTCGGCCCCATGGCAAGACCGCCGTAACGGTGCCAGACATCCCTATGCCACTGGATCCAAACATGCATATGGCACAGGATCAGAACGACGACGACGACGACGATGATACATTTGGCAACGTCGATCAGTACTTTGCCGATCATGGGTACGATGGCGACTTCATGGGGCCTCCTTGTCAAGAACCAAACCCAACAAAAGACGTGTGCGATCTAGCTGGTACCGCGGAGAAGCCAAGTTGCAACAGGCGCCGTCTGGCGTTCAGCTCTCAGGAGACGCCTCCAGCTGCCGACTTCACCGAGCCTCAGATAGGCGAGGTGCGAAATATTATCAGCCCCAACACACTCAAGAAGGCGGTTTGTGAGCAGAACTCGGTCCCATTACAGGAGAAGAAGAAGGCACGCAAAAGAAAGACTAAGAAGGGTGCGAGCCAGCCGGCACCGAGTACGATCCGTGCTCAGGACGGGCCACCTTCACCGCAGGATATCTCGAGGAGGGTGCATGTGGCGGGTAGGGCGATGCTACCGACAAATATGCTCAATGCTGCAACCGGTGCTATGCGGAGTCTGCATGACAGTGTTCTTTCTTTGGAGAAGCGGCGTCTCAGGGAGAAGGATGTGGCATACCCAGTTTTCGCGGCCAAGGTGCCAGAGGGCAAGGGCTTTGTGGATAACTCCATCGGGCGTACGATCGTCCTGCGTTTTGATGACATCCACGCTATGTTGAACCTTCATTCGCTGCACTACACCTTCGTTCGGCTATTTTCGCTGAGTATGGAGATGCGGATCATTCGCGACAAGACCCCGGACATCGTGATAGTCGACCCCTTCTACATGTGTGCCAAGATCTTGGGCAGCGCTGGGGACCGGCAAGTCGCGAGTTCTTACCTCGAAGGCGTCATTCTGGCAAACCAAGATAAGGATAACTTCCTCGTGCCTTACTTTCCCGAGTAAGTCCTCCCCTCAACCGGCCCGTAACATATGAATTCTTACATTTCGATCGTTTTTCTTTTAACATTCCGTGTTTTCTACAGTGACACACGTTGCACGCTCATCCTCCTAAGCCCCAAATATTCCATGGCCACGTATTTCGACCCGGACCGTCAGTCGAACGTAGACTACACAAATGTCAAGAAGGTTCTTGATGATGTTCTCCCCGGCTACGCCAAATCTGGAGGCACCTTCACCAGGCCTATTCGTAAGTATGGCAAGCACGTGTTCTCCCACAATACGATGTTCTGCTGCGTCAAGCAGCTGCCTGGCGGTCAGAAGGGTGCCTACTACGCCATCCATCACATGCGGGCGATCGTACGGGACCATCATCAACTTCTGCTACCGAGTAAACTCAAAGATTGGGCCGCGAGCGTGTCGGCAATCCAGGACGCGGACCTCCGACAAGAATTCTTTCGCATCCAGTCGGAGTTTGCGGAAATCATCCATCAAGATGTCCTTCGTACCTCGGGGCAGTTCTACCTCAGAAATCAACCGTCCAACAGTGACATCGACACAATGCTACAAATGCAGGCTGACAACGACCGTTATTTCATGACTCCCACGATAGACGGCGGCTTCATCCATGCTCCGGTCCCTTGAGTCGAGTCGAAAGCAGTGATGCTGTGTCTAGTTCTGAAACATCGATTGGCTCATGTTGTAATTAAACTTTAATGAACTTGTAGTATGTCTCTTTGGTTTCGAGAGTCGTTCAACTTAGATGTAATCGATGCTATTAATGTCTTGCTTTTCTCTTCCGATCGTTCTGTTGCATAATTATATATTGCTTATGTATTGTCTGTGAATTGGTACTAACGTTTCGTTTGGCTAGTGCATAGCGATGCCGACATATGTCGTGTACAAGGGTAAGGTTCCCGGAGTCTACGATGACTGGGAGGAGTGTCGGAGACAGGTTCACCGATTCAGCGGTAACAGTTACAAAGGGTACACCACTAGGGCCGAGGCCGAATCTAGATACGCCCGCTATCTAGCGGGAGAGGGGAGGGAGCGTTGGAGGAACCGGATGAAGACGAGTTTCATCGTGATGATGCTCATCGTGATGACCGTAGCTCTCTTCTATGTGATGGTAGTTTAGATGATCGATATCGACTTGTAATGTGAAGACAAACTCGCTACTCGCGGTCTCGAGACTTGTAATATAATGTTCTATCTTTGTTCGGTCTTTTCAATTCGGAGACTAATATGATGAATTGTATTCGGAGACTAATATGATGAATTGTATTCAAAGACTAATCTTCTATTGTATTTGATGAATCTGTTGTTGATGTGTGCTGTCTATATTTTGTCAAATTATACATTTTGTAACCTGTGCAAAAAACAGAAAATAAAAAAATAAAAAAAACCTAATATTCATACTAATGGCGCATCACATGACAGTGCGCCATTAGTATGACAG
Organism: Triticum dicoccoides; assembly: GCF_002162155.2. Lineage (NCBI taxonomy): Eukaryota > Viridiplantae > Streptophyta > Magnoliopsida > Poales > Poaceae > Triticum > Triticum dicoccoides. The sequence goes on from NC_041387.1 coordinate 552,043,807, forward strand.
TGCATACTAATGGCGCATCACTGGGTAGTGCGCCATTAGTATGCCGCGGTTACTAATGGCGCATCCAGTGGTGGTGCGCCATTAGTATGCAAAAGCACCTGGATATACATGGCCCCTGGGAGGCATACTAATGGCGCACCCTGGCCTATACTAATGGCGCACCCGCGGTGCGCCATTAGTATACCAGATACTAATGGCGCACCAGGTGGTGCGCCATTAGTAAAAATTACAAATGGCATGCTGTTAATGGCGCACCACAGATGCGCCATTAATGGCCATACTAGGTGCGCCATTAGTAGGGGTTTTTCTAGTAGTGCTTGGCGTCCAATCAAGTGAGGTGCACCTATCTCGGCGGATAGTCCATTGATGTAGCCTTGACAGGTCCATGGTGTCGCCGGCGTACAGGTCACCCTTTGATGTAGCACCAGCCCATGGCGACGCGGAATCTACAACATCACCTTTCCACGGTCCTATGAGGCGGTGCCCTTTGTTTGGACGGACCGCCGAATACTCGGCGTCTAGTCGAGATGAGGCGCCAACCACACCGGCCATGCCGATGTCAGCGTGCGACGATTTTACACTGACATCGGTCTCCTAAACAACTTACTCTCGCAAGGCATACCCCGATGAGTCCGCTAGGTCGTATAGAAGTCTAAGCTGAGCAGGACCCATGCAACTTCAACCCCAACTACATCATCGCCGCCAAGTCCGACGAGGCGTGACGGCAAGGGCGGACGTAGCTAGCACAAAGCCACGTTTTGAGCGGCGCATGTACCGATGAGGACACGGGCTCTGCCACTGCCCATACACTACCATCATCATGCAGGGAGAGCGCAAGGCGAAGACGACGAAGATGACCACACGGTTTAATCGGAGGTGTCTCGCGGAGTAACCCGCGGGCGTAATTAACCGGGAGCCTTCCGAGGCCCCAGGAATCAAGAGACCGCAATTTCTACAGTCAGGCTGGCCTCACTAGTAGGCCACGGAGCGCATATGTAAAGGGATCTTGTATTTTTGTTTCTCCAATGAGAGATTAATAAAGTGTATGTTTCCCTATATTTATTTGTGTACTTAGTACACTGGCACGCTCACAATATTTCATTTTCCCTAGAGCATAGAGAGATAATAATACAATAACCCACGTTATTTTTATTATTTCTCGTGTCAAACAGAAGAATATGAACTGATGACCAATTGAGGAACTTTGACCTTCTTGAATATCTTTGAAGGTCGCTGAGACCAGTCAAAGTCCTATTGGAAGTCCATCATCTTGAGTTCATCATCAGTGTAGATATGCGAAAGAATAGCCCAGGTGCGGTCGAAGACTTGATGCAGATAATGGTGATTCTTTTTCACAGAGTTTTGAGTGACAATCATGTTCTGAAGAATAGCACCAAACTGATGCTTGACCCACTTGTGATTACTGTCCACCTTCTGATGAAGACTTAGGAGCAGCTCATGATCAGTCATCACACGCGGAGCAGTGGCCTGAGGATTTTGCATTCAAGCATTTGCAGCAGTGTCATGAGTGGTAGAGTCATCATTTGTTGAGTAGGATGTTGCTTTTCGAAATTGGCCATCCAAAGGACGAGTGCCTTCATCAATAATTGCAGCCTTGCCCTTCTCATCAGCTGAGAAAATAATCCGTTTGAGGACTTCAATAGGTGGCAAATAGCTGAGATGATTTTGAAACTCGGCCTTGTAATGAATTGAAGTCCTTGATCTAATGAATTTCATGATCCAGGGAGCGTATGGCTTCAACTCAAAAGGTGACAAAGAAGCATTGGCCAAAGTCCTCATGAAGAAATCATGATAGTTTATTGGAATGCCATGCATGATGTTGAAAAGCAGATTCTTCATGATGCCAACAACTCCTTCTTCTTCAGAGTTGTGGCCCTTAATAGGACTGAGGGTTTTGGCCAGAATGTGATAGGTAGTCCTTGGCACATACAGAAAATCCTTGACGAGGAAATTTGTCCTTGGTGCTTGGCCAGCCTTCAAAGGCTTCATCAGTACTTGCATCAGATGATTTTGCAATTCAGGTTCTTCATATAGTTTCAGAGAGCCTTCGGTGGGTGGACTGACTGGGACGGCATGAAGCAATTCAGAGGCCGGAGCTTTGTCATGAGTATTTTCAGTCATCCAGTCTAGAACCCATGAGTTCACATCGTTAACATTGCCTGTCAGATGCAAAGTGGCATAGAACAGAAGAATGAGCTCTTCATTCCAGTCGCACATGTCGGTGCAGAAGTTGAGTAGCCTTGCGTCGTGGAGAACACTGAGGACTACCGTGAAACATGGAAGAGACTCCATATCCACATGAGGAATTTGCATATGGTCAAATGATGACCCACAAGTGTAGGGGATCTATCGTAGTCCTTTCGATAAGTAATAGTGTCGAACCCAATGAGGAGCAGAAGGAAATGACAAGCAGTTTTCAGTAAGGTATTCCCTGCAAGCACTGAAATTGTAGGTAAAAGATAGTTTTGTGATAAGATAATTTGTAACGGGTAACAAGCAATGAAAGTAAATAAGGTGCAACAAGGTGGCACAATCCTTTTTGTAGAAAAGGCAAGCCTGGACAAGTTCTTATATAGAGAAAAGCGCTCCCGAGGACACATGGGAATTATCGTCAAGCTAGTTTTCATCACGCTCATATGATTCGCGTTTGTTACTTTGATAATTAGATATGTGGGTGGACCGGTGCTTGGGTACTGCCCTTTCTTGGACAAGCATCCCACTTATGATTAACCCCTATTGCAAGCATCCGCAACTACAAAAGAAGTATTAAGGTAAACCTAACCATAGCATGAAACATGTGGATCCAAATCAACCCCTTATGAAGCAACGCATAAACTAGGGTTTAAGCTTTTGTCACTCTAGCAACCCATCATCTACTTATTACTTCCCAAAGCCTTCCTCTAGGCCCAAATAATGGTGAAGTGTCATGTAGTCGATGTTCACATAACACCACTAGAGGAGAGACAACATACATCTCATCAAAATATCGAACGAATACCAAATTCACATGACTACTAATAGCAAGACTTCACCCATGTCCTCAGGAACAAACGTAACTACTCACAAAGCATATTCATGTTCATAATCAAAGGAGTATTAATATGCATTAAGGATCTGAACATATGATCTTCCACTAGATAAACCAACTAGCATCAACTACAAGGAGTAATGAACACTACTAGCAACCCACAGGTACCAATCTGAGGTTTTGATACAAAGATTAGATACAAGAGATGAACTGGGTTTGAGAGGAGATGGTGTTGGTGAAGATGTTGATGGAGATTGACCCCCTCCCGATGAGAGTATTGTTGGTGATGACAATGGTGATGATTTCCCCCTCCCAGAGGGAAGATTCCCCGGTAGAATAGCTCCGCCGGAGCCCTAGATTAGTGCCGCCAAGGTTCCGCCTTGTGGCGGCGGAGTTTCATCCCGTGAGCTTGCTCCTGATTTTTTTCAGGGTAAGAGACTTCATATAGCAGAAGATGGGCACCGGAAGGCTGCCAGGTGGCCCACGAGGCAGGGGGCACGCCCAGGGGGGTAGGGCGCACCCCCCACCCTCGTGGGTGGTGGGTGGCCCCCCTCAGGTATTTCTTCTGCTGAATATTTTTTATTAATTCCCAAAATAACTTTCGTGGAGTTTCGGGACTTTTGGAGCTGTGCAGAATTGGTCTCCAATATTTGCTCCTTTTCCAGCCCAGAATCCCAGCTGTCGGCATTCTCCCTCTTCATGTAAACTTGTAAAATAAGAGATAATAGCCATAAGTATTGTGACATAACATGTAATAACAGACCATAATGCAATAAATATCGATATAAAAGCATGATGCAAAATGGACGTATCAACTCCCCCAAGCTTAGACCTCGCTTGTCCTCAAGCGGAAGCCGATATCGAAAAATATGTCCACATGTTTAGAGATAGAGGTGTCAATAAAAATAAAATACGGACATGAGGGCATCATGATCATTCTTATAACAGCAACATATATATATATAATATATATCTTGTCATATGATTTCTTATACTCAAGTAGCAATCTATTCACAATGTCAAGTATGATTCAGAAACTTCATTGAGAACTAACAAACTACACTCTCAGTCCTTGAAGCAACTACAATTTATCATAACATCAGAAAGAGTCAATAATAGAGCTTTTCAGCAAGTCCACATGCTCAACTATCATTTAGTCTTTCACAATTGCTAACACTCACGCAATACTTATGGTTATGGAGTTTTAATCGGACACAGAGAGAGATGGGGGCTTATAGTGTTGCCTCCCAACATTTTACCTCAAGGGTAATTTCAACAATAATAGTTCATGCTAACTTACATCCAATTGGAT
>NC_041387.1:552048177-552228273 GCF_002162155.2 Triticum dicoccoides
TGCCAAAGGATAAAATGTAAAAAGGAAAGGTGAAGATCACCTTGACTCTTGCATAATGTGAAGGATAGGCCCTTCGCAGAGGGAAGCAGAGGTTGTCATGTGCTTTTAGGGTTGGATGCACGAAATCTTAATGCAAAAGAATGTCACTTTATATTGCCACTTGTGATATGAACCTTTGTTATGCAGTCCGTCACATTTATTACTTCCATATCACAAGATCGTATAAAGCTTATTTTCTCCACACTGATAAGTCATACATATTTAGAGAGCAATTTTTATTGCATGCAACATGACAACTTACTTGAAGGATCTTACTCAATCCATAGGTAGGTATGGTGGACTCTCATGGCAAAACTAGGTTTAAGGATATTTGGAAGCCCAAGTAGTATCTCTACTTGGTGCAAGGAATTTGGCTAGCATGAGGGGGAAAGGAAAGCTCAACATGTTGGACGATCCATGACAATATACTTTCACTAAGATGTGAGAAAACATAACCCATTATGTTGTCTTCCTTGTCCAACGTCGACTCTTTAGTATGTCATACCTTAATGAGTGCTCACAATCATAAAAGATGTCCAAGATATTGTATTTATATGTGAGAACCTCTCTTCCTTTATTACTTCCTATTAATTGCAACGAGGACCAAAACTACGTTTGCCAACTCTGAACAACTTTTAATCATCATACTCTCTACATGTGAAGTCATTACTATCCATAAGATCAATATGGTCTCTTTTATTTCTTTTCATTCTTTTATTCCCTCAAGATCATAGCAAGAAAGCAAAGCCCTTGACTCAACACTAATCTTTATTATATATAGCTCACGGACTCGATTACATAGAGGGATCACAAAGCAAAACACAAAAGTAATTCATACCAAAAGCTTTATTCTACTAGATTAAGATATTACCAAAATTATGGAACTTAGTAAAACAGTAAAGATAGGAGTGTGATGGTGATACGATACCGGGGCAACTCCCTCAAGCTTGGAAGTTGCCAATGGGAGTGCCCATACCCATGTGTTTATGTCTCCTTCTTCGGAAGTGGTGGTGTGATCTTCTTGGCGATGATGCCCCTTAGGATACGGTTCTCCTCCTCCAGCTTATTGACTTGCTACTTGAGGTTCATATTTTCCTTGCGGAGTTTACCTGTGAAGGCTAAAGCTCCTTTCACCCAAGGATGTTGCATAGCTACTGGAGAACAAGTGACAATCTTTTTCATATTTTCATAAGAAAGAAATTTAATATTGGAAGGGATGACCGAGTTTGGAATGGTTGAGCTCTGTAGTTCCCCCATCGTGAATCTGGCTTGGAAACGAGAGGTCACTTCTTGATCCTCCTCCATGGCATCTATCCTTTTCAAGTCGGCCTCCATCTCATCCTCCGTTGATGGACCAAAGTGATAAGCATCATTGTTTGCTCCTGGACCTGGTGTCGGGTGAGACATCCGACTCTCCCCGACTGACTCTTGAGAAGACATCTTGCTCTAAATCTGTGGCAGAAACAGCTCGAAACAAAAACAGAGGATATTTGCATGATACGATGGTCAAAACCTTCGGCAGAATATATAATGAATTTTTACCGACCGAAAGAAGTATCGTGCATGAAAACGGAGTCTGGAGAGCACACGAGGTGCCCACAAGGCAGGGGGCGCGCCCAGGGGGTAGGGCGCGCCCTCCACCCTCGTGGATGCCTCGTGTCCTTCCCAGACTACTTCTTATTTTCCTATTAAATATTCCAAAACAGAGAAAAATTGATATTAGAACTGTTTGGAGTCATTTTACTTACCGTACCACATACCTATTCCTTTTCGGAATCTGAAACGTCCTGTCAAGTGTCCCTTATGTATTCCTCCGGGGTTACGGTTTCAATAATATTAGTTTCAACATTTATAGGATTACCTGAAATATAATGTTTGATTCTTTGACCGTTCACCACCTTCGGATTTGTGCCTTCGAAGTTGTTGATTTTTATGGCACCGGAATGATAGACCTCCTCGATAACGTAAGGGCCTTCCCATTTAGAGAGAAGTTTTCCTGCAAAAAAATCTTAAACGAGAGTTGAATAGCAATACATAATCACCTACGTTAAACTCACGCTTTTGTATCCTTATGTCATGCCATCTTTTAACTTTTTCTTTAAACAAGTTGGCATTTTCGCAGGCCTGGGTTCTCCATTCATCAAGTGAGCTAATGTCAAATAACCTCTTCTCACCGACAAGTTTGGAATCATAATTGAGCTCTTTAATGTCCCAAATATGCCTTATGTTCAAGTTCAAGAGGTAAGTGACATGCTTTTCCATAAACCATTTTATATGGAGACATGCCCATAGGATTTTTATATGCAGTTCTATAAGCCCATAATGCATCATCAAGTTTCTTGGACCAATTCTTTCTAGATCTATTAACAGTATTTTGCAAAATTAATTTGAGCTCTCTATTACTCAATTCTACTTGACCACTAGACTGTGGGTGATATGGAGATGCAATTCTATGATTAACATCATACTTAGCAAGCATTTTACGAAAACCACCATGAATAAAATGTGAACCACCATCAGTCATTAAGTATCTAGGGACTTCAAACCTCGGAAAAATAACTTCTTTAAGCATCTTAATAGAAGTGTTATGATCAACACTACTAGTTGGAATAGCTTCTACCCACTTAGTAACGTAATCAACGGCAACTAAAATATGTGTATAACCATTAGAGGCAGGAAACGGTCCCATATAATCAAAGCCCCAAACATCAAATGGTTCAATAACAAGAGAATAATTCATAGGCATTTCTTGATGTCTACTAATATTACCAATTCTTTGACATTCATCACAATACAAGACAAACTTATGGGCATCTTTGAAGAGAGTAGGCCAATAAAAAATGGATTTCAATACCTTATGTGTAGTTCTATCTCCAGCGTGGTGTCCTCCATATGCCTCGGACTGACACTTCCATAGGATCTGTTCCTGTTCATGCTCAGGTACACAACATCTAATAACACCGTATACTCTTTCTTTATAAAGGTGTGGGTCATCCCAGAAGTAATGTCTTAAACCATAGAAAAACTTTTTCTTTTGCTGGTATGTGAAACTAGGTGGTATGAATTTAGCAACAATGTAATTAGCATAATCAGCATACCATGGAGCAGTACGAGAAGCATTTATGACAACTAATTGCTCATCAAGAAAGCTATCATTAATAGGTAGTGGGTCATCAAGAACATTCTCTAACCTAGACAAGTTGTCTACAACGGGGTTCTCAGCTCCCTTTCTATCAATAATATGCAAATCAAATTCTTGTAGCAAGAGAACCCATCTAATAAGTCTAGGTTTAGCATCTTTCTTTTCCATAAGATATTTAATAGCAGCATGATCAGTGTGAACAGTTACTTTAGAATCAAAAATATAAGGTCTGAACTTATCACAAGCAAATACAACTGCTAAGAATTCTTTTTCAGTAGTAGCGTAATTTCTCTGAGCACTGTCTAGAGTTTTACTAGCATATTGAATAACATTTAGTTTCAATCAACTCTTTGTCCTAGAACAACACCTACAGTATAATCGCTAGCATCAGACATAATTTCAAAGGGTAAATTCCAATCAGGTGGCTGAACAATAGGTGCAGAAATCAAAGCTTTCTTAAGTATTTCAAATGCTTCTACACAATCATCATCAAAGACAAAAGGAATATCTTTTTGCAATAGATTAGTCAGAGGCCTAGAAATTTTAGAAAAGTCCTTAATGAACCTCCTATAAAAACCGGCATGACCAAGGAAACTTCTTATACCTTTAATGTCCTTGGGACATGGCATCTTTTCAATAGCATCATTCTTAGCTTGATCAATTTCAATACCTCTTTCAGAAATTTTATGCCCCAAGACAATGCCTTCATTAACCATAAAGTGGCACTTCTCCGAATTCAAGACGAGACTAGTGTCTTCACATCTCTGTAAAAATCGATCAAGGTTGCTCAAGCAATCATCAAAAGAGGATCCATAAACGGAGAAATCATCCATGAATACTTCACAAATCTTTTCACAAAAGTTAGAGAATATAGCCATCATGCATCTTTGAAAGGTAGCAGGTGCATTACATAAACCAAAAGGCATATGTCTATAAGCAAAGGTACTGAAAGGGAAAGTAAAAGTGGTCTTTCTTGATCCTCTGCTGACACAGGTATTTGAGAGAAACCAGAGTAACCATCTAGAAAGCAAAAATGTGTATGTTTGGACAATCTCTCTAGCATTTGATCAATAAAAGGTAAAGGGTAATGATCTTTTTAGTAGCTTTATTTAACTTCCGGAAATCAATTACCATCCTATAACCTGTAATAATTCTTTGTGGGATCAATTCATCTTTATCTTTAGGAATGACAGTAATACCTCCCTTCTTAGGGACACAATGGACAGGACTTACCCACTGACTATCAGCAACGGGATAAATTATACCTGCCTCGAGGAGCTTTAGTATTTCCTTTCTTACCACTTCTTTCATCTTAGGATTTAATCGTCGTTGATGATCAACAACTAGTTCGGCGTCTTCCTCCAATTTTATTTTGTGTTGCCATAAAGTGGGACTGATGCCCTTAAGATCATCAAGAGTATATCCAATAGTAGCACGGTGCTTCTTCAGAGTTTTCAATAATCTTTCCTCTTCCTGCTCTGAAAGGTTAGCACTAATAATAACAGTATATATCTTATTTTCATCAAGATAAGCATATTTAAGAGTATCAGGTAATGGTTTAAGCTCAAACACGGGATCACCCTTGGGTGGTGCAGGATCCCCTAGGATTTCAACAAGCAAGTTGTGTTTCAAAATAGGTCCCTGTTTAAAGAATACTTCATCTATTTCCCTTCTCTCATTCATATACATATCATTTTCATGGTCTAGCAAATATTGTTCTAAAGGATCAGCAAGAGGCACGGCAATAGAAGCAAGACCAATAATTTCATCCTTACTAGGCAATTATTTATCATGGGGTTGTCTACGAAATTTAGCAAAATTAAACTCATGAGACATGTCTCCTAACCCAATAGTAACAACATCCTTTTTGCAATCAATCTTAGCATTGACAGTATTCAAAAAGGGTCTACCAAATATGATGGGACAAAAGTCATCTTGTGGGGAACTAAGAACAAGAAAATCAGCAGGATATTTAACTTTCCCACACAAGACTTCAACATCTCTAACAATCCCAACTGGTGAAATAGTATCTCTATTGGCAAGCTTAATTGTAACATCAATTTCTTCAATCTCAGCTGGTGCAATATCATGCATAATTTCTTTGTATAAGGAATGAGGTATTGCACTAGCACTAGCACCCATATCACATAAGCCATGATAACAATGATCTCCTATTTTAACAGAAATAACAGGCATGCCTACAACAGGTCTATGTTTATTTTTGTATCAGGTCTAGCAATTCTAGCAGCTTCATCGCAGAAATAAATAACATGCCCATCAATATTATCAGCCAAGAAATCTTTAACCATAGTAATACTAGGTTCCACTTTAATTTGCTCAGGGGGTGTATATGTTCTAGTATTAGTCTTACAAACCAGAGTTGAAGCTTTAGCATGATCCTTTATCCTAACAGGGAAAGGTAGTTTCTCAATATAAGTAGTAGGAACAATAGGATCATTATAAGTGATAGTCTTTTCTTCAACTTTAATAGGTGCAACTACTTTTACTTCAATGGGAGGATTATATTTAAACCACTTCTCCTTAGGGAGATCAACATGAGTAGCAAATGATTCACGAAAAGAAGCTACTATCTCAGAGTCAAGTCCATATGTAGTGCTAAATCCACGAAAAGCATCGGTATCCATAAAAGATTTAACACAATCAAACTTAGGTGTCATACCTGACTCCTTACCATCGTCGGCATCCCAATCTTCAGAGTTGCATTTAATTCTTTCCAATAAATCCCATTTGAATTCAATAGTCTTCATCATAAAAGACCCAGCACAAGAAGTATCAAGCATGGTGCGATTGTTGAGAGAAAGCCGAGCATAAAAGTTTTGAATAATCATTTCTCTTGAGAGCTCATGATTGGGGCATGAATATAACATTGGCTTAAGCCTCCCCCAAGCTTGAGTGATGCTTTCTCCTTCGCGAGGCCAAAAATTATATATATATAATTACGATCACGATGAACAAGGTGCATAGGATAAAACTTCTGGTGAAATTCCAATTTCAATCGTTTATAGTCCTAGGATCCCATATCATCACATAGCCTATACCATGTCAATCTGTCTCCCTTCAAAGATAAAGGGAAAACCTTCTTCTTAATAACATCATCGGGCATACCTGCAATCTTAAATATTCCACAAACTTCATCAACATAGATAAGGTGTAAGCCGGGATGCAATGTTCCATCTCCTGCAAAGGGATTAGCTAGTAGTTTCTCTACCATACCCGAAGGAATTTCAAAGTAAACATTTTCAGTAGGTTCAGTAGGTTGATTACCAACTCTTTGCTCTACTAGTCAGGTTGAAGATACCCCGAACAAGCCCCTCAAAGGATTAGTTTCCATAGTAACAAGTGACAGTAAATTTCAGCACACTATATAAATGTTTCCTTACCAAGTTCCACTTACCAAAGGCGCTTCACTCCCCGATAACGGCACCAGAAAAGAGTCATGATGACCCACAAGTGTAGGGGATCTATCATACTCCTTTCGATAAGCAAGAGTGTCGAACCCAACGAGGATTAGAAGGAAAAGACAATTGGTTTTCAGTAAGGTATTCTCTGCAAGCACTGAAATTGTAGGTAAAAGATAGTTGTGATAAGATAATTTGTAACGGGTAATAAGCAATGAAAGTAAATAAGGTGCATCAAGGTGTCCCAATCCTTTTTGTAGCAAAGGACAAGCTTGGACAAGTTCTTATATAGAGAAAAGCGCTCCCGAGGACACATGGGAATTATCGTCAAGCTAGTTTTCATCACGCTCATATGATTCGCGTTTGTTACTTTGATAATTTGATATGTGGGTGGACCGGTGCTTGGGTACTGCCCTTTCTTGGACAAGCATCCCACTTATGATTAACCCCTATTGCAAGCATCCGCAACTACAAAAGAAGTATTAAGCTAAACCTAACCATAGCATGAAACATGTGGATCCAAATCAGCCCCTTACAAAGCAACGCATAAACCAGGGTTTAAGCTTCTGTCACTCTAGCAACCCATCATCTACTTATTACTTCCCAATGTCTTCCTCTAGGCCCAAATAATGGTGAAGTGGCATGTAGTCGACATTCACATAACACCACTAGAGGAGAGATAACATACATCTCACCAAAATATCGAACGAATACCAAATTCACATGACTACTAATAGCAAGACTTCACCCATGTCCTCAGGAACAAACGTAACTACTCACAAAGCATATTCATGTTCATAACCAGAGGAGTATAAATATGCATTAAGGATCTGAACATATGATCTTCCACTAGATAAACCAACTAGCATCAACTACAAGGAGTAATCAACACAACTAGCAACCCACAGGTACCAATCTGAGGTTTTGATACAAAGATTTGATACAAGAGATGAACTAGGGTTCGAGAGGAGATGGTGCTGGTGAAGATGTTGATGGATATTGACCCCCTCCCAATGAGAGGATCGTTGGTGATGATGATGGTGATGATTTCCCCCTCCCGGAGGGAAGTTTCCCCGGCAGAACAGCTCCGCCGGAGCCCTAGATTGGTTCCGCCAAGGTTCCGCCTCGTGGCGGCGGAGTTTCGTCCCATGAGCTTGCTTCTGATTATTTTTTAGGGTAAGAGACTTCATATAGCAGAAGATGGGCACCGGAGGGCTGCCAGGTGGCCCACGGGGCAAGGGAGCGCGCCTAGGGGGTAGGGCGCCCCCCCCCCCCCTCGTGGGTGGTGGGTGGCCCCCCTCAGGTATTTCTTCGGCTGAATTTTTGTTATTAATTCCCAAAATGACTTTCGTGGAGTTTCAGGACTTTTGGAGCTGTGCAGAATAGGTCTCCAATATTTGCTCCTTTTCCAGCCCAGAATCCCAGCTGCCGGCATTCTCCCTCTTCATGTAAACCTTGTAAATTAAGAGAGATTAGCCATAAGTATTGTGACATAACGTGTAATAACAACCCATAATGCAATAGATATTGATATAAAAGCATGATGCAAAATGGACGTATCATCAAACACTTTATCCTTGTCAAATAACAGTGTTGAATAAAAGTTCATCTAAGAAGCAGTCCAGAAACGCTTGCGGCGAAGGAGAGCGGAGTCATAAGGATTGAAAACAAAGAAGAAATGACGCTCAGCAAAGAAGTCATCAGCTTTGAACTTCAGCTTCTTGGCGTGAGGATTCTGTGGCTTCGGCTGAATATTTGCAGTGCAAGTCTTCACAGCCGCTTGAAGCATAGCCTCTGGAGCCTCGGGACGAGGAATCTCAGGAGTAGCTTCTTCTGTTGTTTTCTTCTTCATTTCATTAGCACTAGTGGCTGGAACTTCTTCGGGTATTGAGTGAAGTGAAGCTTGACCTTGATCAGAACCCGTATGAATTTCTTTAGTTTGCTCGAGGGGACAGAGGAATTTGTTGCAGAGGAGTGGTCAGAGGAGAATTGGGATGATGACTTTCCCAATAATCATCATTCATCACTGGAGTCGTAGACCCGATGCCCACATCCTCTTCTTCAGCTTCAGTTTCTTCAACACCAGCCTCTTCTGCAGTGAACTGAGGCGGCGTCGATGATACCTATAGTGGTGAAGGGATAGCATCAACTTCAATTTCATCATCCAACTGCTCGGATGTAGCAGCAGACGGATTTTCTTCATCAATGTCATCAGTGAGGACATATTGTTTACCAAAAGGAACAATCTCCTTTGATGGCATGACAGTCAGGGGAACAACATCAATTGGATTTGTGTAAGAGCTCGTCAAAGTCTTCACTTTCTTTGGAGCTGAAGACTCTGAGGCGTCTAATGCTTTCCTCTTCTTCACAACTGCCCTTTTGGCAGCCTTTGTTTTCTTCGGTTCTGATGTAGAAGGAAGATGAGTGCTTTTCATCTGTGAAGACTTTGCAGGGGGGGGCAGATGAAAGAGGCACAGTTTCTTCAGGCACAACTGTTTTAGTTGCCCTGGCAAGTTCAGATTCTTCAGGTGCAGCAGCTGATTCTTCAGCTGGCCTGGATTGATCTTCAGGCGCAACACTGGTGGTTTCCCTCGCAGTTTCATTGGGAGCTGGAATAACATCATCAGCCCTGGCAGTCTCAGTGTCATCAGCAGCTAGATTATCATCAGTTGTGCTGGCATGTTCTTCAGAGGGCTGAGCAGATGCTTCATCCTGAGGAATTTCTTGTTGCGCTTCGGCAACAACCTTGGGCTTGAGGCCTTTTGCCAGCTTGACGAATCTTACTTTGGCACCTAGCCAATCAGCACGATATGTGTCAAATTAATCACTGAGAGCTTTGATTTCAGATTGAATAGTCACAAGTTCTTCAGTGGTCATTTTCAAGACATTTTTCTTCAGAATATGCTCCTTCTTGTACCGAGCTTTCTTCACTGATCTTGCCTTACCGAATTTCCACTTTTCTTCAGCGATGAAGGCAGTCAACAAGTGACTTTGTACAGGTGTGAGGTTCAGATCAGGCAGAGGTGTGTTGTGATCTTTATGCCAAAGATTGATGAAATTGAGGATCTTCTTCGGATCCAGCAAATGTGGCACAACACAACCTTTGGCACTAGCGGCCCGTTGTTGTCGGTGTCCGATGATTTCTGCAAGATCTTCATCGTCAGCTTCATCTTCAGACGATGGAACTTCAAAGACGACCTGCTTCTTGTGAGGACTTGGCCTTGTGTCGCGTCCAGCAGTGGACTTTTTCTTCAGCAGCTGGCTTAGCTGAGGAACTTGCTGAAGCTCCTTGATAACCCACAAGTATAGGGGATCACAACAGTTTTCGAGGGTAGAGTATTCAACCCAAATTTATTGATTCGACATAAGGGGAGCCTAAGAATATTCTCAAGTATTAGCAGTTGAGTTTTCAATTCAACCACACTTCGATAACTTAGTATCTGCAGCAAAGTATTTAGTAGCAAAGTAGTATGGAAGTAGCGGTAATAGTAGCAAAAGTAACAGTAGAAGTTTTGAAGTAATTGTAACAGTGGCAACGATAAAGTAACTAAGCAAAGAGCAATATGTGAAAAACTCGTAGGCATTGGATTAGTGATGGATAATTATGTCGGATGCGATTCCTCATGTAATAGTTATAACATAGGGTGACACAGAACTAGCTCCAGTTCATCAATGTAATGTAGGCATGTATTCCAAATATAGTCATACATGCTTATGGAAAAGAACTTGCTTGACATCTTTTGTCCTACCCTCCTGTGGCAACGGGGTCCTATTGGAAACTAAGGGATATTAAGGCCTCCTTTTAATAGAGTACCAGACTAAAGCATTAACACTTAGTGAATACATGAACTCCTCAAACTACGGTCATCATCGGTAAGTATCCCGATTATTGTCACTTCGGGGTTAACGGATCATAACACATAATAGGTGGCTATAGAATTGCCAGATAGGATCGAGAACGCACATATATTCATGAAAACATAATAGGTTCAGATCTTAAATCATGGCACTCGGGGCCTAGTGACAAGCATTAAGCATAGCAAAGTCATAACAACATCAATCTCAGAACATAGTGGACACTAGGGATCAAACCCTAACAAAACTAACTTGATTACATGGTAAATCTCATCCAACCCATCACCGTCCAGCAAGCCTACGATGGAATTACTCACGCACGGCAGTGAGCATCATGAAATTGGTGATGGAGGATTGTTGATGATGACGACGGCGACGGATCCCCCTCTCCGGAGCCCCAAACGGACTCCAGATCAGCCCTCCCGAGAGAGTTTAGGGCTTGGCGGCGGCTCCGTATCGTAAAATGCGATGAATCCTTCCCTCTAATTTTTTTCTCCCCGAACATGAATATATGGAGTTGGAGTTGAGGTCGGTGGAGCTTCAGGGGGCCCACAAGGCAGGGGGCCACGCCCTAGGGGGCGCCCCCACCCTCGTGGACAGGGTGTGGGCCCCCTGGTGCTGATTCTATCGCCAGTATTTTTTATTAATTCCAAAAAGTTGCTCCGTGGATTTTCAGGTCATTCTGAGAACTTTTGTTTCTGCACAAAAATAACACCATGGCAGTTCTACTGAAAACAGTGTTAGTCCGGGTTAGTTCCATTCAAATCATGCAAATTAGAGTCCAAAACAAGGGCAAAAGTGTTTGGAAAAGTAGATACGACGGAGACGTATCAACTCCCCCAATCTTAAACCTTTGCTTGTCCTCAAGCAATTCAGTTGATAAACTGAAAGTGATAAAGAAATTTTTTTACAAACTCTGTTTGCTCTTGGTGTTGCAAATATGTAAATCCATCATTCAAGTTTTCAGCAAAGATTATGAACTAACCATATTCACAATAACACTTAGGTCTCATGTTTACTCATATCAATGGCATAATCTACTAGCGAGCAATAATAATAAAACTCGGATGACAACACTTTCTCAAAACAATCATAATATGATATAACAAGTTGGTATCTCGCTAGCCCTTTCTAAGACCACAAAACATAAATGCAGAGCACCTTTAAAGATCAAGGACTGACTAAACATTGTAATTCATGGTAAAAGAGATCCAGTCATAGTCATACCCAATATAAATTAATAGTAATGTATGCAAATGATAGCGGTGCTCTCCAATGAGTGCTTTTTAATAAGAGAGTGATGACTCAACATAAAAGTAAATAGATAGGCCCTTCGCAGAGGGAAGTAGGGATTTGTAGAGGTGCCAAAGCTTGATTTTGAAATAGGGATAAATAACATTTTGAGCGGTATACTTTCATTGTCAACATAACAACTAAGAGATCTCGATATCTTCATGCTACACACGTTATAGGCGGTTCCCAAACAGAATGGTAAAGTTTATACTCCCCCACCACCAACAATCATCAATCCATGGCTTGCCCGAAACAACAGGTGCCTCCAACTAACAACAATCCTGGGGGAGTTTTGTTTGCAATTATTTTGATTAGATTTGAGCATGGGAGTGGGCATCCCGATGACCAGCCATTTTCTCGTGAATGAGGAGCGGAGTCCACTCCTCTTGAGAATAACCCGCCTAGCATGGAAGATACAGACATCCCTAGTTGATACATGAGCTGTTCGAGCATACAAAACATAATTTCATTTGAAAGTTTGGAGTTTGGCACATACAAATTTACTTGGAATGGCCGGTAGATACCGCATATAGGAAGGTATGGTGGACTCATATGGAATAACTTTGGGGTGCACAAGCAGTATTCCCGCTTAGTACAAGTGAAGGCTAGAAAGAGACTGGGAAGCGACCAACCAGAGAGCGACAACAGTCATGAACATGCATTAAAATTAATCAACACTGAGTGCAAGCATGAGTAGGATATAATCCACCATGAACATAAATATCGTGAAGGCTATGTTGATTTTGTTTCAACTACATGTGTGAACATGTGCCAAGTCAAGTCACTCAAATCATTCAGAGGAGGATACCACCCTATCAAACCTCATCACAACCATTTTAATAGCATGTTGGCACGCAAGGTAAACCATTATAAACTCCTAGCTAATTAAGCATTGCAAACATGTTTATTCATAATAGGCTGAATCAGGAATGATGAACTAATCATATTTACAAAAACAAGAGAGGTCGAGTTCTTACCAGCTTCTCTCATCTCAATCAGTCCATCATATATCGTCATTATTGCCTTTCACTTGCATGACCGAACGATGTGGATAATAATAATATTGCACGTGCATTGGACTAAGCTGGAATCTGCAAGCATTTAATTCAAAGGAGAGGACAAGCCAATATGGGCTCTTGGTTAAATAAACAACAATCATAAGAGCCACTCGACATTTGCATCAAGGTCTTCTCCTCTCGACCCCCAAAGAAAAGAAAAGAAATAAAACTATTTACACGGGAAAACTCCCAACAAGCAAAAGAAGAACGAGAAATATTTTTGGGTTTTCTTTTAATTACTACTACAATCATGGAAAGTAAACTAACTAATTTTTTTGGTTTTCTTAAGGTTATTCAAACACACAAGAAGAAAGCGAAAGAAAGAAAAAAAACTAGCATGGATAGTACGATGAAAAAGTATGAACACCAATGACTAGAATGGGTGTGTGAACATGAATGTAATGTCGGTGAGAAATACGTACTCCCCCAAGCTTAGACTTTTGGCCTAAGTTAGTATATGGCCATGGATTGAAGTTGTAGCTGGGGTTGTAATGAGATGCGGCGGCTGTTGCCTCACGAGCTACAGCTTGGAGGCGAGTTGCTTCTGTCCTCCTCTCATATTTGTTTGCCTCCTCCTTGGTTATAAAGTATCTCCTTTTTGCCTGAAAGTCAAAGAAACCAGGAGCAGGGAGGGCAATATGGACAGTACGATGTCTGTCAAAGATTAGTCGGTATTGGAGGAATTTTTCATTCCTCTCTAAAAACTGATGACCGGCCATGGCATTATAATCTAGATAAGCAGGAGGCAACTGCATATCAATTTCATGTATGGGTATCTCAAGAAAATTAGCCACACGGGTTGCATAAATTCCACCAAACAAACTTCCAATTAAACCATTATTATGCAACCTACGTGCAACAATGGCACCCAGGGTATATTGTTTGTATCCTAACACCACACTCCTGAGAACACTGAGATCAGGAACACACATGTGAAATGTCTCATTGAGGGAGTTCCGGACTAGGGGGTGTCCGGATAGCCGAACTATCATGACTGGCCGGACTCCAAGACTATGAAGATACAAGATTGAAGACTTCGTCCCGTGTCCGGATGGGACTTTCCTTGGTGTGGAAGGCAAGCTTGGCGATACGGATATGTAGATCTCCTACCATTGTAACCGACTCTGTGTAACCCTAGCCCTCTCCGGTGCCTATATAAACCGGATGGCTTTAGTCCATAGGACGAACAACAATCATACCATAGGCTAGCTTCTAGGGTTTAGCCTCCTTGATCTCGTGGTAGATCCACTCTTGTAACACACATCATCAATATTAATCAAGCAGGACGTAGGGTTTTACCTCCATCAAGAGGGCCTGAACCTGGGTCAAAAATCGTGTCCCTTGTCTCCTGTTACCATCCGCCTAGACGCACAGTTCGGGACCCCCTACCCGAGATCCGCCGGTTTTGACACCGACATTGGTGCTTTCATTGAGAGTTCCTCTGTGTCGTCACCGATAGGCTCGATGGCTTCTTCGATCATCATCAACGACGCAGTCCAGGGTGAGACCTTCCTCCCCGGACAGATCTTCGTATTCGGCGGCTTCGCACTGCGGGCCAATTCGCTTGGCCAACTGGAGCAGATCGAAAGCTACGCCCCTGGCCGTCAGGTCAGATTTGGAAGTTTGAACTTCACGGCTGACATCCGCGGGGACTTGATCCTCGATGGATTTGAGACGTAGCCGAGCGTGCCGCACTGTCACGGCGAGCATGATTTAGCTCTGCAGCCGGACAGTACCCTGGAGGCCGCAATAGAACCCGCTCCGATCTTCAATTCGGAGCCGGCTGCGCAGATCGAGGACAGATGGCTAGACACCGCCTCGGGGGCTGCAACCTCTATGGCGATAGAGCCGAACACTGACCTTGTCCCTCATAAAGCTCGTGACTCCGAGGTGCCGGACTCCTTGCCGGACTCCGAACCTCTCGCGCCCCCTCCGATCGAATCTGATTGGGCGCCGATCATGGAGTTCACCGCAACGAACATCTTTCAACACTCACCTTTCGGCGACATGTTGAGTTCGCTAAAGTATCTCTCGTTATCAGGAGAGCCCTAGCCGGACTGCGGTCAGGACGGTTGGGATGCGGATGACAAAGAAATTCAAAGCCCACCCACAACCCACTTGGTAGCCACCGTCGACGATCTAACCGACATGCTAGACTACGACTCCGAAGACATCGACGGTATGGACAACGATGCTGGAGACGACCAAGAACCAGCGCCCACCGGGCACTGGAAAGCCACCTCATCATATGACATATACATGGTGGATATCCCAAAGGATGGGAATGGCGAAGGAACAGCGGAGGATGACCCCTCCAAGAAACAGCCCAAGCGCTGGCGTCAGTGGCGCCGCTCTAAATCCCGCCATAGCAAGAATGAAGATTCTGGCACCGGAGATAATAATACACCGGACAGTGCCGAAGACAACCCAGTCCAGCAAGATCCAGCACAGGAGGACGGAGACGCCAGCCCTCATGAGAGAGCGGCAGAAGAAGAGGTAGAGGATTATATGCCTCCCTCCGGAGACGAGGCAAGCCTCGACGACGATGAATTCGTCGTGCCTGAGGATCCCGTCGAACAAGAGCGTTTTAAATGCAGGCTTATGGCCACGGCGAACAGCCTCAAGAAAAAGCAGCAACAGCTTAGAGCTGATCAAGATCTGCTAGCCGACAGATGGACCGAAGTCCTCGCGGCCGAAGAGCATGAGCTCGAACGCCCCTCCAAAAGCTACCCTAAACACAAGATGCTCCCCCGATTAGAGGAGGAGGCGTATGAACCCGCATCACCAGGAGACAATACGGCTGACCGACCACCCCGTGGTCGCGACAGAGAGGCCTCTAGGCCCTTCACTAGACCCGTACCCCGGCATCGCTCGAAAAGCACAAGGCCACAGGGGAACGCTCCGGACTTGCGAGATATATTGAAGGATAGGGCAACCCATGATCGATCTATGGATCGCGTGGGCGCCCCATGATACGTGACGACAACCGTCACGCCGGACACAGTAAGTCCGGCCGGGCCGAACAAAACAGACAAAGCTCGTTTGAGCTCCGTCGTGATATCGCCCGGTACAGAGGCGCCGCACACCCACTATGCTTCACAGATGAAGTAATGGATCATCAAATCCCCAAAGGGTTTAAACCCGTGAATATTGAATCTTATGATGGCACAACAGACCCCGCGGTTTGGATCGAAGACTATCTCCTTCACATCCACATGGCCCGCGGTGACGATCTTCACGCCATCAAATATCTCCCCCTCAAGCTTAGAGGAATAGCCCGGCATTCGCTTAATAGCTTACCAGCAGAGTCAATTAGGAGTTGGGAAGACCTGGAAGCCACATTCCTCGATAACTTCCAAGGCACGTATGTGCAACCACCAGACGCTGATGACCTAAGCCACATAATTCAGCAGCCAGACGAATCGGCCAAACAATTCTGGACACGATTCTTAACCAAGAAAAAACAAATCATTGACTGTCCGAATGCGGAGGCCCTCGCGGCCTTCAAGCATAATATCCGCGACGAGTGGCTTGCCCGGCACCTGGGACAGGAAAAGCTGAAATCCATGGCAGCCCTCACATCACTCATGACCCGCTTCTGCGCGGGTGAGGACAGCTGGCTAGCACGCAGCAACAACCTCAGTAAAAATTCTGGCAGTCCGGATATCAAGGACCGTAATGGCAGGTCACGTCGTAACAAAAACAAACGTCGCATTAACAGCGACAATAGTGAGGATACGGCAGTCAATGCCGGATTCAGAGGCTCTAAACCCGGTCAGCGAAAAAAGCCATTCAAAAGAACTACTCCGGGTCCATCCAATTTGGACCGAATACTCGACCGCTTGTGCCAGATACACGGCACCCCCGAAAAGCCAGCTAACCACACCAACAGGGACTGTTGGGTATTCAAGCAGGCAGGCAAGTTAATTGCCGAAAACAATGACAAGGGGCTGCACAGCGATGACGAGGAAGAGACCCGACCGCCGAACAATAGAGGACAGAAGGGTTTCCCCCCACAGGTGTGGACGGTGAACATGATATACGCAACGCACATACCCAAAAGGGATCGAAAGCGTGCACTCAGGGATGTTTACGCGATGGAGCCAGTTGCCCCGAAGTTCAATCCATGGTCCTCCTGCCCGATCACTTTTGGCCGAAGGGACCACCCCACCAGCATCCGCCACGGCGGATTCGCCGCATTGGTCTTAGACCCAATCGTCGATGGATTTCACCTCACCAGAGTCCTGATGGACGGCGGCAGCAGCCTGAACCTGCTTTATCAGGATACAGTGCGCAAAATGGGCATAGACCCCTCAAGGATTAAACCTACCAAGACGACCTTTAAAGACGTCATACCAGGTGTAGAAGCCAATTGTATAGGCTCAGTTACACTGGAAGTGGTCTTCGGATCCCCGGATAACTTCTGAAGCGAGGAGTTAATCTTCGACATAGTTCCGTTCCGCAGCGGTTATCATGCCCTGCTCGGACGTACCGCGTTTGCAAAGTTCAACACGGTGCCGCACTACGCATACCTCAAGCTCAAGATTTCAGGCCCTCGAGGAGTCATCACGGTCAACGGAAACACTGAACGTTCTCTCCGCATGGAGGAACATACAGCGGCTCTCGCGGCAGAAGTACAATGCAGCCTCTTAAGGCAATTCTCGAGTCCGCCGTTAAGCGGCCGGACACAGCTAAGTGCACCTGGAGTAACCTACAACAAGACCACCTGGCACGTTCCGAGCACGCGTAGCAGTGCGGCCCCAACCCCAGCCCTTGTAAAACGTCAAGACAGGTCCTTCGCGTACACCATGACGCTCTGATGATACCATGGGCATGGGGAGAGGGGCACGACCATGATAGGCCCAGACTGCGGCTCAACCACACCAGGGGCTCTCAAGTGTGTCATTCTTTTTTCTTTTCTTTTTCCTTTTTATTTTTTACCCACAGGACTCCGTGCGTCAGAGGCCCTGTCCGGCAGCAGACCTGCCGAACTCACGATGCAACAGCCAGGGAAGGATAAAGGCTACAGCGAATATCCAGGTGGTCTCCATTACGAGCATTAAATCTGTTTTACGCACCATTCGGCAGCCTACCTGTCGGTGTCAAAACCGTCGGATCTCGGGTAGGGGGTCCCGAACTGTGCGTCTAGGCGGATGGTAACAGGAGACAAGGGACACGATGTTTTACCCAGGTTCGGGCCCTCTTGATGGAGGTAAAACCCTCCGTCCTGCTTGATTAATATTGATGATGTGTGTTACAAGAGTGGATCTACCACGAGATCAAGGAGGCTAAACCCTAGAAGCTAGCCTATGGTATGATTGTTCGTCCTATGGACTAAAGCCATCCGGTTTATATAGACACCGGACAGGGCTAGGGTTACACAGAGTCGGTTACAATGGTAGGGGATCTACATATCCGTATCGCCAAGCTTGCCTTCCACGCCAAGGAAAGTCCCATCCGGACACGGGACAAAGTCTTCAATCTTGTATCTTCATAGTCTTGGAGTCCGGTCGATGATGATAGTTCGGCTATCCGGGACACCCCCTAGTCCAGGACTCCCTCAGTAGCCCCGAACCAGGCTTCAGCGACGACGAGTCCGGCACGTATATTGTCTTCGGCGTTGCAAGGCGGGTTCTCCTTCAAACTTCATGTTCCTGCCGAATAGTGTCCGGCTTCCTTATAAATGTTGCGCTCCTTGGCTTCTACGCCCTATAATGGCCTTCTTCCATGTGTCGTATGAATGCGAAAAGCTTGGGTATTTTTACATTTTACCCCCTAGCCGCGTGAACGAGCCGCCTATAAGAGATGTGAGGATCTAGATCCAACTCACACCATCCCCCTTCCGCGAGTACTCATCGAAGCGCTTCTAACAAAAATCCATTCTATCATGGATAGTCGACGCGGCTCCTCCTCTCGCGCTCCCAGCCCTAAGCCAGGAGATTGGGGGAGATGCTCAGTTCCACACAGCGAGCTAGTGGCGCTCCAAACCGAGGGATATCTTCCCCCAGCCTTCATGGTTCCGGTTCGATCCGGACTCGCCACTTTCAGGGGTGGAAAGCAGGCGGAGAGCGTCCCCGATCCTTCCAAAGGAGAGCGGGTATGCTTCATCCCTTATCTAATAAGGGGACTCGGATTTCCCATACATCCGTTTCTCCGGGGGCTCCTAGAGTTCTACGGACTCCAGCTTCACCACCTTACACCTGCCTCCATTTTGCACATCGCGGGCTTTGTAGCTCTTTGCGAGCTGTTCTTGGGCATCGAGCCCCATTTTGCGCTGTGGAAGAGATTGTTTTGCCTCGTACCCCGTTCTCACGAGGGGTCGATATATCAAGTGGGTGGAGACGAAATATGGCGCATCGCCGGGACCGGATATCCATCCAGCACCCCGAAGAAGGCGTCCGAAGACTGGCCTTCGGAATGGTTCTATATGGAGGACGCCCCTCTGTCGGATCCAGTTCGGATCGGCCTCCCGGAGTTCGCAATGCTCCCTTGAAGAAACGCTTGAGTTGGCGCCCGCGGAGCCCTCAACGGGAGGATGATGGGAGCGTCCATTATTTGATGGGCCGGATTATGTTACTGGCCCACTCCGGATTGACCATGATCGGAATCACGGCCACGTGCATTATGCGAGGGGTGCAGCCGCTCCAATATAGGGTCCACCCCATGTGGGATTTCAATGGGGAGAATGACGCCACCCGTCATGGCCGCAAGGGGCCGGGATTGGCCGCGGATCTGGTGAAGATCCTATCCAGCTTGTACAAGGGGGAGAAGGAGGACTTTCTCTAGACGAGCCCATTGAATGGGTTCTCCATGAATAACCCTCGGAGCTGGGTAAGCGAACGTTTATTCATCTGACCCGTGCTTTCGAAGTTAAATGCCTTGTTTTATGATTTTGATGCAGGAACTGCGTCGGGATGTGGAGGGCATACACAGTCCGGCTCCACAACCCGAGGATCCGGGAAGATCCCTTGATCTGGCCTCCGAAGAGGATCCGGACATAAAGGTGGAGCTAATTGACGGGGTGTTCCACCAGCTCAGCATGGACAATGCTTTAGTCGCCATTACGACTGACTACCCCGGAATATGTCCGGCTTCTCAGGTAATTATGACCGGAGTTCGGACACCATTACTTCGTCCTTGCGTATTTCAGATCACTGTATACCGACGGTGTCTTGCAGGAGGTGCCTTCAAGGCGAGAAGCCGAACCCGCGGCGGCTGACCAGCAAGGGTCAGTTCGGCCCAGCAGGCGGAAAAGGAGTGCGACGTGAATCGAAACGTTGCCGCAATGGTACGGCGCACCGTTGTTTTTAAGGGAAGGATCCCTAGGAGGTATATTAATGCTCATAACTTTTCCAAGGGAAAGAGCGCTCGCCGGACAGTGTCCGGAGAGGTTGCCAATCAAGCCTCTGCCAGCCATGCTCCAACGCGTGGTCCGGAAGGGGAGGCGAACACAAGGCATGAGCCGGATGCTCCTCCAACGGAGGATGTCGAAAGGCTGTCCGCCACACGTTCTGAGGTGGAGAGCGCCATGAATCACAGGCGTCACCGGACAGTTCTTCGTGACGCGTGTTTCTCCCCGGAGGCGTTGAATGCCTTTGATGCGGGAGACGCGCACCTCCGTGCCGCTCAAGATGGTTTAACCAGAGCCACGGAGCAGTATGTTAAGGACATACGGGTAAGTAATTTTAATAGTTATATATGCCAGTAGCCCCCGAGACTTAAAATAGTTAAAATAACTGATTTAAGGATCATTTATTATGCAGGATCTTACGGAGAAGAATACCCACCTGTCCCAGGAGCTTCAAGAGTGCAAGGCCCAACTTGAGGCCGCACTGGCCGCCACAGGGGGAGCCACAGAGACCCCCACTGGTAATACGTACTTCGAAAAGATAAGTAGTGAACAAAGTGCGGCGTGTGCGTCAATCTGACAATAATATTGCAGAGGGCGCCGGACTAGATTCGGACAAGCAACAGCTACTGCGTCAGATGAAGGCCGGCGAGAGGGTGCTTATGAAGGTGCAGCAGGAGAGGAACAAGCTCCAAGATGCCCACACCCAGCTAAGAGAAGAGCTGAAAGATGTTCGGGCCCAGCTGTCTGGCTCCGTGAAGGAGAATCAGCGGCTTCGTCGCGGCATTTATAGTAAGTGCTTGAGCAAATTCCTTTGAAAATAAGAATTCGGCGAGGAAGTCGATTGACAGAAATGTGTCTTTAGGTATGCTCACAGGTCGCCCTGCGGAGGAAATGCCCGGTTCAATGGGTGACCAACTTCCTGAGCTGGTGCTACTGTTCGAACATGTTTGACAGGCGATGAGTGGCGTCGTTCAGGCCTTATGGCCTTCCGTCTCCCTACCTGAGGGCCTTGGAGGGCTTGGTGAGAAGCTTCAGGGAGTACGGCGACGTCTTCGTCTGTGGAAGATATCGGTCTGCCGTCAAGGCGCCAGGGAGGCCTGGGCCATGGTGAAGACGCGGTACCCGAAGGCTGACCCAAACCACATGGCCGAGGTCGGACCTGTGGGGCCTGATGGGAAGGAGATCCCTGTGAGCTTGATGTACGGCCAAGTAGAGCTGGCCGCGAAATATTCCCAACAGGACTGTAAATTAGACAGCCTGTTAGATGGGATTGAAGAGGAGTACAATCAGTCAGTTTGACGATGTAATTTTGAAATGACATATAGAATGCCTTCTAGCCGGATTTTAGATCGTTTGTCTTTGCGGACCTTTTCGCTTCAACCTCGGGACCCAACAGTCCGGAGTGTGTCCGAATACCCTTACGGTTATAAAAGAACCGGGGCATGCATGGAGACAAGGCGTCGGGGTCATAATTGCTTTATCAGACAAGTGCCCAACTAGCTATGTTATATTATATGGTTAGTAAGAAACATCTTCCAGGGAGAATAGTTCCGTTAAGGGTTCCTTTCCCTGGGTGGCATGCCCTAAAGTGCATGTCCGGACTGCGAAAATAGCAGAAAAAGCATCTGGGGGCAGATAAATAAGTAATTACTAAATCATCTTTCAAGTCACCGACCGAATATTCTCTTAAGAACGCTAGCTTTCGGCTTCACCCAGTCTGAGGTACACATCCGGCTGACTCGGCAGTAACAATCGCAGAGGTGCTCCCTTTACCTCCTAGCCGAACAATCGGGAATGTAGGGGTAAGCATAGGAGCCAGGCAACCCAGCTTGGCCAAAACTTAAGTCATATCGATGCATATAATGGTGAATAAAAGGTACATGTGGAAGTATAACACATGTGTTGGGCATGAAGCCCGTATAAATAAGCTTCTGTTAAAGAAGCCCCTAGGTATAATGAGTGCTAGGAGCACATCAAGTGTGTGCGAACAATGCGCAAATCAGCCTATAAAAGGTATTGAAAAAAAGTGGGAAGAAGGAGGGGGACAAGAGACAGTGAAAATGTAAAAAGGTGGACGGAGGAGTGAGACGGACTCTGAGTCCGGCGTTAGGCGTAGAATCTTCGGAGACGGGCTGCGTTCCATGGGTTCGGCTCGAGTCGATTGTTAGATGTGTTACGTAGACGGTATGCTCCGCCGGTCAGGACTTGGTCGATGATGAAGGGACCTTCCCACTTGGGCTTAAGTTTGTCCTTTTTCTTGTCCGGCAGGCGTAGAACAAGTTCGCCAACATTGTAAGTTTTGGCCCGTACTTCTCTGCTTTGATACCTTCAAGCCCGCTGCTGATAGAATGCGGAACGAGCTTTTGCCACGTCCCGCTCCTCTTCTAAGACGTCCAAACTGTCCTGCCGATCCAACTCGGCTTCTCTTTCTTCGTACATGCGCACGCGAGGTGAGTCATGAATTATATCGCAGGGCAGAACTGCCTCTGCGCCGTACACCATAAAAAATGGTGTGAATCCGGTAGTGCGGTTTGGCGTGGTCCGCAGCCCCCAGAGTACGGAGTCGAGCTCCTCTACCCAGTGCGTGTTAGATTCCTTGAGGGACCGCACTAGTCTAGGTTTGATGCCGCTCATGATTAGACCATTTGCTTGCTCGACTTGACCGTTAGTTTGGGGGTGATAGACTGAAGCGTAGTCGAGCTTGATGCCCATGTTTTTGCACCAGAGTTTAACCCCGTCGGCCGTGAAATTCGTGCCGTTATCAGTGATGATGCTGTGGGGGACGCCAAAACGGTGTACTACCCCGGATATGAAGTCTATCACAGGTCCGGATTCTGCCATTTTAACCGGCTTAGCCTCTATCCATTTGGTGATATTGTCCACCATGACCAATAAGTATTTGTGCTTGTGGGTTCCCCCTTTAAGGGGTCCAACCATGTCAAGCCCCCAGACCGCGAACGGCCAGGTGATGGGTATAGTTTTGAGGGCGGTGGGTGGCATGTGGCTCTGATTAGCAAAGAGCTGGCAACCGACTCATCGTTGGACTAAGTCCTGAGCATCTGCCCGGGCTGTTGGCCAATAAAATCCTGTACGGAAGGCCTTGCCTACAAGGGCCCGGGCTGCAGTGTCGTGCCCGCCGAGTCCGGCGTGAATTTCAGCCAGGAGATTTCGCCCTTCCTCTTCGGAGATACACCTTTGAAGGACTCCGATTGTGCTTTTCTTATAAAGTTCTCCCTCATGGACCTTGTAGGCTTTGGATCGCCGAACTATGCAGCGGGCCTCATTTTGGTCTTCGGGAAGTTCCTGCCTGATTAAGTCGGCTAGGAATGGTTCTCTCCACGGGGCAATTACTGCCATTATTTCGTGGGCTGAAGGTGTTATTTCATTGGCGGAGCCGCCGATTGTGTCAGAATGGTCTGAGTTAGGTGATGCAGCTGGTTCCGGATTGTTATTTCCGGACTCCTCTTCCCATAATACGGATGGCTCAAAAAGCCATTCCAGGAAGATATTTGGAGGGACGGCGCTGCCTTTTGCGCCAATGCATGCCAACACGTCTGCTGCCTGGTTGTTACCCCGGGCTACATGGTGGAATTCGAGTCCTTCGAACCGAGCTGACATTTTTAGGATGGCGTTGCGGTAGGCTGCCATTTTCGGATCTTTGGCGTCAAAGTCTCCATTTACTTGGGATATTGCAAGGTTTGAATCCCCGCGCACCTCTAGGCGTTGAATGCCCATGGAGATTGCCATCCGGAGGCCATGTAGAAGGGCCTCATATTCGGATGCATTGTTGGAGTCCGTGTACATTATTTGAAGCACATATTGGACTGTGTCTCCGGTTGGGGAGGTCAAGACGACGCCAGCCCCCAAGCCAGCCAACATTTTGGAGCCGTCGAAATGCATGATCCAATTGGACTATGCGCCGTACTCTTTAGGGAGTTCGGCTTTGGTCCATTCGGTGATGAGGTCAGCCAGAACTTGCGACTTGATAGCTCGCCGTGGTCTGTAGGTTATATCAAAGGGTGAGAGCTCAATGGACCATTTTGCAATCCTGCCCGTCGCGTCGCGATTGTTTATAATATCGTTGAGAGGTACTTCGGAGGCCACCATTATGGAACACTCTTGAAAGTAGTGTCGCAGCTTCCGGGATGCCATGAACACCGCGTACGCTATCTTTTGATAGTGTGGGTACCGGGATTTGCATGGAGTTAGGAGAGTGGATACGTAGTACACTGGTTTTTGAAGAGGGAATGTGTGCCCTTCTGTTTCTCGTTCGACGACGAGTGCGGCGCTGACAACTTGATGTGTTGCCGCGATGTATAATAACATGGGTTCGCCCAGGTTGGGCGCGACCAGGACCGGATTTGTTGCCAGTATGGCCTTGATTTCTTCGAGTCCGGCCGTGGCAGCATCCGTCCATTCGAAGTGTTCGGTGTGCCAGAGGAGGCGATAGACGTTCTCCCAAATGGGAGATGAAGCGGCTTAGAGCCGCTACGCATCCAGTTAGTTTTTGTATTTGCTTGAGGTCTTTTGGGATATCCAATTGTGACAGAGCTCGGATCTTGGCTGGGTTTGCTTCAATTCCTCTACCGGATACAATGAAGCCCAAAAGCTTTCCGGCTGGTACTCTGAAGACACATTTTTCTGGGTTGAGCTTAATGTCATATGCTCGGAGGTTGTCGAATGTCACCCTCAAGTTGTCTACTAGAGTTTCGACGTGTTTGGTCTTGACGACCACATCGTCTATGTATGCCTCTACTGTTTTGCATATCTGGGTAGCCAGACATGTCTGAATCATGCGTTGATATGTTGCGCCGGCGTTTTTGAGTCCGAAGGGCATTGTGTTGAAGCAGAATGGCCCATATGGAGTAATGAATGCCGTTGCGGCCTGGTCTTTTTCCGCCATCTTGATTTGATGGTATCCGGAGTATGCGTCGAGGAAGCACAATGAATCGTGCCCTGCATCGATGATTTGGTCGATGCGAGGGAGAGGGAAAGGGTCCTTTGGACAGGCCTTGCTAAGGTCTTTGAAATTGACGCAAAGGCGCCAGGATTTGTCCTTTTTGGGTACCATTACTAGGTTGGCTAGCCAGTCCGGATGTTTTATATCTCTAATGAATCCGGCTTCTAAGAGTTTGGCTAGCTCCTCTCCCATTGCCTATCTTTTGGGTTCAGAAAATCGCCGAAGAGCTTGTTTGACTGGCTTGAATCCTTTTAGGATATTTAGGCTGTGCGCTGCCAGCCTGCGTGGGATTCCTGGCATGTCTAAAGGGTGCCAGGCAAAAATGTCCCAATTTTCCCGAAGGAATTCTCGTAGTGCGGCTTCTACATCAGGATTTAATTGTGCCCCAATGGAGGCCATCTTTGTGGGGTCCGTTGGATGGACCTGAAATTTGACTATTTTGTCTGCTGGTTTAAAAGAGGTGGACTTGGACCTCTTATCGAGTATCACATCGTCCCTATCCACCATGGAGCGCAGCGCAGTTAGTTCCTCTGCCGCTAGGGCTTCCGATAATGCTTCTAGGGCCAGTGCGGCTGTCTTATTCTCAGCGCGGAGTGCTGTATCTGGATCACTGGCGAGAGTGATTATTCCATTGGGTCCGGGCATTTTGAGCTTCATGTACCCGTAATGGGGTATAGCTTGGAAGATTGTGAATGCCTCTCGCCCTAACAAGGCGTGATATCTGCTGCCGAATGGGGCCACTTGGAACGTGACCTCTTCGGACCTGTAATTGACCGGCGAGCCGAACACTACATCTAGTGTGATTTTTTCTGTGCAGTGTACTTCTCGACTAGGGATTATTCCCCTGAAGGTTGTGTTGCTTCGCTCAATGCGGCTCCAGTCAATTTCCATTTTTTGAAGGGTTTCTTCGTAGATGAGGTTTAATCCGCTGCCGCCATCCATGAGTACCTTGGTAAGGCGAAAGCCATCCACTATCGGACTGAGGACCAATGCGGCTGGTGCTCTAGCTGTTCGGAATTTAGGTTTGTCGCTGGCATTGAAGGTGATAGTCGTGTCACTCCATGGATTTGTCGTTGCTACTTGGTAGACTTCGGCGAGCCTGCGGATTGTTCGTTTCCGCATGTTATTTGATGCGAAAGTCTCGAAGACTGTTAATACCGTACTGGTACTGCTGGGTTGGTTTCCCGGGGCTAAAAAGCCTTCACCACTTTTGGCCACCTGCCGTAATATCCAACATGCTCGAAGGCTATGTGTTGGAGTGGCGCCCTCCGTACTGTGGATTTTGCAGGGTCCGTTGAGCCATCCCTCCAGTACGGTTCCGTACCCTTTAGGGGTTTTTTGCTTTTTGGTTTTTAACCCAGGTGCTTGAGTATGACGCACCCTTTTATTTCGGACTGGGGTTGTATTCAGGGCCAGATTGTCCCAAAACCTAGTTTCGGTTTTCAAGGCACTCTCCATCGCGCAGTATTTTTGTACAATGGTCGCTAGGTCGGTGAAGCGTGTAACTTTGCGACGACTGATGGCGTTTATGATTCCCTTGTCCGTGCAATTGTTGCAGAAGATTGAAATCGCGCTTTCTTCACGGCAGTCTTTTATCCTGTTCATAACCAGGAGGAATCTGGCCCAGTAATGATGTACTGTTTCATCGGGCTCTTGCCGTATTTCAGATAGATCGCTTATGTTTGGGTGGGCGGGTGGAATTAAGTTCGGAACCCCGCCCGATCTGACGCTCCAAGGCCAAGAAGCTTCCGGATCTGGAAGCTTGGTTTGTTGGATGCTTTCCAACAAATCGGGTCCGATGCCTGACTTTAGGTTCAGTATTTGATTGGCGTCCGTCCCTCCACGGGAATCCGGCCTGGAGGGATCGGGAATCCGGACATAGTTGGTTTTTAACATAGAAGAAGAGTTGCCGCATTGTTCCTCTACCACAACAACGTGGTGGGTAACCTAGGGAGAGTTAATTTCTCTCAGATCGGTTTTAAGCCCAATCTGATCGTAGTCGGTAGCGACTCCCAGGGCGGCGATGCAATCCAAGAGCTCGTTTACGGGGGAGAGCTCAATCGGATCTAGCTGCTCGGCGAATTCCGAGCTGACGTGAAGATCGCTTTTAATGACCTGAGAGGTCATTGTTGGAGCGGTGGCCGAACGGGCGGTCATAAGGAAACCGCCTAGACGGATAGTCTGGCCGGCGGCCAAAGCTCCCTTGACAACGGTGCCGTCTTTAAAGACGGGAAAAAGCATCCTTCCTGATGGCGACGACACAGAGGAACTCTCAATGAAAGCACCAATGTCGGTGTCAAAACCGGCGGATCTCGGGTAGGGGGTCCCGAACTGTGCGTCTAGGCGGATGGTAACAGGAGACAAGGGACACGATGTTTTACCCAGGTTCGGGCCCTCTTGATGGAGGTAAAACCCTACATCCTGCTTGATTAATATTGATGATGTGTGTTACAAGAGTGGATCTACCATGAGATCAAGGAGGCTAAACCCTAGAAGCTAGCATATGGTATGATTGTTCGTCCTATGGACTAAAGCCATTCGGTTTATATAGACACCGGAGAGGGCTAGGGTTACACAGAGTCGGTTACAATGGTAGGAGATCTACATATCCGTATCGCCAAGCTTGCCTTCCACGCCAAGGAAAGTCCCATCCAGACACGGGACAAAGTCTTCAATCTTGTATCTTCATAGTCTTGGAGTCCGGCCGATGATGATAGTTCGGCTATCCGGACACCCCCTAGTCCAGGACTCCCTCACTACCCCTGGAGGGGGACATGTTTAACAGTCCCATCCCTTCGCACCATTTGTATCGTTCTGCACTTACAGCAGTTTTTCTTGAATAAGTAATGCAGCACCTTTTTGCTTCCAATTGCATTTCTTTCTTATACATATGTTCATCTATGACATGTTGCATCCGTACATTTTGGTACGGCTAAATACACCAGGGGCTTACATTTCCCGCATCATGGTGTGATAAGTCCGAACACTTTCACAAGTGCGGCACCCCGAACTTATAGCATTAT
This sequence comes from Triticum dicoccoides, assembly GCF_002162155.2. Classification (NCBI taxonomy): domain Eukaryota; kingdom Viridiplantae; phylum Streptophyta; class Magnoliopsida; order Poales; family Poaceae; genus Triticum; species Triticum dicoccoides. The sequence continues at coordinate 552,076,318 of NC_041387.1, forward strand.
ATGCATCGGCTCCAAATCATGTCTTGGGTCAATAGTTGGGTTTGCCCGGCTCCCATGTTTTGGTACCTTACGTTCCGTTGTATCGGCTAAGGTAGCACTGGGAGAACCACTTCGATTGCGCCCCAGTTGAGCTGGGTTAACGCCTCAGTGGAGAAAGCTAAAACTGACCGTCATGATGAGGCGAGAGCTGGTCGCTGTTTGAGATGTTCTTTGCGAGTCCCTAAAGACTTATGCCGCTTAGAGCGAGGAGCCAGTTTTTGTCCGGCCCAGGCATGGATAGCGCCCCAAATTCGGCCTTCCGAAGACTAGGGGCTTCGCCGAAATTTAAAATTATAGAATTCTATGGCTAAGTGAGAGTGTTCAAGCATTATAAGTCCGGTTGCCTTGTTCGCTGTGTTGAGCGCCTCCCTAGATGGACCCAAAAATGGGAACAAGAGTGCTCAAGTTTATCCCGAACACCCCAGCACTCGTGGCATGGGGGCTGAAGCCGACGACTTGCCATCTCTCAGAATTCATAAACAGCCGCACAGAAGGTAATATTTTAAATTAATAAGTGTTGCTTAGCGCATATGAACTAAGTTTTCAGCGCACAGGATAACAAAATGCGAGTCTACTCAAATATTACATCTTTGGAGCACTCGCCCGCAATAGTGCGGGCACCCTTCAGGACACTCTTATAATACATCTCGGGCGTGCGGTGCTCCTTGCCCTGCGGTGGCGGGTCCGTCACAAGCTTCTGGGCATCCATCTTGCCCCAGTGCACCTTTGCACGGGCAAGGGCCCGACGGGCACCCTCAATACAAGCGGAGTGCTTGATGACTTCAACCCACGGGCACACATCCACCAACCGCCGCACCAGGCCGAAGTAGCTCCCAGGCATGGCCTCCTTAGGCCACAGCCGAACTATGAGGCCCTTCACGGCCTGTTCGGCCGCCTTGTGGAGCTCGACCAGCTGCTTCAGCTGGTCGCTAAGGGGCACCGGATGTCCGGCCTCAGCGTACTGAGACCAGAAGACCTTCTCTGTCGATCTCCCCTCCTCGGCCTGGTAGAACGCGGCAGCATCGGACACGCTGCAAGGAAGATCTGCGAACGCTCCTGGAGAGCTCCGAATTCGGGTAAGCAACAGGTAATTAACACTCACATGCTTCCTTTGCATGAAAAATGCCTTACCCGCTGCTATTTTCTTCAATGCCTCGATTTACTGGAGGGCCTTGTAGGCTTCGGCCTTCGCGGCTTTGGCACTCTCAAGAGTCGTTGCAAGCTCAGACTCTCGAGTCTTCGAGTCACGCTCCAGGCTCTCATGTTTTTTCACGAGATCCTGGAGCTCTTGTTGTACCTCCGCCACCCGCGCCTCTTGCTTCTCTCGCTCGGTGTGCTCCGCGGCCGCACTACGTTCGGCCGCAGCCACCGCCTCTTTCAGGGTCGCCACCTCGTTAGTGGCCCCTGCAATACCCACGTTATCCTAGTCATTCTTTTTGCAACCAAAATCCTTTTCTGTAAGGTACAATTTTAATAAGGTGTTACTCACCTTCCTTGTCCTCGAGCTGCTTCTTGGCATGGCCGAGCTCGTTCTCGGACCGCTCGAGGCTTTCCTTCAAAGTATTGACCTCCGCAGTCAGTGCGGCAGAGGTCAGCAGCGCAGCCTGCAATCCCATATTGACATTTTTTTTATGACTCCTGCGTATATCTTCTTAGATCCTCAGTCCGGCTTTTCTTTCCGAACACCGAACAGAGCAACAGGGGCTACTCTCTATGCGGTACTATTTTACATATATCTAAATTCTTACCTCAAAGCCTGTTAGAAGGCTGCTGCAGGCTTCGGTCAGCCCGCTCTTGGCGAGCTGCACCTTCTGAATCACCGCACTCATAATAGTGCGGTGTTCCTCTTCAATGGAGGCACCATTGAGCGCCTCCAGCAAGCTATCCGGTGCCTCTGGTTGGACGGAGGCTGTCGGTGTCATGGTCTTGCCCTTCTTACGAGGGGGCCGCCCGCCGGACTCCGGAGCCACTATGGGATCCGGAGCCGAGTCCGGTGCAAAGTCCGGGAGGTTGTCCTGCGACACCTCCAGGGCCTCCTCCTCCTGGCGGGTCCCTTCCCGGGATCCCACCTCGGCATCGTCCGTGTCACGGGGGGTGGAGGCGGTCGGAAGAGAATCCATATCTGACGCACCTAAGGACCCGCTCGACGAAGCGGGAAGATCGTCCTTGGGCGGACTGCAGGGTTGTATGCGGCATTAGAAAGACATTATGTGGCAAAAAAGAAAAACCATGAAGTTATTCGGGAGTCCGGATACTCACCATCTCGCCAGGGGCTTGGCCCTTGGAGGCCAGTCCTCATCGTCGTCACTGGCGTTGGCAGAGCAGTCCGAGGGGAAGAGTTTTTCCCTTCTTGGACCCTTCGGCCTCCCTCGTTGGGGAGGCCTTCCTTTTCTTCTCTCCCCCCACTGGGGGAGAGGCTTTCTTCTTCTCCTCCTCACCTTGGTGAGAGGAGTCAGCCTCGGAGTCATCATCCGATAGCACCTGAAAATGGGAACTCTTCCGAGTCCGCGTGGCCTTCTTCTTAGCCTTCTTCTCGTTAGGCGGAGCCAGCAGCCCCGTTAGGCGGGCGTCCGCTGGGTCTTCTGGCAATGGGGCCGGTCAGATAGTCTGTTCGGCCTTCGCCAGCCAGTCCTGTCAAAGGTAAAGGGAGTTTAGATCCCGCATAGAGTCAAACTATGGAATATGAGCATTCCGTAAAGGACAAAATCACTTACCTCGTCAGTCGGACGCTGCGAGCTGAATCTGCGATCTTCGGTAGCGGATGCGGGAGCCTCGGCGCCCTTGAACAACACCTTCCAGACATCTTCGTACATAGTTTCGAAGAGCCCGCTCAGAGTCTGGTGCTGCGCCGGATCGAACTCCCACATATTGAAACCCCGTCGTTGGCACGGGAGAATCTGGCGGACGAGCATGACCTAGACTACATTGACAAGCTTGAGCTTCTTGTCCACCAGCTTTTGGATACAGGCTTGGAGTCCGGTCAGCTCCTCCGAATCACCCCAGATCCGGCCACTCTCTTTCCAGGAGGTGAGCCGTGTAGGGATGCCGGATCTGAATTCGGGGGCCGCTGCCCATTCAGGGTCACGCGGCTCGGTGATATAGAACCACCCCGATTGCCACCCCTTAATGGTTTCCATGAAAGTGCCCTCCAGCCAAGTAACGTGGGACATCCTGCCCACCATGGCGCCTCCGCACTCAGCTTGGCTGCCCTTCACAACCTTCGGCTTGACGCTGAAGGTCTTGAGCCACAAACCGAAGTGGGGCTGGATGCATAGGAAGGCCTCGCAAACGACGATAAACACCGAGATGTTGAGGATGAAATTCGGGGCCAGATCATGGAAATCCAGGCCATAGTAGAACATGAGCCCCCGGACAAAGGGATGAAGTGGGAAGCCCAGTCCGCGGAGGAAATGGGGAAGAAATACTACCCTCTCATGGGGCATGGGGGTGGGGATGAGCTCTCCCTCGTCGGGGAGCCGGTGCGCGATGTTGCTGGACAAACATCCGGCGTTGCGCAGCTTCTGGATCTGCCCCTCCATGACGGAGGAGGCCATCCACTTGCCTCCCGCTCCGGACATAGTTGGAGAAGGTTGAGGTGAGAAGTGCGGACTTGGGCGCTGGAGCTCGAGTTCACGGAGTTGGATAAGCCAAGGAGGAAGAAGGCGCAGGTAAAAGGGTTGGATCTTTATTCCCATATATGGGCAGACACAAACATGCGTCCCCACCGGCCTGATAAAACTCGCTTATCCCCCAAGCGCCGCAATCAACGGCGCCGTTGGGTTACCCACGTCCATATTGATGGGAATCCCGGAATAAGGGGAACATGGTCTCTGATTCGACAAGACGTGCCAAGGAAACCGCTTCGCTAAATGCGCTGAGGTGGTACAATAAAAACAATTCGAGTAAAAGCTTGGTAGTGGTGTGACGTCATGCCACAAAACACGTCAGCAGACTGAACTGGTGTAATATTATTCTCTCTACGGTGGTACGTGGAATTTATTTTTGCAGAGCCGGACACTATCCTGGTGTTCACAATCTTCTATAAATTATTCAGAGGAAGAACCCTCCTTGCAATGCCGAAGACAACATGCGCGTCGGACTCATCGTCATTGAAGCCTGGTTCAGGGGCTACTGAGGGAGTTCCGGACTAGGGGGTGTCCAGATAGCTGAACTATCATGATCGGTCGGACTCCAAGACTATGAAGATACAAGATTGAAGACTTCGTCCCGTGTCCGGATGGGACTTTCCTTGGCGTGGAAGGCAAGCTTGGCGATACGGATATATAGATTTCCTACCATTGTAACCGACTCTGTGTAACCCTAGCCCTCTCCGGTGTCTATATAAACCGGATGGCTTTAGTCCATAGGACGAACAACAATCATACCATAGGCTAGCTTCTAGGGTTTAGCCTCCATGATCTCGTGGTAGATCCACTCTTGTAACACACATCATCAATATTAATCAAGCAGGACGTAGGGTTTTACCTCCATCAAGAGGGCCCGAACCTGGGTAAAACATCGTGTCCCTTGTCTCCTGTTACCATCCGCCTAGACGCACAGTTCGGGACCCCCTACCCGAGATCCACCGGTTTTGACACCGACACTCATCCTTACCATTTATGCATCTACCTCTAAAGAGAGCAAAATAATGTATAGCAGGAAAATGAATGCTCCCTATGGTAGCTTGTGCTATTTCTCTGGATTCCCCCATAGTGATACTAGCAAGAAAATCTTTAAATTCGGATTTGCGAGGTTCACTAACACTACCCCATTGCGGGAGTTTACAAGCATTATTAAAATCTTCTAAGTCCATGGTATAAGATTTATCATAAAGATCAAACAGGACATTGTGAGAATTGCACGAAGATGTAAATTTGAACCTTCTCACAAAGGAATCGGTTAAATGGTAGTATTGAGAGCACTTATCTTGCATGAAGTCCTCAAGATCAGCATTACGTACATATGCATCGGATTCATCCTTGATGCCTACTTTGACCATAAACTCCTCTGACGGCCATTCACAAGGCCGCACGTAAGCTTCCCTCGGCGTTTCAACGTCCTGCTCACATATTGCGAGCCTAGGTCCTTGCTTCCCTGAAGAACCACCTTGGTACATTTTCCTAGACATATTACTTTCTTTGATTTTTTTTTGAATTTTTAGTAACTCAAAACAAAAGTGACTCAAACTCAACAAAATTGATAGCAACTACTCCCACAAGTGCCTAGAGACTAAATCATGCACTAGAACTACTTGGGACCAAATAAATTTGACGTGCAAGCTCAAGAACAGGGTCACCTTAGCAGCAAAAACTTGCAATGAATAAAGCACTAGAACAAAAACTAATTGTACCATTGGAGGAGTCACATACCAAAGAACAATCCCCCAAAGCAGTTTTGTGAATGGGGCTTTGAGCAAGGAGATCGAAAATGGCAGCAAGATGAGCTAGAACTCGTGCTTGAGCTGGATAGTGATTTTTTTGGGAGGAAGAAAAAGAGTATGGGTGCAGGAATAAGTGGAGCGGGCCACCATGGGCCCATGAGGCAGGGGCGCGCCCCAGGGGGGCACCCTAGACCCTCGTGGCTAGGTGTTTGCTCCCCCTGCTGTGTTCTCAATGCCAGATATTCTCAAATATTCCAGAAAAAAACATATTTAATTTTCAGGGCATTTGGAGAACTTTTATTTTCGGGGTATTTTTTATTGCATGGATAATTCAGAAAATAGACAGAAAATACTATTTTTACTTTATTTAATCTAAATAATAGAAAGTAAAAGGAGGGTACAAAGAGTTGTGCCTTCTAACTTCATCCATCTCATGCCCATCAAAAGGAATCTATTAACTAGGTTGATCAAGTCTTGTTAACAAACTCATTCTGAATCGCATGAAATCGGAGAAATTTTGAAATGACAGGGTGTGGGCCCCCTGGTACTGATTCTTTTGCCAGTATTTTTTATTAATTACAAAAAGTTGCTCCGTGGATTTTCAGGTCATTCCTAGAACTTTTATTTCTGCACAAAAATAACACGATGGCAGTTCTGCTAAAAATAGCGTCAGTCCGGGTTAGTTCCATCCAAATCATCCAAGTTAGAGTCCAAAACAAGGGCAAAAGTGCTTGGAAAAGTAGATACAACTGAGACGTATCACTCCTGAAACAATTGAAAAGCATGTCATCCTTTGGCACGTGGCAAGGTGCACTAGTGCTGAGGACTTTGCAGGTGCAGCTGAGGGCTTTGCTTGAGAAGATGGCCCTGAGGGCTTTGAGGAGCTGGGTCATGAGGGAATTGCAGAAGAAGATGGCTTCACAGCTGATTTCTTCTTCATGGCCTTCTTGGGCTGACTAGCAGAGGCTTCAGCAACAGCAGCAGCAAAATCTTCATGGAATTTCTTCACTGCTTCTTTTGCAACCTTTGCCAATTTCCTTTGGTGCTTGGCCCATTCCTTGGGAAATTCCTCACCTCTTCTGATGCTAGAGGGATCAACTTCTTGGCCTGGAGCCAATGGAGGCCCTGGGAATGGAGGATTTACAGCAAATTGTTTCATGTACTTAGGAGTCACATAGCGGTAATCCCTCCATTCCCGTGCCCATTTGCGTTCAATCTGCTGAATGCACACCTTGCGCTGAGTTTTGTTCTCCTTGCCATGAGTGGCCTCATCAGGAATACAATATTCTTCATAGATATCTTCAGGGATCTCAAAAGCAGTGTTAGTTTCAGGCCTTTTGCCTCCCTTCTGAGGACGCTTTTCTTCAGCCATATTCTTCAGCTGAGGATTCTGAACAATGGATGTCTTTGAAGAAGTATGCAATTTTTCTTTGAGGAACGCTGCAAATGAGTTAAGTTGATGAGAACCTAGTGATTCAGTAGCAGACATGTGTACCTGTGAACAGAGTATAGGTGCAAAGAATTTGAAGAGGTCATTTGCGTTCTTAGAATTTGTTTTTAAAAGGAATGGAGTTTGAGAAATTGACCAGGGGTGTCTTGAGGAATTTCACTAAGAGTTCTTGTTTTAGGTTCCAGAGTTGTATAGATTGGAAATCAACAACTTTGAGGAATCTTGAAGAAAAATACATCTTAGAGAAATTGATCAAGAACAGAAGCACAATGGTTTTTACGGATATGGAAGTTGAACAATAAACACCTTTTGAAGATTTGGTATAAATCATCAGAATCAACAAGGGCAGTAAAATGAGTTTTATTTACCATTGACAAAGAACACGATGAACTATGAGATGAACTATTGAAGTTCGTCCGTTTAGATCTTCCACGCCCTAACTTGGCGGAGGAAGACAACTACGGTGATGACAGAGGTGAAGATTTCCGCGGCCGACACGAGTACGACGGCGTCGAGGTCGAGACGGCTAAGCTCTTCCTCACCGGCGATGATGGAGATTAGCGGCGGCGCTAGGTCAGAGAGCTCGAGCGAAGGAGAGAGAGGTCGAGCGGAGTAAACGATCTGAGGTGAAAGGGGAGGGGTATTTATAACCAAGGTGAAAAATCGCTCGTCCGAGGAATTTGGACGAACGTGCCCCTGACCCTTGCTATCCTAGCGACATGTGTCACCCACGTGTTGAGAGGTGGAGATCATGTCAGATCGTGGGTGAGTTGTTTAATCCTATCGAGGTATGAAGAAGGATTTGAGCAGCAAAAGCCGAAAAAATAGATATGAAAAATTTAGCGATTCGTTCACAAATTCTTCAGCTGACAGGGACACAGTGAAGATTTTGAACGGGTTTAAAATAGAAGCAGATGAAGAATTTGTGAACAAACTGGGTTGAGTTTAGCATAGAGGGGAATGGGTCCAATCACATTCACTTATGTCGGCGTCTGGATACGGGGGTACCCAGACTTGCCTGCCAGCAACCCGCTGCGTGGCTCTGTCGACGGCCTGGTAGGGCCCAGCTTCAGCATCATTATCTCAAGACCCTCGCAAGGCGGACGACGCCAAGTCCCCTGAGGGATCGGCCTCCTTAGGCTGGCTCCCGAGGGGCAGGGAGTTCTATGCAAGGTGCACCTCACGAGGCTCAGCTAACGTGAGCCATGACGACCAAGGCCAGGCAGGCGTCAGGCGAGCGCTAGCGGGCGCAGAGTGCCAGTTTCCTCTTTGGTGCAGAGGAGGCAAGCGGCAGACGCGGAGTCCTGACGAATCAGCCAAAGGTTTCCATTCTGGTGCAACAACACCAAGACCGCCAGGATGGCAGGACGGAGGTCATGACCGAGCCCACCGCAGCGTCACGACCAGAGGCTTTTCGCAGGAGAAGACCACTTTAGTCAGGGTAGGATGTACTACTTGTCTCCCTTCAAATATGGCCGTTGTGGGATCCCTTCCCGCCAACATTTGGGAAGAGGACCAAGGCCACTGAGGAAGTCCTGGATTAGGGGGTACCAGGACAGCCGGACTATATACTTTGGCCGGACAAGACTTCGTACCGTGTCTGGATGGGACTCTCCTTTGCGTTGAAGGCAAGCTTGGTGATTCGGATGTTATATCTCCTTCTCTGTAACTGACTCTGTGTAACCCTAGCCCCCTCCGATGTCTATATAAACCAGAGGGTTTAGTCCGTAGGACAGGAACAACAATCATAATCATAGCCTAGCTTCTAGGGTTTAGCCTCTACGATAATACTCATATCATCAAGATCAATCAAGCAGGAAGTATGGTATTACCTCCATTGAGAGGGCCCGAACCTGGGTAAACATCGTGTCCCCAGCCTCCGATTACCATTAGCCTTAGACGCATAGTTCAGGACCCCCTACCTGAGATCCGCCGGTTTTGACACCGACATTGGTGCTTTCACTGAGAGTTCCTCTGTGTCATTGCTGCAAGGTTTGATGGCTCCTTCAATCATCAACAGTACGGTCCAGGGTGAGACTTTTCTCCCCGGAAAAATCTTCGTGTTCGGCAGCTTCACACTGCGGGCCAACTCGCTTGGCCATCTGGAGCAGATCGACAGCTACGCTCCTGGCTATTAGGTCAGGTTCGGAAATCTTAACTACACTGCCAACATCGGCGGAGACTTGATCTTCAACGGATTCGGGCCTGCGTCAGGAGCGCCGAACGGCCATGACGAGCATGACTTAGATCTGCCGTCGGACCGTGTTCGGGATATCGCACCTGCTGCAGCTCCAGACTTCAATCTGGATAAAATCGCGCAATCCGAGGATGGGTGGATGGACCCCACCGCGGAGGCCGCACACTCATCGGCTTTGGAGCCGAACACAGACTTTGCCTCTAAGGAAATATGTGTCACCGGACCCCCGGACTCGTCTCCGGCTTCAGGGTCCGAACCGCGTGCATCCGTGCCCATCGAATCTGGTTGGGCACCGATTATGGAATTCACCACCGTGAACATCTTTCAGCACTCACCCCTCGGTAACGTGCTAAATTCATTAAGGTATCTCTCTTTGTTAGGAGACTCTTGGCCGAACTATATCCGACTCGAGTGGGAAGCGGATAACAAAGAAATTCGTTACCCACCCACCACCCAATTAATTGCCACTGTCCATGATTTAACCGACGTGCTCGACTTTGACTCTGAAGACATCGACGGTATGGACGACGATGCAGGAGAAGAACAGGAATCACCACCCACAGGGCGCTAGACAGCCACCTCTTCATATGATATATATATATGATGGACACCCCCAAAGAAAACAATGGCGATGAAGCAACAGAGGATAACCCTTAAGGAAGCAATCAAAGCATGGGCGTCATCGGCGCCGCTCTAAGCCCCGCCACAGCAATACCGGCACAGGAGACAAAAGCAATCCGGATGGTGCCGAAGACGGCTACAACCCTGGTCAGCCTAACTTCGAGCAGGCTGAACAGGAGGACGGGCAAGCTAGCCCAGATGAACAGGCGACGAACGGAGACTTGGAGGATGACAACTATATGCCTCTCTCCGAAGTCGAGGTGAGCCTTGGCGAAGATGAATTTTCCGTGCCTGAGGATCCTGTCGAGCAGGAGCGTTTCAAGCGCCGGCTTATAGCCACTGCAAGAAGCCGAAAGAAAAAGCAGCAGCAGCTCCAAGCTGATCAAGATCTGCTCACAGACAGATGGACTGAAGTCCTGGCAGCCAAGGAATACGGACTCGAGCGCCCAACCAAAGGCTACCTAAAGAAAAAGTTGCTACCACAACCTGAGGAGGAGGCCCTAGATCCCACACTACCAGCACAGGACGGGACTGAGCGTCCACCTTGTGGCCGAGATAAATCGGTGTGTCAAACCAAACACCAGCCTACACCCCGACACCCATACACTATGACCCGGGGCAATACACAGGACCTGCAAGACATACTGTAAAACAAAGCAGGACAGAGAAGATCGATCTACGGATCGCGGGGACGCGCCACAACGTGTGATGATGACCGTCATACCAGATATACTAACAACAAGTCCGGCTGGGACGAACACAGCAGGCCTGACTTATTCGAACTGCATCGTGACATAGCCCAGCATAGAGGCGCCGCACCCCCCCCCCCCCCTGCTTCAGTGATGAAGTAATGGATCATGAATTCCCAGAAGGGTTTAAACCCGTAAACATCAAATCATACGATGGCACAACAGACCCCTCGGTATGGATTGAAGATTTCCTTCTTGAAAGTGCTAGTTATCGACTAGAGGGGGGTGAATAGGCGATTTTTAGGAAAGTCTTCAAAACATGGAAGTTTCGAAGACAAACAATAGAAACAACCTAATTGATATGCAGCGGAAGATAAACTACAACAAGAAAGCCATAATCAAGTATGCAATAGCATTAACGTTTGAAGATTAATAGCAGCTAGGTAGTAGGATCAGGATGGAGGATAGTATGAAGCCAATCAACAATAGTAGTCAAGCAATGAAGTCAATCGGATAAAACAATAAGCAATGACTTCATGAAGACAAACTCAAAGTAAAGGAGGGAAGAGATAGAACCACTTGCTCGTTGAGGACACAGGATTTGTTGGACCAGTTCCAGTTGCTGCGACAACTGTACGTCTGGTTAGGGAGGCTGAGATTTAACTCAGAAGACCGTGTCTTCACCTTATTCCCCTTGAGCTAAGGTCACTTAGTCCTCGCCCAATCACTCTGGTAAGTCTTCAAGGGAGACTTCCATACCTTCACAGACTTTGTTCACTCGGCAATCCATAATGACTCTTGGATGCTCAGAACACGATGCCTAACCGGCTGGAGGATACAGAGTCCTCAAGTGTAATAAGTCTTCAGGTCACACAGACAGAAAGACTTCAGTGATGCCTAACACTCTTTGGCTCTGGGTGTTTGGGCTTTGTCCTCGCAAGGATTTCTCTCTCTCAAATGCCTCGAGGTGGTTTGCTCTCAAACGACAAAAGCCGTATACAAACTCTGAGCAGCCACCAATTTATGGTGTAGGGGGTGGGCTATTTATAGCCACCAGGCAACCCAACCTGATTTGTCCAAAATGACCCTGGGTCACTAAGGAACTGACACGTGTTCCAACGGTCAGATTTCAAACACACACGGCAACTTCACTTGGGCTACAAGCAAAGCTGACTCATCCAACTCTGGATAAGATTTTCTCTCATTGTCTTCGCTCGAAGACATAGGATTTGGGTTGAGCATCACTTCAGTCACTCTGACTTAGTTCACTTGGACCCCACTTAATAGTACGGTGGGTCCTATGACTCAACAAAGAAGAAAGGAAACGACGAAACGACACAGTCTTCGCGCTCCATTGTCTTCACGTAATGTCTTCTCATGTCATAGTCTTCAATATGAATATCTTCTCATACCACCATTGTCTTCAATGTCTTCATACATTTTTAGGGGTCATCTCCGGTAGGTAAACCGAATCAATGAGGGACACTACCTGCGTTATCCTGCAATTCTCACAAACGCATTAGTCCCTCAACCAACTTTGTCGTCAATACTCCAAAACCAACTAGGGGTGGCACTAGATGCACTTACACTTCTCCACATTCACATGGCCTGCGGAGATGATCTACATGCCATCAAATATCTTCCCCTTAAGCTCAAAGGACCGGCCCGACATTGGCTGAATAGCCTGCTGGCGAACTCCATTGGCAGCTGGGAAAACCTAGAGGACGCATTCCTCAACAACTTCCTGGGCACTTACGTGCGACCACCGGATGCTGATGACTTAAGTCACATAACCCAACAGCCCGAAGAGTCAGCCAGGAAATTATGGACTCGGTTCCTAACTAAAATGAACCAAATCATCGACTGTCCGGATGCCGAAGCCCTAGCGGCCTTTAAGCATAACATCCGCGACGAGTGGCTCGCCCGACACCTCGGCCAATAAAAGCCCAAGTCCATGGCAGCCCTCACGACACTCATGACCCGCTTTTGCGCGGGCGAGGACAGATGGTTGGCTCGCAGCAGCACCACGCCAAGAAACTCTGACACTTCAGATATCCGCGACAGCAACGGCAAGCCACGGCGCAACAGGCATAAGCGTCAAAACAATGGAGACAACACCGAAGGCACGGCAGTCAATGCCGGATTCAGCGGCTCCAAGTCCGGTCGGCGGAAAAAGCCATTCAAAAGAAACAATCCGGGATCGTCCAGTCTAGACCGCATACTCGACCACTCGTGTCAAATTCACGGCACCCCTGATAAACCAGCCAACCACACTAACAAAGACTGTTGGGTGTTCAAACAGGCCGGCAAGTTGAATGCCGAAAACAAGGACAAGGGGCTACATAGCGAGGACGACGAGGAGCCCCGGCGGCCGAACACAGGGGGACAGAAGAAATTTCCTCCCCACGTGAAAACGGTAAATATGATCTATGCCACCCACATTCCCAAATGAGAACGAAAGCATGCACTACGGGACATCTATGTGATGGAGCCAGTCGCCCCAAAGTTCAACCCATGGTTATCCTGCCAGATCACTTTTGATCGCAGAGATCATCCTACCAGTATCTGTCATGGCGGTTCAGCCGCATTGGTCCTCGACCCAATCATTGACGGATTCCACCTCACGCGAGTCCTCATGGACAGTGGCAGCAGCCTGAACCTGCTTTATCAGGACACAGAGCATAAAATGGGCATCGATCCCTCAAGGATCAAACCCACCAAAACCACCTTTAAAGGTGTAATCCCAGGTGTAGAGGCCGGTTGTAAGGGCTCAATAACACTGGAAGTGGTCTTCCAATCTCTGGATAACTTCTGGAGCGAGGAGTTAATCTTCGATATCGTCCCTTTCCGTAATGGCTATCATGCACTACTTGGACAAATCACATTTGCTCGATTCAATGCAGTAACACACTATGCATACCTCAAGCTCAAGATGCCAGGACCTCGCGGGGTTATAACAGTCAATGGAAACACAGACCGCTCTCTCCGGACGGAGGAGAACACTGCGTCCCTCGCAGTAGAGGTACAAAGCAGCCTTCTTCGGCAGACCGTTAACTCGGTGATAAAAACCCCAGACACCGTTAAGCGAGTCCGGAGTACTCTACAACAGGTTTGTCCGGCGCGACTAGAGCTCGACTAGCAATTCAGCCTCCGTCCTAGTCCCATCTGGGCGGCATTCATGCCGCGCGTACACAACTACACACTCAAAATACCATGGGCATAGGCGGAGGCACGACGATGATACAGTCCACAGTGCGGCTCAACCGTCACAAGACCCGCATACTTTTATCATCTGCTTTCTTTTTTAGGACCCTACTTTCGGGCAGAACCTTCAGAGAGTCTGATCATCGGACTCACCACGGTAAGGAAAACCAAGGAGGCAACAGGCTTTGCATACAAGGGAATACCTAGGTGGTCTCTGTTAACGATTGTTATACCTGTTTTACATACCCACATGCAGCCTGCCCTTGGATAGGACATGTCAAATAGTCCTATTTTTTTCTTATCGCATTACTTGTACACATACGCTTTGACATATTATTTAAATAACAACGGGAAACAATATACAGCATCAGCTTGTTATTACTTTCTTCATATTTTCCCTTGACTGTTTATTTAATATTGCACTCGTACACTTTGGTATGTTCAGTTCGCCAGGGGCTTTACTGTGCCCCATAACACGGCAAGAAAAGTCCGAACACTTTCGACAGTGCAGCACCCCGAACTTATAGCATTATATGCATCAGCTCTGAATCATGTCTTGGGTCAATAGTTGGGTTTACCCGGCTCCCTTGTTTTGGTACCTTATGTTCCGTTCTATCGGCTAAGGTAGCAAAGGGAGAACTACTGTGATTGTGTCCCGGTTCTTCTAGACGAGCACCTCAGTCGAGAAAGCCGAAAACTGACTGTCATGATGCGGCAAGAGCTGGTCGCTGTTCGAGAGGTCTTAAATCCTTAAAGATTTTTTCCGCTTTAGGCGAGGAATCGGCCTTGTCTGATTTAGGCGTGTATAACACCCCAAGTTCAGCCTTCCGAATACTAGGGGCTTCGCCGAAGTTTAAAATTCTAGACTTCTATGGCTAAGTGAGAGTGATAAAGCTGAATAGTCCGATTGCCTTGTTCGCTACGCTAAACACCTCCTTAAAAGACCAACAATTTGGATAAAGAGTGTTTGGGTTTTCCACGAACACCCCAGTACTAGTTACACGGGGGCAGAAGCCGATGACTGGCCAACTTTCAGAATTTTATAAACAGCCGCACAAAAGGTAATATTTTAAATCAAAAAGTGTTATATAGCGCACACAAACTAGTTTTCATATTACATGGCGACATGAGTACATTTACTCAAAAATTACATCCTTGGTACATTCATCGGCCCCAAGGCGGGCGCCTTTCATAACACCGTCATAATACTTCTTGGGGTAACGATGCGCCTTACCCTTCGGCGGTCCATCCTTCACCAGCTTCTCGGCATCCATTTTGGCCCAATGCATTTTCACGCGGGCAAATGCCCAGTGGGCACCCTCAATATAGACGGAGTGCTTAATAACATCTAGCCGCGGATAGACATTTACCATCCGCTTTATAAGGCCGAAGTAGCTTTCGGGCAGGGGCTCGCCAGGCCACAGCCGGACTATGAAGTCCTTCATGGCCAGTTCGGTCGCCTTGTGGAGTTCGACCAATTGCTTCAGTTGGTCACTCAAGGGCATTGGGTGTTCGGCCCCAGCATACTAGGACCAAAACAACTATTCCATAGAGCTCCCCTCTTCGACATGGTAGAACTCCGTGGCATCCGATATACTGCGTGGCAGATCTTCGAATGCCCCTGGAGAGCTCCGAATTCGGGTAAGTAAAAGAAATGTCTCGTCCACACGCTTGCTTTGCATAACGAATGCCTTACCCACCGCTATCTTTCTGGCCGCCTGGATCTCCAGGAGGGCCTTTTGGGCTTTGGCATTGGCGTCTTTCGCACTCTGGAGGGCCTTCGCAAGCTCAGACTCTTGCGTCTTGAAGTCATGCTCCAAGGACTCGAATTTCTTGCCGAAGTCATGGAGCTCTTGTTGTACCTCACCTACTCGAGCATCCTGTTTTTCATGCTCGGTGCGCTCCTTGGCTGCATTGTCTTTGGCCTCGGATAGCGCTTTCTTCAGGGCCACCACTTCCGTCGTGGCCCCTATTAAAACATCATGATGCTTTGTGTTAGCATCACCCATTTTTCTCCCTTTATATGACACACGGACGGGGTATCACTTACCTTCGTTCTCTTCGAGCTACCTCTTTGCGAGGCTGAGCTCTTCCTCGACCTGCTTTAGGTCCCGCTTGAGTCCGGCGACCTCCGCAGTACGGGCGGCAGCGGCCAGCAGCAACGCCTGCTTATTCATTTAGACATTTACTGTTAGACTCCTGCAGATACAAGTTGACCCTCCGTTTGGCTTTTCTTTCCGAACACCAAACAGAGTATCAGGGGCTACTGTCTATCGGGTGATATTTTCTTACACTTTTGATTACTTACCTCAAAGCCTGTTAGGAGGCTGGTGCAGGCTTCGGTCAATCCGCTTTTGGCGGACCGAACCTTTTTAATCACCGTACTCATAAGAGTACGGTGCTCTTCGTCAATGGAAGTTCTGCGAAGCACTTCCAACAAATTATCCGATGCCTTCGGCTGGACGGAGGTCATCGGCACGGCCGGCTCGCCCTCCTTAGCGAGGGGCTGCGTACTTGAATCCGGAACCTTTGAGGGTTCCGGTGCAGTATCCGGCTGGGAGCCAGACTTGTTGCAGCTCCCGTCGGCATAATCCATGGGGATCTTACCAACCATGTGCCCGGCGTCTGGGATTTTGTCTTGGGGCGTCTCCAGAACTGTCGCCCCCTACTCCGGTATCCTTTGGGACAACACCTCGGTGTCATCCGCAGGCCGTGGGGAGGTGGCCGTCGAGAGTGAATTGCTATTGATCTTCGACTCACTCAAGGACCCATCCGAAGAGGATACCTCGAGGTGGGACCCTGCCAGACTGCATATGCGTGTTCGGCGTTATAACAAACAATGAAACTAAAACACATAAAACGTTCTATAGAGTACGGATGCTTACGATTTCGCCAGGGGCTTGCCCCTAGGCAACCACTCCTCCTCGCTGTAGGCGGCCGTGGTGGAGTAGTCCGGAAAGGATGTCTTTCCCTTCTTCGGTGTCCTAGCCTCCCCCTGCGGGGCGGCTTTTCTCTTCTTTTCCTCCCCATCTTCGTGGGAGTCTGCCTCGGCGTCCTCGGACGACGAGTCTATTACGGACCGGTGCCGAAGACTTTTTCTGGTCCCCGTGGCCGCCTTCTTGGACCCTTCGGCCTCCCCAGATGGGGCGGTCTTCCTTATCTTCTCCTCCTAGTCGGGGGAGGCATTTCCTCTCCCTCCCCCTCGTCTTCGGACGAGGCGTCCGATGTGGCCTTGTGCCAGAGACCTTTCCTGGTCCCCGTGGCCTTCTTTTCGGCCTTCTTCTCCGGCACCTTGTAAGGCACCGGAACCAGTATCTCCGTAAGGAGTGCGGTGGCTGAATCTTCGGGCAGCGGAGCCGGACAGTCGATCCGCTCCGTCGTTGCCACATATGTCAGGACCCCGATTCTATGCCACACAGATCTAGCATGTAACACCTCATATCACTTTGCGGCCTCACGCATGGTATTCCCACGGGTGTCGCCTTACCATGCCTGGGACCGTTTGCACCTTTTGTCACACGTATATGATAGTGTCGCTAGCATCCATATGACAAGGAACCCGGGCTGACATGGCTAGTCGTGAACCCAAAGTGGCACTAACTTACAGGGACAGGCATACATGACCCAGCATCGAACGTGTCGGTCATCAGCGAGTGAATCCGGGTTGTAGCAACTGGGCTAGCAGGACTCCGGTAAACACCGCGTGACATTTCCCCGAAGGGACAGACACAGGAACGAAGAAGGACACATGCCGGCCAGCCTAAGTGTTCTGGAGCAGTAGCAAGCTACTAGGGCTCAGTGGAAGCACTAGGAGACATTTCCCGGTAAGAGAGGCTACTAAGGATAACAACTAGATAGTCAGATCCCACACATAGCAATACACATTACACGTACGCATAACATGCAAGTATGTGTTCTACAACATGGCATCACAGCATAACTCAACAACTCATATAGATAAGGCTCAAAGAGCCAACATAACATTATTGCAAACAGGGGTCACAACACCCGCCATACAGAGCATACAAGCAACAAGCGGAAGCATTACATGTCTGGGTACAGACATCTACAAATGAAAAAGGCTGAAGAGCCTGACTAACTACAATATCCGATCAAGATCGTAGCTGAGGTACAAGCTACTTGTCGAAGTCCACGAGAACACTAGTAAGACCGAAGTCTCCGTTGAGAAAACATAAATAAAGCAACATGAGTACAAAGGTACTCAGCAAGACTTACATCAGATCCTATCATACATGCATTTGTATCAAGAGGGTAATGTGGGGTTTAGTTGCAGCAAGCCAGCTTTGACTCTGTGGCTATCATGTTCTACGACTACCAGATCTTCTTTGAGGTGATATGGCGCACACGAGTCCCCTAGTCACCACACAATACACTACTATGGATTCATTCACGTCTTCCTACGAGAAGGCCATCCATAGCACTCACACTTGTCTTGAGCATTTTAGAGTATCCACTTCAAGTTGTCTATGTGCCATGTAAGCATCCAAGAAGTCCATAACCGCGGACCCGGCTATCCGAATATATCATGTTAACCCTGCAGGGGTGTACTTCTTCACACACGCTCTCGCCACTTACCGCCATGTACACGTCATGTATCTCGGCATCCTTCAAGCGGAAGCCTAACGAGGGTGTCAGCCACGACCTGACTAACCACACAAGACTCTAGTCCAGGTTTATCGCCTATTCGGGTTCCATCCGCAAGGAGATCCGTCCGGGGTGTCCCTCACGGCCCCAAACGATGTGAGCAGGGTTCCCAAGCCCACCATCCGGGTGCCACTTGGTACACCATGCCACTGTGCCTAGTCTGTCACAAGCCCATCTGGTCGGGTGCCACTTGGTAGACTACTAACACTACCTACAAACACCAGAAACTAGTTGCGACTCCTGGACAGAGACCAAGTTGGTTAATAAGTTGAGAGGGGCAGTTAAGCATTCCAATGTGTGGTAGTATCTGGTCATTGGACAACATACACAGAACTCAGTGCTTAAGGACGGTTCCAATGAGACAACCCACCATGTACTCCTACATGGCCTCTCACCGCTACCTTTACCAAATCGTGTTCACACACTTCACTCTCAGCATCAGAACATATCGTAACACTCCAATTCATTCCCAATGAATCAGACCTGACACAACTCTAAGCAATAGCAGGAATAGCATGGTAGGAACACAACAGTGGCTTTAATCAACTCCTACACATGCTAGTGGGTTTCAACTATTTACTGTGGCAATGACAGGTCATGCAGAGGAATGGGTTCAACTACCGCAGCACAAAGTAGCAGATGAATCGTTGTTGTGCTAATGCAATAACTGAGAGCAGGAGCGAGAGAGTAGGATTGTATCAGAATGAACAAGGGGGTTTGCTTCCCTGGTAGATCAACAAGAGGAGGCACTGCTTCACAGACAGGTACTCTGGAACGGACTCCGGAGCAGCACCTATCGAGAAGGAACAGTGTCGGCAATCAAAACACAAGCATATGCAACAAAATGATGCATGAACATGGCATGAAGATGTGATGCTATTTGAGCTAATGCAACTAGTATTCAAAATGAATGAAGTCCATTTGAATCAAGGGTTCGAATGCAACTCCAAATTAAGCTCTTATAAATGCCATTTACATGTTTTCACTTATACAGTAGGTATAAGTTGGTTTGTAATGCATGAAACTGGTACAGATGGAAAGATTGCATTTTTCTGATAATTTTTCATCTATAAATTATTTCAATCTGAGTTACGGTTGAATATCTATGATTTTTTGAAGTTTGGCTAATTTTCTGGAATTTCCTGATTAATTTAAATCTAGAAAATAAATAATTGCGTCAGCACTGCGTCATGCTTGCATCAGCAAGTCAACAGCGCTGACTGGTCAAACCTGACGTGTGGGGTCCACACGTCAGTGACATGGGTTAAACAGGGGGGTTAGTTTATCCTAATTATAGGATTAATGGCACTGGGCCCACTGGTCAGTGTCAGGGGGGTTAGTTAACGGTGATTAGCCTTAAGCTAATCACCTGACCCACGGGGCCCACCTGACGGGCCGGCGAGGTCAAAGGGTCAAACCCCACCGGCGTTTAGCCGCCGGCGAGGTCCGAAACGGCAGAGCACCGCAGAAACGGGCTACGGTGCCCCGTTCGCAGCGTGGCTAGGCTCATTCGAGAGCCCAGACCAGCGCGCGTCAGGCGGTGGTGCCAGCCGGGCCTGGGGTGGCCGGATGCGACAGCGAGGAGCTCGGCCGCGGCGGCCGGAGTTCGGCCGAGGGAGGGCACAGCGCTGCGGTGCACGGGGGCGGCGGCTAAGAGCACCGGGGCGTAGCCCGGGCTTGTCCGCATCCAGCGGAGGCGACGGGAGGTCGCACGGTGGCCGGAGCTCATCGGAGCAGCGCTCGCAGCGGCGGCCGGAGCTCGGCTCGAGCGGCAGAGGGGCTGGAGGGCGCAGAAGAGCAGGGGAGTAGGGGGAATCGACGGCGGGGCTCACAGCGGTCTCGATGGCGTCGTCAGCGATCTCGGGGAAGGCCGAACGGCGGCATGGCGGTGACGACGATCTCCGGCGACCAGAGGTGAAGAAGGCGATGATGGCGGCGTCTCGCGGCTTGGCGTAGAGGACGAGGGCGATGTGGCGGAGCTGTTGGACTTGTCGGAGAGGCGAGGCTGCGGTGGTGGCTACGGCAACGGTGAGCGGTGGCGACGGCCGCGTTCGGGCGGTTGGGAGAGAGAGAACCAGGGGAGGAGGGTGAGCGAGGGAGAGTGAGAGCGATGCGGGGCGGCGCGTGGCGTCGTCCGGGTCATCCAGAGCGACGAGGGGGAGGACAGGCAGGCACGGAGGGAGGAGGTGGCGCGGCGCGGCGGTGCGCGCGTCGGGCATGCGCCCGTCCTTCTGGCGGGAGGAAGACGACAGGGAAGGGGGGACAGGTGGGCCGGGCTGGCCAGCTGGGCCGGCCAGGCCGCACAGTGCTGGGCCAGCACAGGAGTGAAGCGCCAGGTAAGTCTCTTCTCCCTTTTATTTTTCTTTTCTATTTTTCTGACATATGTTTTGATTTAAAAAAAAATACTAAATCATTTTATTACTTATGCCAATTTTTGCAGGTGCTAGTGGTATTATTCCAGAGCTCCTCATTAACTAGCATAATTTTTGGACAATATTGTATATATATAACAATATATATCCAAAGCAAATATTTACTGCATTAATTCCAAATGCCCAAAATAAATACTTATGAGCTCCTAAAAATATTGGTTTGATTTTTATCTCTGTCCAATATTTTCAGAGAGCAACATGAACATTTTCTTGGACCTTTTTGGAGCAACTTTTATCTAGGTCATTTCTAGAGATGATGCTGAGGGTTTCACAAATCCTCATTTCAAAATTAAATGAAATTTAAACATGATGCACAAATGTCTAGCTAGCCTAGGTCATACCAGAACTAGGGATGTGACAACTCGCCCCCACTTGAAAGAATCTCGTCCCGAGATTCAGGGGTCGACGGAAAGAAAGCGGGGTACTCCAGTCGAAGATGATGTTCTCGCTCCCAAGTAGCTTCTCTCTCGGAATGATGTAACCACTGAACCTTGAGAAACTTGATGTTATGACGTCGAGTGACACGCTCTGCTTGATCAAGAATGCGAACCGGGTACTCTCGATATGTGAGGTTATCTTGGAGATCAAGCGTTTCGTGGTCCACTCCGCGGATAGGATCCGAGAAGCAACGCCTGAGTTGATAGACGTGGAAGACATCATGGACTCGAGAAAGATGTGGGGGTAGTTCCAACTGGTAGGCAACCTCTCCTCATTTAGCGAGAATGCGAAAAGGACCAATGTAACGAGGAGCCAACTTGCCCTTGATACTGAAACGATGGGTACCTTTCAAAGGAGTAACCCGAAGGTAAGCTCTGTCGCCAACTTCATAAGTCATATCCTTATGATGACGATCATACTGGCTCTTTTGACGAGACTTGGCTGTTTTCAAATTCTCACGAATGATGCGAACTTGCTCTTCTGCCTCCTGGATCATGTCCGGTCCAAAGAATTGTCTTTCACCGGTTTCTGACCAGTTCAAAGGTGTTCGACATCTTGATCCATAGAGAACCTCAAAAGGAGCTTTCTTGAGACTGGATTGATAGCTATTTTTATAAGCAAACTCGGCGAAAGGAAGACATTTCTCCCAATCCGTACCGAATGAGATAACGCAAGCTCTAAGCATGTCTTCGAGGATTTGATTGACCCTTTCCACCTGACCACTCGACTGAGGGTGGAAAGCGGTACTGAAGGAAAGATGGGTTCCCATGGCAGTTTGGAAACTCTCCCAGAAATGAGAAGTGAAAAGACTGCCATGGTCTGAATTGATCTCTAGTGGAACACCATGAAGTGACACTATTCGAGAAATATATAAATCAGCTAGCTGACTAGCAGTGATACTCTCTCGAACAGGTAGGAAGTGCGCCACTTTGGAGAGACGATCAATGACTACGAAGATAGCATTATTCCCTCTCTTGGTCCTGGGAAAGCCGGTGATGAAGTCCATACCAACTTTATCCCATTTCCATTCAGGAATAGCTAAAGGCTGAATGGTGCCAGCAGGTCTCTGATGCTCTGCCTTAATGCGACGACAAACGTCACAGTTGGCAATGAACTGAGCAATTTCTCTCTTCATCCTAGTCCACCAGAACCTCTGGCGTAGGTCCTGATACATCTTAGTACTACCGAGATGAATCGTGAGAGGGGATTCATGCGCCTCCTTAAGAATCAATTCTCGCAGATGTTGATTTTTGGGAACCACCAAGCGATTCTCAAAGAAAACAACACCTCGATCATCCATAGAAAAACATCCACCAACTCCCTTCTTAATGTTTCTCTTGATGCGGATAACACCCCTATCAAACTTCTCGTCAGTAATGATCTGATCCTCGAGGGTAGGTTTCGCCACCAAGGTAGAAAGGAATCCGTGAGGAGCAATGTGAAGGTTAAGCTTACAGAATTCTTCATGGAGAAGTGGTTGGCCTTGCTGCAACATGAGATTGTTGCAATAGGATTTACGGCTTAGAGCATCAGCCATGACATTGGCTTTGTCTGGGGTGTAGGTAATCCCTAGATCATAATCTAAGATCAACTCCAACCAATGTCTTTGCCTAAGATTCAAATCTGGTTGGGTGAAGATATACTTGAGACTCTGGTGATCAGTGTAGATCTCGCAACGTTTACCGAGAAGGTAATGTCGCCAGGTCTTGAGTGCATAGACTATGGCTGCAAGCTCTAGATCATGTGTAGGATAATTCTCCTCATGTGAATGCAACTGTCGAGATGAATAGGCAATCACATGATGATCCTGCATAAGAATGCAACCTAGTCCCTGCCGTGAGGCGTCGCAGTAGATAACAAAGTCCTTTGTGAAATCCGGTGGCACAAGTATGGGATCAGAAGTCAGGCGTCTTTTTAGTTCCTGAAAAATGTACTCACACTGTGGGGACCACTCAAACTTTTTATCTTTCTTGAGAAGTTACGTGAGGGGTTTGACTACTTTGGAGAAGTTTTCAACAAAGCGGCGACAATAGCTGGCTAGACCAAGGAAACTCCTAACTTGTTTAACGGTTTCAGGTGGACTCCAATCGAGAACGGCCTTAACTCTCTCGGGGTTGAAAGCAAAGCCCTTACCAGAGATTACGTGGCCTAGGTAGGTCACTTCTGGCAACCAAAATTCGCACTTGGAGAACTTGGAATAAAGGCGGTGCTCTCTGAGTTTTTCTAACACAAGTCTAAGATGTTCGGCATGCTCTTGCTCGTTCTTCGAGTAAATAAGAATATCATCGAGGTAAACCACGACAAATTTATCTAAGTACTCCATGAAGATCGAGTTCATCAAGCGGGAGAAAGTAGCTGGAGCATTGGTTAGACCGAAGGACATGACGGTGTACTCGTACTGGCCATAACGAGTGACAAAAGCCGTTTTAGGGATGTCCCCATTTCTGATCTTGATTTGGTGGTAGCCTAACCTCAAATCCATCTTGAAGAAGACTGAGGATCCAGCAAGCTGATCATATAGGTCATTGATCCTGGGGAGCGGATACTTGTTCTTTATCGTGACCAAATTAACGGGACGATAATCTACAACCATCTGGTCCGTACCAACCTTCTTCTTGACGAAGAGGACGGGGCAAGTCCAAGGAGAAGAACTAGGACGGATGAAACCCTTTTGCAAGGACTCGTCAAGTTGTTTCTTAAGCTCAGCTAGTTCTAAGGGTGCCATCTTGTAAGGTCTCCTAGAGATTGGAGCGGTTCCTGGGATAAGATCTATGACGAACTCTACATCTCTGTCAGGTGGAACACCTGGCAGTTCCTCTGGAAAGACATCCGGAAAGTCACGGACTACCGGGATATCTTCAAGGTCTGGAAGAGGGCTGGCATTAAGAGAATAGAGCTGACGCCTTGCAACTCTAGTGGAGACAGTGACTATCTTGCCAGATGGGTGTGTAAGCTGAATGGACCTGGTGTAACAATCAATCTTGGCATAATGAGCTGTCATCCAGTCCATACCCAAGATGATGTTAATATCTGTAGACTTGAGGGCTATAAGTGAGGCAAGGAATACAAGTCTGTCAACAAGCATTTCGTTACCATGGCTTACACTAGAGGTTTGCCATTTGGATCCAGGAGTTTGAATGACTAGTGGAGAGGGCATATCACAAAATGACATGTTGTGCAAGTTAGCATAGCTTTCAGAAATGAAGGAGTGAGATGCTCCAGTATCGAACAGAACGATGTTGGATGACAATTGACAAGGAGTATACCAAGAACGACATCCGGATCATCATGAGCGTCTTTAGCTGAGACGTGATGCACACGTCCACGTTCAGTGGGGGCTGACTTGACACTGATCATCTTGCATGATGGCTTAACACAGCCAACATACTTCTCGGGCTGGGGTGGGGCATAACTAGTCTGAGAGCAGTCACGTGCATAGTGTCCTGGCTTCCCACATGTGAAGCAAGTCCCTGAGGTCGGACGTGGACCCGCACTGACAAGCGGTCTACCAGTAGGCCTGGGAGGAACATACTGCTGAACTGGATGAGGCACCACATGAGATGGCCTCGGTGAATATCCGGGAGGAAGAGCGGAGTTTGGAACCCAAATCCGGCGCTTCTGAGAACCAGAACCGGAGGAAGATCCCAAATCACGGGTGTGCTTATGAGACTCCTCGTAAGTAAGCTGAGCTGTCTCTGCATTGATGGCTTTGCTCACAAGGGCTTGGAATGTATCACAATGATGTAGGTGGAGATCACGACGCAACTTGGGGTTGAGACCCTTCCGGAACCTAGCCTGCTTCTTGGCGTCCGTGGACACCTCTTCTGTGGCATAACGGGCGAGGTTCTCGAACTCTCTGATGTAAGCATCAACAGCCATCTTACTCTGGGTGAAACTACAGAACTCTTCTCTCTTGCAATCAATGAGAGCCAGAGGAATGTGATGCTCGCAAAAAGCCTCAGTGAAATCTCTCCAGGTAGGAATCTGGCCAGCTGGAAGCATAGCCTCATAGTTCTGCCACCAAAGACTAGCAGGACCTTCCAGGTGGTATGTGGCATAGGTGACCTTGTCATCTTCAGCTACGTTCGCGGAACGCAACTTATGAGTGATACTACGGAGCCAGTCATCTGCATCGAGTGGCTCGATGGAATGATGAAAGGTAGGTGGGTGCAAGTGAATGAAGTCATGAATGGTTACAGACCCTTTGAACCAATGTGCGGTGTTCTCCTTGATACGTGCCAACAAGCGGTTAGACTCACGCTTGTTCCTCTCCATCTCTAACATGAACTCTGTCAATGAAGGTTGATCGGGAGGATCCTCGTCCCTACCATCTCCGTGGTTCTGGCTACGAACAACAGAACTTCGCTTAACTGATGACATCCTGAGAAACAAAACCAAGGACGGAATCAGCGTCATCTATAGGCTGTAAAATGTAGGACAAGGAAATTAGTAACTCTCGAACTTCTAGGGCAATTCCGGCAGCATAACGGCAGTAAAATGCTCAGAATCAGACATCCTGCTAAAATGGGGTAGTAACATACTCAACATCACAAGTCAAGGTTCTGAGATCATACTAAGCAGACTACACCGGAAGTACTCAACACTGGGATATGACTCTGATCAACCAATCCTATGGGACTACGGAGTAGTAACACGTGATCCTGATAGACGGAAGAGAAATCCTAGTTCCTTAACCCCGTAGGAAAGATAGGATGACTCGGATCAGAAGGCCATGAGGTATAAGGAGTAAAAAGAGCCTTACGTTCCTTCCCACAATCAATTCCCTTACATAACTAAAGAATTTCTAAACTCAACTTCGACCAGTTTGTCTTGGTAATCCTACAAGCAGTCAGGCTCTAATACCAAAGCTGTCAGGACCCCGATTCTATGCCACACCGATCTAGCATGTAACACCTCATATCACTTTGCGGCCTCACGCACGGTATTCCCACGGGTGTCGCCTTACCATGCCCGGGACCGTTTGCGCCTTTTGGCACACGTATATGATAGTGTTGCTAGCATCCATATGACAAGGAACCCGGGCTGACATGGCTAGTCGTGAACCCAAAGTGGCACTAACTTACAGGGACAGGCATACATGACCCAGCATCGAACGTGTCGGTCATTAGCGAGTGAATCCGGGTTGTAGCAACTGGGCTAGCAGGACTCCGGTAAACACCGCGTGACATTTCCCCGAAGGGACAGACACAGGAACGAAGAAGGACACATGCCGGCTAGCCTAAGTGTTCCGGAGCAGTAGCAAGCTACCAGGGCTCAGTGGAAGCACTAGGAGACATTTCCCGGTAAGAGAGGCTACTAAGGATAACAACTAGATAGTCAGATCCCACACATAGCAATACACATTACACGTACGCATAACATGCAAGTATGTGTTGTACAACATGGCATCACAGCATAACTCAACAACTCATATAGATAAGGCTCAAAGAGCCAACATAGCATGATTGCAAACAGGGGTCACAAGACCCATCATACAGAGCATACAAGCAACAAGCGGAAGCATTACATGTCTGGGTACATACATCTACAAATGAAAAAGGCTGAAGAGCCTGACTAACTACAATATCTGATCAAGATCGTAGCTGAGGTACAAGCTACTTGTCGAAGTCCACGAGAACACTAGTAAGACCGAGGTCTCCGCTGCAAAAACATAAATAAAGCAACATGAGTACAAAGGTACTCAGCAAGACTTACATCAGATCCTATCATACATGCATTTGTATCAAGAGGGTAATGTGGGGTTTAGTTGCAGCAAGCCAGCTTTGACTCTGTGGCTATCCTGTTCTACGACTACCAGATCTTCTTTGAGGTGATATGGCGCACACGAGTCCACTAGTTACCAGACAATACACTACTATGGATTCATTCCCGTCTTCCTACGAGAAGGCCATCCATAGCACTCACACTTGTCTTGAGCATTTTAGAGTATCCACTTCAAGTTGTCTATGTACCATGTAAGCATCCAAGAAGTCCATAACCGCGGACCCGGCTATTCGAATAGATCATGTTAACCCTGCAGGGGTGTACTTCTTCACACACGCTCTCGCCACTTACCGCCATGTACACGTCATGTATCTCGGCAACCTTCAAGCGGAAGCCTGGCGAGGGTGTCGGCCACGACCTGACTAACCACACAAGACTCTAGTCCAGGTTTATCGCCTATTCGGGTTCCATCCGCAAGGAGATCCGGCCGGGGTGTCGCTCACGGCCCCAAACGATGTGAGCAGGGTTCCCAAGCCCACCATCCGGGTGCCACTTGGTACACCGTGCCACTATGCCTAGTCTGTCCCAAGCCCACCTGGTCGGGTGCCACTTGGTAGACTACTAACACTACCTACAAACACCAGAAACTAGTTGCGACTCCTGGACAGAGACCAAGTTGGTTAATAAGTCGAGAGGGGCACTTAAGCATTCCAATGTGTGGTAGTATCTGGTCATTGGACAACATACACAGAACTCAGTGCTTAAGGACGGTTCTAGTGAGACAACCCACCATGTACTCCTACATGGCCTCTCACCGCTACCTTTACCAAATCGTGTTCACACACTTCACTCTCAGCATCAGAACATATCGTAACACTCCAATTCATTCCCAATGAATCAGACCTGACACAACTCTAAGCAATAGCAGGCATAGCATGGTAGGAACACAACAGTGGCTTCAATCAACTCCTACACATGCTAGTGGGTTTCAACTATTTACTGTGGCAATGACAGGTCATGCAGAGGAATGGGTTCAACTACCGCAGCACAAAGTAGCAGATGAATCGTTGTTGTCCTAATGCAATAACTAAGAGCAGGAGCGAGAGAGTAGGATTGTATCGGAATGAACAAGGGGGTTTGCTTGCCTGGTAGATCAACAAGAGGAGGCACTGCTTCACAGACAGGTACTCTGGAACGGACTCCGGAGCAGGACCTATCGAGAAGGAACAGTGTCGGCAATCAAAACACAAGCATATGCAACAAAATGATGCATGAACATGGCATGAAGATGTGATGCTGTTTGAGCTAATGCAACTAGTATTCAAAATGAATGAAGTCCATTTGAATCAAGGGTTCAAATGCAACTCCAAATTAAGCTCTTATAAATGCCATTTACATGTTTTCACTTTTACAGTAGGTATAAGTTGGTTTGTCATGCATGAAACTGGTATAGATGGAAAGATTGCATTTTTCTGATAATTTTTCATATATAAATTATTTCAATCTGAGTTACGGTTGAATTTCTATGATTTTTTGAAGTTTGGCTAATTTTCTGGAATTTCCTGATTAATTTAAATCCAGAAAATAAATAATTACGTCAGCACTGCGTCATGCTTGCGTCAGCAAGTCAACAGTGCTGACTGGTCAAACCTGACATGTGGGATCCACACGTCAGTGACATGGGTTAAACAGGGGGGTTAGTTTATCCTAATTATAGGATTAATGGCACTAGGCCCACTGGTCAGTGTCAGGGGCGTTAGTTAACGGTGATTAGCCTTAAGCTAATCACCTGACCCATGGGGCCCACCTGACGGGCCGGCGAGGTCAAAGGGTCAAACCCCACAGGTGTTTAGCCACCGGCGAGGTCCGAAACGGTAGAGCGCCGCGGAAACAGGCTACGGTGCCCCGTTCGCAGCGTGGCTGGGCTCGTTCGAGAGCCCAGACCAGCGCGCGTCAGGCGGTGGTGCCAGCCGGGCCTGGGGAGGCCAGATGCGACAGCGAGGAGCTCGGCCGCGGCGGCCGGAGTTCGGCCGAGGGAGGGCATAGCGCTGCGGTGCACAGGGGCGGCGGCTAAGAGCACCGGGGCGTAGCCCGGGCTCGTCCGCATCCAGCGGAGGCGACGGGAGGTTGCACGGTGGCCGGAGCTCACCGGAGCAGAGCTCGTGACGGTGGCCGGAGCTCGGCTCGAGCGGCAGAGGGGCTCGAGGGCGCAGAAGAGCAGGGGAGTAGGGGGAATCGACGGCGGGGCTCACAGCGGTCTCGATGGCGTCGTCAGCAATCTCGGGGAAGGCCGGACGGCGACGTGGCGGCGAGGACGACCTCCGGCGTCCGGAGGTGAAGAAGGCGACGATGGCGGCTCTCTAGGGCTTCCTGCGTCTCGCGGCTTGGCGTAGAGGACGAGGGCGATGTGGCGGAGCTGTTGGACTTGTCGGAGAGGCGAGGCTGTGGCGGTGGCTACGGCAACGGCGAGCGGTGGTGATGGCCGCATTCGGGCAGTTGGGAGAGAGAGAACCAGGGGAGGAGGGAGAGCGAGGGAGAGTGAGAGCGATGCAGGGCGGCGCGTGGCGTCGTCCGGGTCATCCAGAGCGATGAGGGGGAGGACAGGCAGGCAGGGAGGGAGGAGGTGGCGCGGCGCGGCGGTGGGTGCGTCGGGCACGTGCCCGTCCTTCTGGCAGGAGGAAGACGACAGGGAAGGGGGGACAGGTGGGCCGGGCTGGCCAGCTAGGCCGGCCAGGCCGCACAGTGCTGGGCCAGCACAGGAGCTAAGCGCCAGGTAAGTCTCTTCTCCCTTTTATTTTTCTTTTCTATTTTTTTGACATATGTTTTGATTTAAAAAAATACTAAATCATTTTATTTCTTATGCCAATTTTTGCAGGTGCTAGTGGTATTATTCCAGAGCTCCTCATTAACTAGCATAATTTTTGGACCATATTGTATATATATGACAATATATATCCAAAGCAAATATTTACTGCATTAATTCCAAATGCCCAAAATAAATACTTATGAGCTCCTAAAAATATTGGTTGGATTTTTATCTCTGTCCAATATTTTCAGAGAGCAACATGAACATTTTCTTGGACCTTTTTGGAGCAACTTTTATCTTGGTCATTTCCAGAGATGATGCTGAGGGTTTCATAAATCCTCATTTCAAAATTAAATGAAATTTAAACATGATGCACAAATGACTAGCTAGCCTAGGTCATACCAGAACTAGGGATGTGACAACATATTCCTGTTTTGTCAGCATGGTGGCTTAAAATCCTCCCACAAATATACTGGGAAAGGCACATTTTGTGATATTGAGAGAGCTTACCGGATTGGCAGGGCGCTTTGTGCTGAGTCCGCGGTCCTCGGAAGTGGGAGGAGGTACTTCGGCGGCCTTGAACAGCACCTTCCAGACGTCTTTGTGCATCGTGTCGAAGAGCTCTCGCAGCGTCTGGTGTTCGGCCGGATCGAACTCCCACATATTTAACGCCCGTCTTTGACACGGGAGGATCCGGCAAAAGAGCATGACTTGGACCATGTTGACAAGCTTGATCTTCTTGTCTATCATATTTTTGATACAATTCTGGAGTCTGGCCAGCTCCGCACGTATGCCCCAGGCCAGGCCCTTCTTTTCCCAGGAGGTTTGCCGCATGGGGATGCCGGATCGGAATTCGGGGGCCGCCGCCCAGTCGGCATCGCGCGGCTCGGTGATGTAGAACCACCCCGATTGCCACCCCTTCATGGTCTCCACGAAGGAGCCTTCGAGCCAGGTAACGTTGGGCATCTTGTCCACCATGGAGCCTCCGCACTCCGCTTGTTGGCCGCTCACTATCTTCGGTTTCACGTTAAAGATTTGTAGCCATAGGCCGAAGTGGGGCTTGATGTGGAGGAAGGCCTTGCACACGACGATAAACGCCGAGATGTTGAGGACGAAATTTGGGGCTAGATCATGAAAATCTAGCCCGTAGTAAAACATGAGCCCGCGGACAAACGGGTGAAGTGGAAATCCCAGTCCGCGGGTGAAATGAGATAGGAACACTACTCTCTCCAGAGATTTCGGAGAGGGGGTGACCTGCCCCTTCGTCGGAAGCATGTGCGCGATGCTCGTGGCCAGGTATCCGGCCTCCCGAAGCTTGGTAATGTCCTCCTCCGTAACGAAGGAGGCCATCCACTTGCCTCCCACTCTAGACATGTTGCGAATGGTCTAACGGAGAAGGTGGGAACTTGGGCACTGGGGCTCAAGGGTGCGAGAATGGATGAGTAAAGGAGGAAGAAGGCTTGGGTGGAGATGGGGGATCCTTATCTCTTTATAAAGGTGGTAGAAACTGTGCGCCTCCCCACTTGCCTGTTAAAATCACTTATTTTCCAAAGTGCCACACAGTTGGGTTACCCATGCCTGTATTGATGAGCATCCCGTGATAAGGGGACACGATCTCTGCTTCGACAAGACGTGCCAAGGAAACCGCCTCACAATATGTGCGGTGGCTGGTTGAGAAGAAAACGGTTCGAATAATGACCGGACCATGGCGTGATGTCACGCTGTGTAAAGTTGTCAGCAGATTAGATTCGTGGAATATTGTTCTCTCTACAGTGGTATGTGGAATTTATTTTGCAGGGTCGGACACAATCCTTGTGTTTGAAATTTGCCTTGGAGTATTCGGAGATGGAACCCGCCTTGCAATGCCAAAGACAAACTGCGCGCCAGACTCATCGTCATTGAAGCCTGGTTCAGGGGCTACTGAGGGAGTCCTGGATTAGGGGGTATCCGGACAGCTGGACTATATACTTTGGTCGGACTGTTGGACTATGAAGATACAATATTGAAGACTTCGCCCCGTGTCCGGATGGGACTCTCCTTTGCATGGAAGGCAAGCTTGGTGATTCGGATGTTATATCTCCTTCTCTGTAACCGGCTCTGTGTAACCCTAGCCCCCTCCAGTGTCTATATAAACCAGAGGGTTTAGTCCGTAGGACAGGAACAATAATCATAATCATAGGCTAGCTTCTAGGGTTTAGCCTCTACGATCCTGTGGTAGATCAACTCTTGTAATACTCATATCATCTAGATCAATCAAGCAGGAAGTAGGGTATTACCTCCATCGAGAGGGCCCGAACCTGGGTAAACATAGATGCACAGTTCGGGACCCCCTACCCGAGATCCGCCGGTTTTGACACTATTCTGATCATGGATCAGAATATTATTCTGATCACAACATGAACTTCCTGAGTTACATACCTGAACTTCCCTCTATAAGAACCCGACCTTCGGGCTATCTTTGCAACCGTGTCTCCCCGCGCGAATTATTCTTGTTAGTCATGTTCTATATGATGTAAGTGTAATCTAGAAATGATTTTTCGCAACTAAATGACCGTTTTTAATAGGAATCTCGCTTGTTGGCGGATTTTGCTCTCGGGTCGTGATGAACTTTCGTTTTTTGTAATTTTACTGCCTGAGTTGTTCGACCTGAACTTCCCCTTGTGCTAGGTTGAACTTCCGCCAACATTGCCCAGATGAGTCTTGCGATATACCATTGAAAAGCTATGGACACATGTATCATGACCCAAGTTGAATTTTTGGCAAAATGTAAGCGGTTTAAGAGCAGTTTTGTAAACCGTTTTTTCTTCATACAAAAAACGTGAATCGTACTTTCGATTGCATTTCTAAAAAGTTTATCGGAATGAGGCAAATAATATGGCACTAGAAAGATGCTACAAAACCGCTCCTTCCACATGTTGAAAGTTTTCTCTAATTCCTTATGGTTAAAGAATAATTTGGAAAATCGTAAAATTTCACAAACCAAACAGCCAAGTTCGTATTTTCGATGGCATTTCTAAACGGCTAATCCAATTGAGGCAAATGATATGGCGTTGGAAAGCTTATGAAAATGCGCTACTGTTTCATGTTGAAAGTTTTCTCCTATTTTGAACGGTTTAAGAGTAATTTAGAAAACGATACAAGTTTCACCGAGTTCGTATTTTCAAGCTAATTTTTTAATCGTATGCCCAAATGTAGCAAATAATATGGCA
This sequence comes from Triticum dicoccoides, assembly GCF_002162155.2. NCBI lineage: Eukaryota > Viridiplantae > Streptophyta > Magnoliopsida > Poales > Poaceae > Triticum > Triticum dicoccoides. Next base: position 552,109,172 of record NC_041387.1, read on the forward strand.
TTGGAAAGCTTGAGAAAATGCGAAAAAAATTGTATCTATTGTTTCTCCCTATTCCGTACAGTTTTAAGTCAATTTTGAAAATGGCTAAAAACGTATTTTCGCCGTAATTTGTACAAACTTTATCAGATTGGGCAAATAATATACCCTTGAAAAGCTACGGAAGATGTGACACTTTTTCATTTTGATGGTTTTCTCTTATTCCTAGCCGCTTTCAAGTAATTTTGAAAACAACGAGATCGTGTGTTCTGTTTTTGTCGCGAAAAAGATCCTCCGAGAATGCACCGCGTGAAGAACTTGAACTTCTCGGTATGTCTACCTGAACTTCACTCTGTTTTTCACGTGCTTTTTTTTCTCGTACCTCTCCATTCATTCATCGGAATTGAGCAAGTGATATGCTGATGGAAAGCTGCCGTAAACACGCAAATTTTCTGTGTTGCTCATTTTTTTCATACTCGCGACGTTTTTAAAAGTTTTCATCTGAAATTTATCCAATGCAGTAGTTGAACTTCCTGCTATTTTCACGTTGAACTTCAGTGAAGCATTTTCGTTTGTGATTTTCTCATTCATTCATCAATGTTACACAAATGATATTCCTTTTGTACAAACCTCTCAAATTGAAGAATTTTAAAATCTGAAGAAATTGCAAAAACTCAAATTGAAGAATTTCAACTTTGGGTGGTGGCGTATCCTGCCATATAAGAATGATGATTTTAGACACCGCGTACAATTCTCGTACGGTTCTGAGAATCAAATTCTTCATTAATTTCTTCACACTTACGAGGGTTAGTCTTCATTGATTGAAGAAAAACGATACTTCGTGTGTTGCACATCTAATTCACCAAATTTGCATAAGTGTTAGGATGTGTGTCCTATTTCAAAGAACATTCGAAGATTCTAGGATATTAGCTCACACTACAACTTGCTAAATCTCTTCTCATCCAAGGGCTTTGTGAAGATATCTGCCAGCTGATCTTCAGTATTCGCATGATCGATGGAGATGTCGCCCTTTAACACATGGGCACGAAGAAAATGATGACGAATCTGGATGTGCTTTGTCTTCGAGTGTTGAACTGGGTTGTGAGCAATCTTGATAGCACTCTCATTGTTGCAGTAGAGTGGCACATTCTTCACATCAATGCCATAGTTCTTAAGGGTTTGCTTCGTCCATAGCAATTGAGCACAGCAAAATCCAGCAGCAATGTACTCAGCTTCAGCAGTAGAGAGTGATACGCAGTCCTGCTTCTTCGAGGACCAACATACCAAGGATCATCCAAGGAAATGGCATATGCCTGATGTAGACTTGCGGTCCACCCGATCACCAGCATAGTCAGAGTCAGAATATATAATGAGATCAAAAGATGAGCCCTTGGGATACCATAATCCAAGTATTGGAGTGTGAGCTAGATATCAAAGAATATGCTTCACATCCTTATGGTGTGATTCCTTTGGTGTAGCTTGTAATCAGGCACACATGCAAACTTTAAGCATAATATCTTGCCTAGATGCACATAGATACAATAAAGAGCCAATCATGGAGTGGTATACCTTTTGATCGAAGTCTTTACCATTTTCATCGGTGCATAGATGGCCATTTGTGGGCATAGGGATTTTGATGCCTTTGCAATCTTGCATGCCGAATTTCCTCAACACATCCTTGAGGTATTTCTCCAGGGATATGAATATGCCATTGTGTTGTTGACGAATTTGAAGACCAGAGAAGAATTTCAATTCTCCCATCATGGACATTTTCTCCCATCATAGACATTTGATATTCCTCACTCATCATATAGGCAAATTCATCACTGTAACGTTGGTTAGTACAACCAAAGATAATATCATCAACATATACTTGGCACACGAATAATTCATCATCATATGTTTGGTGAAAAGAGTTGGGTCAAGTGAACCGGGTGCTTGCTTGAGGCCATAGAGGGCCTTGTTGAGTCTGTAGACGTGATCTGGAAGTTCTGGATTCTCAAAACCTGGTGGTTGAGCAACATATACTTTCCTCAAGCTTACCATTGAGGAATGCACTTTTCACATCCATTTGATGTAAGATGATATTATGATGGTTTGCATAAGCAAGCAATATGCGAATAGCCTCAAGTCTAGCAACATGTGCAAAAGTTTCATCAAGATCAATTCCTTCAACCTGTGTGTAGCCTTGAGCTACAAGACGAGCCTTATTCCTCACCACAAGGCCATTTTCATCTTGCTTGTTGCAGTAGACCCATTTGGTGCTAATGATATTGTGCTTGCGTGGGTCTGGTCGCTTGACAAGCTCCCCACACGTTGTTGAGCTTGAATTGATGCAATTCATCTTGCATAGCTTGAATCCACTCAGGCTCCATGCATGCTTCATCAACTTTCGTGGGCTCTGTGATAGAGACAAACACAAAATGCCCACAAAAGTTAGACAAATGTGAAACTTTTGAGCATGTGAGAGGACCTGGTGCATTGATGTCGTTGATGATTCTTTCAATCTGCACTTCATTTGCAACACGAGGATGAGCAGGTTGACGACTTTGATTTGGCCCAGCAATTTCTTCGGGGCCATTTTCTTCAATAGCACCAACGTGATTTTCTTCACAATCCGGAATGACTTCTTTAGCAGATTCTTCGGTAGGGATGACATCCTCAGTAGCCTTGAACTTGATTCCTCAGGTGACATTTCATCTAGCACAGGAGGTAGGTGCTCTCTTTGCGAGCCATTAGTCTCACTGAACCACACATCTACAGTTTCAACAACCTTGTGATGATAGGTGTTGAAGACTATGTAGGTGGGCGAGTCCTTTCCGTAACCAAGCATAAAATCCTCATGTGCTTTCGGTGCAAATTTAGAGTAACAGTGAGGATCTCTAATCCAACATTTAGCATCAAAGACTTTGAAATAACTTACATTGGGTTTCTTGTGAGTGAGGAGTTCATATGAGGTCTTTTTGAAGAATTTGTGAAGATATACACTGTTGATGATGTGGCATGCAGTATCAATAGCATCAGGCAAGAAAGGTTGTGGAGTCTTGTATTCATCAAGCATAGTGCGAGCCATCTCAACAAGAGTCCTGTTCTTGCGCTCCACGATGCCATTTTGCTGATGAGTATAGGGAGAAGATAACTCATGAGTAATACCAAGTATATCAAGATATTCATCGAGACCAGTATTCTTGAACTCAGTTCCATTATCACTCCTGATATGCTTGATCTTCACACCGAAGTTCGTAGATGCTCTTGAGGAAAATCATTTGAAGACTTCCTGTACTTCATGTTTGTAAGTGATGATATGCACCCAAGTGTAACGAGAATAATCATCAACAATGACAAAGCCATATAATGATGAAGAATTAGTGAACGTCGCATAATGAGTAGGGCCAAAGAGATCCATGTGAAGTAATTCAAAGGGTGGGGAAGTGGTCATGATAGTCTTTGTGGGATGCTTGGCTCTGGTGATCTTTCCAGCCTCACAAGCCCCACAAAGATGATCTTTGAGGAATTTGACACCCTCGATGCCAATGACAAGATTTTTCTTCGTGAGTGTATGCAAGTTCCTCATCCCAGCATGACCAAGTCATCGATTCCATAACTAGCCTTCTCAAGCTTTTGCAAGTAGACACGTGGCAGGCTGTGGTCCTGTAGAGAAATCAACAATATACAAGTCTCCTTTCCTAAAGCCTTCGAAGACTTCGGAATTGTCAGATTCCATTAGCAGAATGCATCGATATTTGCCAAAGATGACAACCATATCAAGATCACAAAGCATTGAGGCAGACATGAGGTTGAATCCTAAGGACTCGACAAGCATGACTTTGTCCATGTGTCTATCCTTTAAGATTGCAACCCTACCTAGACCCAATACCTTACTTTTGCCTTTGTCAGCGTAGGTGATATGCTTCAGTTGAGATGGAGATAAAGCAGTGTCCATCAATAAGTTCTTGCCACCGGTCATGTGATTTGTACATCCACTGTCGAGGACCCGCTCAATAGCTTTGGGTTGTTCAACCTTGGCACCTATTACCATCAAACAATAGATGGGAGCATAGTAATCAACGCTCTTGTCAGCAGGGTTGGGAAGGTAATTTTCTTCAGTGTTGAAGATGGACTTGCTGACATAAGTAGTAGCGAGGGCTAGGCTCGCCACACCAGAATATGACTCCTCAGATTCCTCCTTGAGGGAGTCCTGAATAAAGGGGTATCCGGACTGCCGGACTATATGCATCGCCCGGACTATAGAAGCGTCAAGATACGAGACTCAAGACTACGGCCCATGTCCGGATGGGACTCTCCTTTACGTGGAAGACCAGCTTGGCGATCTGGATATTATGATTCCTTCCTTGTAACCGACTCCATGTAAACCCTAGCTCTCCGGTGTCTATATAAACCGGAGAGCATGGTCCTTAGAAGGCCGATCACAATTACAATCATACCATCATAGGCTAGCTCTTAGGGTTTAGCCTCCACGATCTCGTGGTAGATCTACTCTTGTACTACTCATATCTTCAATATTAATCAAGCAGGAAGTAGGGTTTTACCTCCATCGATAGGGCCCGAACCTGGGTAAACATTGTGTCCCTTGCTTCCGGTTACCATCAGCCTAAGACGCATAGATCGGGACCCCCTACCCGAGATCCGCCGGTTTTGACACCGACATTGGTGCTTTCATTGAAAGTTCCTCTGTGTCGTTGCTTCGAGGCTTGATGGCGTCTTCAACCATCAACAACACGGTCCAGGGCAAGACTTTTCTCCCCGACAGATCTCTGTGTTCGGCGGCTTCGCACTGCAGGTCAATTCGCTTGGTCATTTGGAGCAGATCGACAGCTACGCCCCTGGCCACCAGATCAGGTTCGGAAACCTGAACTACACGACCGATATTCGCGGAGACTTGATCTTCGACGGATTCGGGCCGGTGCCAGGAGCGCCGGACAGTCACGACGAGCACGGCCTAGGCCTGCTGTCGGACAATGCTCAGGACATCATCCCTGCAGCAGCCCCGGATCTAAATCCGGAGCAGGTTACGTTGCCCAAGGACGGAAGGGTGGACCCCGCCCCACAGGCCGCACACTCATCAGCGGTGGAGCCGACCACAGGTCTCATCTCTGTGGAGGCCTATAACCTCGGGCCCCCGGACTCGTATCCGGTTGTTTGTTCCGGTCCACACACCCTCAAGCCAGCCGAGCCAGGTTGGGCTCCGGTAATGGAGTTTACCGATGTGGACATCTTTCAACACTCGCCCTTTGGTGACATGCTGAACTTATTAAAGTCTCTCGCTTTGTCAGGAGGCTCTGGGCTGAACTATGTCCGGCCTGAGTGGGAAGCATGTGATGAAGGAATTCGTTGCCCACCCAATACCCACTACATTGCCATGGTCGATGATTTAACCGACGTGCTCAACTTAGACTACGAAGACATCGACGGTATGGACGACAATGCAGAAGACTTACAGGAGCCACCGCTCACAGGGCGGCGGATTGCCACCTCTTTATACGATATATATATATATGGTGTAAACTCCAAAAGAAACCAATGGCGACGAGGCAACTGAGGACAACCCCTCAGAGGGAAAAGCAAAGTATGGGCATCTTCGGCGCCACTCCAAGCCCCGCCACATCAATGCCTGCCCCGGAGATGAAAACAATCCGGATGGTGCCGAAGAGGAATACAGCCCTAATCAGAAAGCCATCAAGCAGGCCGGGCAGGCCACAGTGGGATACTTGGAGAGGGGCAACTATACACCCCCATCCGAAGACGAAGTAAGCCTCGGTAATGACGAATTCAGCATGCCTGAAGACCCAGTGGAACAAATTTGCTTCAAGCGACGACTCATGCCCATGGCAAGAAGCCTGCAAAGGAAGCAAGAGCAGCTCAACATCAACCAGGATTTGCTAATGGATAGGTGGACCAAGATCCTGGACACCGAAAAGTACGGACTCGGCCGCCCTAACAAAGGGCATACGCGGCACAACTGGCTAACTCAACCTAAGCAGGCGATCCAAAGGCACACAACCCGACGTCCGCACACCACTACAGTCCAGGACAATAAGAAGGATACACGAAGAAGCGTGCTAAAGCCTTGGTGCACTGGTAATGAACGTCAAGTCAGGAAAGCTGGCGTCAAGTCCAGCAACTCCTAGTCCAGTCAACGGACAAAGAACAGTCCAAGCCTATTCGGCCCGAGCTACATACTTGATCAACCATGAGAAATTCACGGTACTCCTAGGAGGACGGCAAAGCATACCAATAGGGAATGCCGGATCCTCAAAACAAAGCGACCGGTCGTGTGCCGGAAACAATGAAGGGATGCGTCCAGTCAAGAGACCCCCCAGGGCACAACAGTACGGCTGATCGCCCCCTTATCATACCAACCACAGCAAGTCAATTGCCATACCCCCCCCCCAACCTAGTAGTCCAGGGGCTCCATAACACATAAAACCCACACGGGGATGAATCTACAAATAAACACCTTCTATAAGGCGTCCGGTGCAAAGGCCAAGTTCATTGGCCCACCACTCTAATGGTTGTTCTTAAAAATAACCAAAAAATGCCATGCCATCGGCGCATCCCCCTCATACGGTAACTCACCGTCTGCTAACGGGATGAACCACGCTGACTATATTCCATGTGGTAAGCCGCAAAGGCCAACACCAGTGATATACTTACGCCTACGAACAAGGCCAAATCCCGTCACTAGAGCGGAAATCATACAGCTGCCGGAGTAACAAGTCGTGCACGCCTATCAATATTTTGATATGACAGCCAACTACCCGGACACCAACTGGGGAGTCCGGGTTACTTCTCAGAATAACGGCCGGGGTCACCAGGGTCCGACCAGGAACCTTTAGACCAACCACGGGAGGACGCTCGGCTGCTTCCCAGCATTTACCTTTACAAACAACCTTTTATGCAGAACAGGATCGGCGGCGTGGAATCGACCCGGACACACAAGGACAGGACCATGTAGGCAGAAGGCAGTTCCGATTCACTTTCGATCCATTCACAGCCCCCTCCAGTCCGGTCATCACAAGTTCCGCCAAAACCATTCCTCTTTCATAATCATAAATCGCACTCATATGCATAGGCATATCATCGTACTTCAATGTGTAGACTTAAATAACATGCACCGGCCGTCGTTTATATCGACGCCTCTTTGCCAGAAAACGGCAGCCATGCTTTGTGTTATGCCTGGTTATGCCAGGGGCTTCACAGTACGGCACTAAAGTCCGACCACCTTTTTGGTCGCTCGGCACCCCAAACTTATAGCACTATATGCATCAGCTCCGAATCATGTCTTGGGTCATTGGTTTGGTTTGCCCGGCTCCCATGTTTTGGTACCTTACTTTCCGTTCCGTCGGCTAAGGTAGCGCTGGGAGAACTACTACGATTGTGTCCCGGTTCTGCCGGACGAGCACCTCAGTAGAGAAAGCCGAAAACCGACTGTCATGATGCAGCGAGAGCTGGTCAGCTATTCGAGAGGTTGTAAAATCTTTAAAGATTTATTCCGCATAACGCCACTATAAAATGCAGATTGTGACGGATCGGTCTTCCGATCAGGCGCCAATAGAGCTCCTAGTTCGGCCTTCCGAACACTAGGGGTTGCACCGACCATACTCAAATTCCTATGGCTAAGTGAGAGTAGTAAATCCATATATAGTCCGATTGTCTGGTTCGTGGTGAGAAACACCTCCTTAAAAGGACCCAACCATGGGATAAAGAGTGTTCAGAAATACCCCGAACACCCCCGTACTTCTCACGTGGGGGCTGAAGCCGACGACTGGCCAACTCTCAGAACTTACACACAATAAACAGCCGCGCGGGAAGAACATATGTTCACACAAAATAGGCAATACATAATAAAAGTGCCATTATCCCATATTACAAACATTGGCAAGAATGCCCTCGGGGAAATATAATGTCTTTGGTGCACTTATCCGCCGCCAGGCGGGCACCCTTCATTACACCTTCATAATACAGTTCGGGCTTGCGATGCTCCTTACCCTCCGGTAGCCCCTCAGTTATCAGCTTCTCCACATCAAGCTTCCCCCAATGCACTTTCGCATGGGCAAGCGCCATGCGAGCACCTTCTATACAGACTGATCGCTTGATAGTATCAAGCCGAGGACAGGCGCCCACAATCCGCCTCACGAGTCCGAAGTAACTGCTTGGAATTGGCTCTGCAGGCCACAGCCGGATAATCAAGTCCTTCATGGCTAGTTCGGCCGCCTGGTGCAGTTCGACCAGCTGCTTCAGCTGATCGATAAAAGGCACCGGATAGTTCAGCGTCAGATACTGCGACCAGAAGTTCTTCTCCGCAGACTCCCTCTCCTCGGTCCGATAAAATTGGGTAGCATCTGATATGCTGTGAGGCAGATCCGCAAACGCCTCTGCAAAATCAAGAATTCAGCTTGCCGCTTAGAGTTCTCCGCACTATAACGTAATAATGGACATAGATACAATAGGCCTTACCAGCCGCAACTTTCCGGGCCTCCTGAATGTCCCGTACGACACCTCGGGCTTCTTCCCGAGCATCTTCCGCGGCTTGAAGAGCTTGGGCGAGTTCGGATTCTTTCCCTACTAGACTCTGCTTCAAGCTCTCGCTTTTCGTCACAGCCTCCTAGAGGTTCCGCTCAGCTGTAACGACCCTGGCCTCGTGTTTTTCACAAAGCACCTGTTCGACGGCAGCCTTCTCGTGGGCATCAGCTGCCGCCTTTTTAAGCGCCTCATATTCGGCACTCGCTCCTAGGGCATATGCCATAAATACTTTTCAATAAGCACACTTATTCATTGGTGCCCAATGCAAGACAACATTCAAACATACCTTGCTTCTCTACTAATTGCTTCTTCACACGGCCAAGTTCTTCTTCGGCCCATTCCAGGCTCTGATTCAGTTTGGATACTTCCGCATCATGAGCAGCAGTTCTCTCCGCAGATGCCTGTTTTCAAACAAATGGGTATACATCATTAAACAAAGGTTCCCATTACAGGGTTTGATCCCCTGCCCGGCTCTCTTTTGTCGGACAGTGTATCAGGGGCTACTCCTCATATCATGATGATTCTTTAAAGGTTCCTTAGAAACCATACCTCAAAAGCCTTTATAAGGCCAAGACAGGACTCATTCAGCCCGCTTTCGGCAGCCTGAATCTTTCCAACCACCGTACCCATAAGGGCCCGATGTTCATCAACGACGGACGCGTTCCTTAACGCTGTCAATAGACCACCCGGCAGCTCTGCATAGACAGAGGTTGCCGGCGGAGTAGTCAAACCTCCCTCCATGGAAGGTGGCCGCTCGCTCGATCCTGGAGCACTAGAGGCCTCCCGAACCTTATCCGGCTCTAAGTCTCTTTGATACAACACCTCGGTGTCGCGCCCAGACTTCGGAAAAGGAGTCCCTGGAGGTGTATCGCTCGCCACAGCATTTGAGCTCAATGAATCCTTCGATGAGGACTGTCCGGCAGGAGACCTTGCCGGGCTGTATGAGATGTGGCGACAGTTAAAACTACTATGCCCAGATGACCCTGGATACATAGGTGTATTCGGATTTCGGTTACTTACGGTTTTCCCAGGGGCTGGGCCTCGGGATCCCACTCCGGGCTGTTATCGGCAGCCGGGATGGATGCCTCTGGAGGGGAACCTCGCCCCCTCTTGGGCGATTCGGCCTCCAGGGACAGGGAAGCTGCATGCTTCTTCCCGCTTGCAGAGCGGGGCTCGTCCTCCTCTGCTTCCTCCTCTTCGTCTTCGGAAGAAGGAGCGTCGCTGGAGCCTTCGGATCTGGCGTCTGAAGCCTCACGACAACGGAGGCCACTCCGGGTCTTCTTGACCTTCTTGGAGGCCTCCTTCTTGGGCGCCTTGTAAGGCGAAGGGACCAGCATCTTCGTTAGAAGAGGTCCGGCCGGTTCCTCCGGCAGTGGGCCGGACATTGTATCCACTCCACCTTATTTATCCATCCCTGAGGTCACGACGAGACACGATTAGAATTTTCCCTCCGGACATGCCAACTGAAGCATGGATGGACAGGGCGTGGCTGTAACTTACTGGGCTTGGAGAATGGAATAATTGATACCCCCGATCCTCGGTGGAATCCGGCCATTTGCCAGACTTGAAGAGCACCTTCCAGATATCCTCGTGGGAGGAATCGTAGAGCTCCCGGAGGGTTTGGTGCTCGGCTGGGTCGAACTCCCACAAAGTGCAGGCTTGACGCTGGCAAGGGAGAACCAGGTGAACTAGCATCACATGGACCACGTCAACAAGTTTGACGTCCTTGTTAACCATACTCTGAACGTGCGTCTGGAGCAGTGATAGCTCATCGGACGAGCACAAGTTCGGTCCCTTCTTGGGCCAGGACGTGAGCCGTAGTGGAGCTCCGGATCTGAACTCAGGCATTGCAGCCCACTTTTCGCCGCGTGGTTCGGTGATATAAAACCACTACTGCTACCACTCCTTGACGGAGTCGTTGAAGGTGCCCTTCGGCCAAACTACCTTGGGCATCTTGCTCACCATGGCGCCGCCGCACTCGGCGTGTTCTCCACTCACCACCTTGGGCTTCACATTGAAAATCTTCAGTCACAGGCCGAAGTGAGGCAGAATCCGGAGGAAGGCCTCGCATGCGACGATGAACGTCGAGATATTGAGAAAAGAGTTGGGGGAAAGATCTTGAAAATCAACCCCATAGTAATACATGACTCCACGTACAAATGGGTGGAGTGGAAACCCGAGCCCACGGACAAAATGGGGAAGGAACATGACTCTCTCATGAGGCTCCGGAGTAGGGACAACCTGTCCCACCGGTGGGAGACGGTGGCCAATCTTCTTGGCCAGATACCCGGCTTCCCGGAGCCTCTTGATATCCTTCTCCCAGACGATAGAGGCCATCGATTTGCCTCCTGCTCCGGATCCGGATATCTTTGGAAAACCTCTCTTCGATGGAGAAGTAGAGCGCTTGGGTGTTAGGGCTCGAGCAAAGGAGAAGGCGTGGGTAAAAGAGGAAGAGACCTTGTCTCTTTATGAGAGAAGGTAAGAGCCTTTTGCGCCTCCCCACTTGCCTGGTGGAACCCGCTCACCTCCCACTCGCCGCGATTAGCGGTGCAGTTGGATTACCCGTACCTGTATTGATGGGAATCCCGTGATAAGGGGACACGATCTTCGCTTCGACAAGACGTGCTGAGGAAACTGCCTCGCAATATACGCTGAGGTTGGGCATGGGAAAACAGCTCGGATAATGACCTAACCGTAATGGCGTATCGTGTCGTCTAAAAAGTTGTCGGCTGAAGTATCATTCTCTCTACGGTGGTATGTGAAGGTCATTTTGCATATCCGGACACGGCCTACATGTTCGATAATAACCTTCGAGTATTCGGAAGGAGGAACCCGCCTTGCAATGCCGAAGACAAGACTGCGCGCCGGACTCATTGTCATTGAAGCCTGGTTCAGGGGCTACTGAGGGAGTCCTGGATAAGGGGGTATCTGGACTGCCGGACTATATGCATCGTCGGACTATAGAAGCGTCAAGATACGAGACTCAAGACTCTGGCCCGTGTCCGGATGGGACTCTCCTTTGTGTGGAAGACAAGCTTGGCGATCCGGATATTATGATTCCTTCCTTGTAACCGACTCCATGTAAACCCTAGCTCTCTGGTGTCTATATAAACCGGAGAGCATGGTCCTTAGAAGGACGATCACAATTACAATCATACCATCATAGGGTAGCTCTTAGGGTTTAGCCTCCATGATCTCGTGGTAGATCTACTCTTGTACTACTCATATCTTCAATATTAATCAAGCAGGAAGTAGGGTTTTCCCTCCATCGAGAGGGCCCGAACCTGGGTAAACATTGTGTCCCTTGCTTCCTGTTACCATCAGCCTAAGACGCACAAATCGGGACCCCCTACCCGAGATCCGCCGGCTTTGACACCGACACTCCTCTTCCACATTTTCCTCAGATTCAGCTTCAGAATCCATTTCCTTGCCAATAGATGCTCGTGCGTTCTTGGAAATGCTCTTCTTGTGAGATGAACACTTTGAAGATTTTTATGACGAGGACTTTTAAGATTTCTTCTTCTTATTTGAGTCATTAGAATCGTCATCTTTGTACTTCTTCTTCTTTGATTCCTTTTCCCACTGAGGACAATCAGACTTGTGTGACCAGATTTCTTGCATTTGTGGCAAGTCCTCTTTTTGTAGTCAAGAGATGAGGAATAATCACTTCTTGAAGACTTTCCAAAGCGACCACGGTGAGAGAACTTCTGGAATTTCTTCACGAGCATTGCTAGCTCCTGGCTCAATTCTTTAGGATCACCAAGGCTGCTACCAGAATCTTCACCTTCAGATTCAGAGACTGCCTTGGCCTTCAGTGCACGTGATCTTCCAAAGCTCGATCCACAGAGGTCTCTCTTCTCAGCAAGCTGGAACTCATGAGTATTTAGCCTCTCGAGGATATCAGCAGGATCTAGTGACTTTTAATCAGCTCGTTCTTGAATCATCAGTGCAAAAGTATCGAATGAGGAATCAAGTGATCGTAGGAATTTCTTCACCACCTCATGGTCGGTGATGTCAGTGGCACCAAGTGCTTCAAGATCATTTGAGATGTCAGTGAGGCAATCAAAGGTTTGCTAAACATTTTCATTGTCGAGTCTTTGAAGCGGTTGAAGAGATTGCGAAGAACATCAACTCGGGAGTCACGTTGGGTGGAGACTCCTTCTTTGACCTTGGACAACCTGTCCCAAATTAGCTTTGCAGTTTCCAAAGCACTCACTCTGTCGTACTGTCCTTTTCTCAGATGGCCACAAATGATATTCTTCGCTTGAGAGCCGAGTTGCTTGAATCTCTTCACATCAGCAGCATTCACACACGGAGTGACGGAGGGAACGCCATTTTCCACAACATACCAGAGATCGTTATCAATTGCCTCAAGATGCGTACGCATCTTGTTCTTCCAGTAGGACACCCAACGGAGACCTTTATCATTCCTGCAGTCGACATAACTAAAACTCCAGGTGGTTAAACCAAAATCACATTGAACAAGGGAGTACCTCGCTTTGATACCAATTGAAAGTGCGTTATATCGACTAGAGGATGGGACGAATAGGCGATTTTTACAAATTCGTCACTGAGGAATTTCTAGGTGAAGAAATTCCTAAGCAACGACACACTATGTCGGCGTTCTGGGAACGGGGGTCCCCAGACTTGCCTGTCTGCGGCCTGCGGCATGGCTCAAAGGGGGCCCAGGCCCATCTTCACCAACACAAGCTCAAGACCCTCGCGAGGGGCCAAGCCTCACGGGGCGGATGACAAGGAGCTTCCTCGGGCACGGCCTCATCAGGCTGGCTCACGAGGAGGCGGAGAGTTCAAGGTGGGGTACCTCGCGAGGTGCCCATGACGCAAGCCATGACGACCAAGGGCGCCAGCCGGGCACCAGCCCGCGCAGTGTCCTTCTTTCCTCTTTGGTGCACGGGGAGCAAGCGCAGGCGAGAGCATCAAGCAAAGGCATCCATTTCGGTGCAACAAGACCAAGACCAGTCCAACGGCAGGATGGAGGTCACCCTGGAGCCCAAGACGGCGTCACCACCAGAGCCTTTGACAGGCGAGGACCAACTTTAGTCAGGATAAGTGTACCAGATGTTACCCTTCAAAATGGCCAATTGTTGGCGCCCTTCCCGCTCAATATTTGGGAAGAGGCCCAGGGCCTTTGCCTATAAATAGGACTAGCCACCATAGTATCTGGGCATCGAGAATCAACCCCTCCAAAGGGACAACACCACCGCAAGAACAGACCCTCGCGAGGCTGTTCTTCCTTGTATTGTTCATCATCATTCCAAGAGGCAATCCACCACACCACACACTGGAGTAGGGTATTACACCACAATGGTGGCCTAAACCAGTATAAACCCTGTGTCTCTTGTGCTGTTCTTCTGGTAGTTTAGATCCCAGCGATTCGGTGAGGAACAGGTAGGTAGAAGGCGAAACCTCCGCGCGTACCCCAGTGTTCGAACCTCAAGGGTCTGCCGGAACCCTAAATCCGACATTTGGCGCGCCAGGTAGGGGTGCTCCGGAATTCATCTTCCGTCGCCCTGTTCTTCTCCGACCGTCGCGTCCATATCGGACGCACGTCGGGTTCGCGCCGAGCGCCGAGCCGCCCTCGCTTCCCGAGTCGCCCAGACGGCTCCCATCGGCGGGCGCCCTCGTTGTTCCCCGTCAGCTGCCGTCAATGCCGCCACCGGCCCGGCGGGGAACGAGCAGCAAGAATTGTCCCAGCACCCGTCCATGAGGCGAGACTGCCGCACCGCTACACCCTCGCTCACCCCTGCTGGTTCTTCGTCCCGCGCGCCCCGCGCGGCCATGGAGGCTCGAGCTGCGCTCATCGCGGCAAACGAGCTCCTGCGCTACTGCCCAATCGATGACGTCTACGAAGAATGGCTCGACCGAGTCGCCGAACTCGTCCGCGCCGCTGGGGGCTCCCCTGCGCCATCTTTCTCGCTGCACCGCGCCCCGCCATGCGCGGGCAATGAAGCTCCTGGGGCGCCTCAGCCGCCTCCCCCTCAAGAAGGCGCCCTGGCTCCAAGGCGCGCGGCCCCTGGGCGGAACCCGCCCCGTCAGGCACCAGCGCGGCAGGAGCAGGGCTGCCAAGAAGTCCCTCGCCCTCGAGAAGCTGCCCGAGCGCTCCCTGCTCCGGCTCGTCCCGACCACGCTCCTGCTCCAGCACGTCAAGACCCCGCGCTACACCCAGCTGCGGCGCACGGGGACCCGCAGGACCAAGCCCTTCGTCCTCCAAGGCCTCCCGTGGCCACAGCGGGCTGCCGCGCCTTCACCACCGAGCTGCGCACCGTCGCGTGGCCCGGCAAGTTCAAGCCAGACCTGCCTCCTCGCTATGATGGCACGGCTGACCCTGCAGAGTTCCTCCAGCTCTACGAGCTGGGCATCGAGGCTGCCAACGGAGACGAGAAGGTCATGGCGAACTGGTTTCCCATGGCTCTCAAGGACGGGGCCCGCACCTGGCTCCTGAACCTGGCCCCAGGCACGATCTCCTCCTGGGATGAGATGCGCACCCGCTTCATCGCCAACTTCCAGGGTACTCGCGACCGGCCACCCGCCATGAGCGACATGCGCCGCATCAAGCAGCAACCAGGGGAAACCCTGCAGAAGTACATCCAACGCTTCAACAACACGCGCCTCAAGATTCCCAAGGTGACCGAGGAGGCCATCATCTCAGCCTTCTCTGACGGCGTGCGTGACGTCAAAATGAAGGAGGAGCTCGCAATGCATGAAGATCTGTGCACTTCCTTGGAGCTGTTCAACCTGGCGACCAAGTGCGCCAGGGCTGAGGAAGGGCGTCTCTCCCTCCTCGAGTTGCCTGCCGCAAACCCATAAGAGAAGAAGCCCAAGGCCAAGGACGTGAAGCACCAGGGGGCTGCCGTGCTCGCGGCAGACCCAGACACCAAGCGGGGCAGAGATCAGCCCGAATCCTCCAAGGGCAATCGGTATTGCGTTTACCACGACCTCCACACCCATAACACCAATGAATGCCAAGAGCTCAGGGCCGTGCGTGAAGGACGGACTGGCCGGCGTCCCGACCGCAGCGACCGGGGCTACGGCCGAGGAGGAGGAAGGAACGCAAGACGCTGGGAAGACTGCGGCCCACGTCAAGGGTGGCGCGACCAACCTCACGAGGATCGCTGGTAGGACCCGCCTCGCGAGGGAGGCTGGAGGGATCAGCCTCGCGAGGATCACCCGCAAGGTAACGCAGGCCTCCCTCCACTACCGCCGCAGCCAAGGAGAAACGAGGACCGTCATCAGGACGAAGGGGCTGGGGGCTTCTAGGAACCACGTGCGATCTCCTGCATCCTGGGCGGAGCTCAAGCCCCAGCCTCTCAGTGCATCTTCAAGCAGTTCGCCCGCGAAGTCAATGCAGTCCTCCCCAAGCTCGAGGCCACGCGCCCTCTCAGGTGGTCGGCGTGTGCCATCACGTTCAGCTCAGCAGATCAACTCAAGTGCGCGGCCACAGCCGGAGTCCTCCTGATGCTTTGTTCCCCAATCATCAGCAACGTGCTAGTCACCAGGACCCTCATCGATGGCGGGGCAGGGCTCAACGTCCTGTCCGTGGAAACATTCAACAATCTCCAAGTGCCCTACAATCAGCTTCAGCCAACCAAGCCTTTCTCCGGAGTCACCGACGGCTCCACGATCCCGATTGGGCAGGTCCGCCTCCCTGTCACCTTCGGGGCACGCGACAACTACCGCACTGAGCTCATCGACTTCGACGTCGCCCACATTCGCCTGCCGTACAACGCCATCCTCGGGTACCCAGCGCTGGCCAAGTTCATGGCCATAACCCACCACGGCTACAACATCCTCAAGATGCCAGGAAGTGGCGGAGTCATCATGGTGCCCTGCGAAGAGAGAGACACAGTGTGCTCCCTGGAGCGAGCCTTTTAGGCCGCATCACTGGAAGACCCGGATCGCGGAAGCAGGAGGCTTCCCGAGGCCGCCCCCAAGAAGAAGAAGACATCGACCGGCCCGGCCCCTCAGGAGGCAGGTCCCTCAGGGCCCGCGCCTGCTCAGGGGGAACCTCCTTCCATCGCATAGGGAAGCACGCCCGGCGCCCTCCTCAGGCAGGGCTCGGGGGCTCTCCCCTGGAGGGTCGTCGACCTTGCCAAGGTCACGAGGGAGGCGCTTGGGCACCACGTGGAGGCGTGTTTCGAAGCACGTTTCCATCAAGAAGGAGCAAGGCAAGAAGGGCCAAACCCCTCAGGAGTTCGTCAGCAAGGCCATTCAGGAGCTACAGGAGTCAAGGGTCATGAGAGGCAGCCACCGCTTACCCGCTGTGGCCCCCCATCCAGGCGAGGATGGTGGGCTGCGCGTATGCATCGACATACCAGGGCTCAACCAAGCCGCGTCTCAAGAGCGCCTCTGGCCTTCGCGAGTAGGACACTGCGAGGGTCCACCCCACAGCTACGTTCGCATGCCTTATGGCTCGCCGAACGCGGCTGCTGCATACCAGCGCCTCATGAGGGCCATCCTCGAGGCTCAAGAGGACAGGCGCTCCGCAGCCCTGGTGGAGATGGAGACGGTCCGCGAGGAGCCACCAGCGCCTCCGGAGCCCCCCGAGGCCCCAGGGCCTGGGGGCTCGTGAGGATCTGCTCCCGCAGCCCACCGAGTCTGCTGCATCAACACCCCTTCGTCTTCAGCATCATCAGGTGACATCTTTCAAGTTTCATTTCCAGCTGGGAGCGCCCTCAGGGCTGCATTATTCCCAGGCCGAGTGGGTCCATCCCTGTGGCGTGTATCTCTTTTATTTCATGTTCTTAGCTTACTCAGCTGGGGGCGCCCCTCGGGCTGCATTATCCCTAAGCCGCTCGGGTCAGACCCAGTGGCATGTACCCGTCTTGCATTTATCTTAGGGCCATGTTTTCGACACATCGTGCTTGTTATTTGGTGCCTGTTCATGGTACCTTTTCTTCTTGGATGTCGCAAGCTTGCGCGTTAAAGGGGGGTGCCTGAGCATCGCGACTCAGGGCTCCTACCGGCTCTCCGGCCCTCACCCTCTGGTCTTGCCCACGGCATCGCGCCCCGGCATACCAGCAACGACTGAGACCAGCCCGAGAGCCGGGACCCGAGGACGTAGAGTTTTGACATCTAACCCGGCTCCGCGCGCTTGGAGACTCAGGAGGGGGTGCCAGTCCAGAACGCGTGGAACATCCAGCACCTCCGGAGGTTTTACCCCTGAAAAGGCCCAGAGCCTGTGAAGAAGGTGAATGCCTGTGAAGATCATCTTTTTGGAAAAGGCCCGGAGCCTGTGAAGAAGGCAAATGCCTGTGAAGATCATATTTTTGGAGAAGGCCCGGAGCCTGTGAAGAAGGCAAATGCCTGTGAAGATCATCTTTTTGGAAAGGGCCCAGAGCCTGTGAAGAAGGCAAATGCCTGTGAAGATCATCTTTTTGGAAAGGGCCCAGAGCCTGTGAAGAAGGCGAATGCCTGTGAAGATCATCTTTTTGGAAAGGGCCGAGAGCCTGTGAAGAAGGTGAAAGCCTGTGAGGATCATCTCTTTGGAAAAGGCCCAGAGCCTGTGAAGAGGGCGAATGCATGTGAAGCTGTTGCGTTTTGGAAAAGGCCCAGAGCCTGTGAAGAGGGCGAATGCCTGTGAAGCTGTTGCATTTTGGGAAAGGCCCGGAGCCTATGAAGAGGGCCAATGCTCGTGAAGCTCGCTTACCCAAAGAAAGGCCCGGAGCCTGTGAAGAAGGCCAACGCCTGTGAAGCTCGCCGCCCGTGACACTCTCACGTAATAATGAGTTGGGGCTGTACACGCCCCGGAGTCTCAGGAGCGCCGGCCTCAGCCCCCCTGGGGCTCCCTCCCACGCCCAGTGGCAGCACTTAGCTCTGTGCTGGTGAGAAGACGTCGAAGACTAGACTAGGTGCCGGACGCGGCTTTTTCATTTGCTTTCTGCAGTTGGCTAGTTCATTCTCATTTGAAGTTTTATCAAAACTGTCGCTGTCTTCTGACTTATGGCTCTTCGACTTTTCGCCCTCTGGCCTTGATTTCTCTTGCGCAAGGTCTCGCGAGGGGACGGCCCCGGCGCCCTCGCGAGTGTTTTGATCCTTTCGGTCAAGACCTCACAACCCGGGTCCACTACAGGAGCATCCCTCCAGTCCGTGCCTCACGGGCACCGCGACACGAATACAGGACCTGGGTCGGTCGCCCCATGGCCAAGGCTGGGGATTACCTACGCGCGGGCGTTCGGTAGGAAGGAACAATACCAAAATAACGGAAACACTATGACGATTGACAACAATACCACAAACACGCCCCCACGGGGCCCCCACATAGCTGTCTTTTTGCGCAGGAAAAAGGGGGAGGGAGGAACAAATCAGGCGAAGCTCGCCAGGCGCCGGCCCTCAGGGAGGACCCGAGCTGCCTCCGGAGCTCAAGCGGACTCCCTCTCGCGTTTCACCAGGGTGCGACGGCGGGCAGACCCGCTACCACCCTCCAAGCAGGCACGACGGCGTGGAGGCCGACCGCGGCCGCTGCTAGAAGAGTCCCTGCCCGAAGAGGAACCAGTGAAGCTTGAGGAATCCTGGGCGCCGCCAGCCACGCGCGCGCTGCCCTCTCCATCCTCGCCAGGGCTGGGTCCCCGACCGTGGTTGTCGTCTTCAGGGCAGCACCCTGCGCGGCGGCCATCTTCCCCAAACACCCTCACATAGAGGGTGGCGTCGCCGTCGAACTTGAAGTGCAGGGTGCACCGGCGGCTCAGGCCACGCGCGCGGGCAAACGTCTGCCAGCCGCGGGTCAGGGCCAGGCTCCCGGCCGCGAAGACCTCCAGCGAAGCCCACGAGGCCCGGCTGCAGCAGCCGTCTGCCTAAAGCCAGAGGCTGCCCAGGGCGCCAGCCGGGAGCTCGCCTAGGAGGAAGCAAGGGAGCTGAAGCTGGGCGCCGGTCAGCCCCGCTGCCCACACAACAAACTCCGGCAGCACCTCCGCAGCGCGAGAGCGCGGCTTCGGGGGTCGCATGGCTGAAACACACACCCCGGCCACGGCCAGCCGCCCGTCGCCACGCGGGAAGTCACCTCCGCGGCCACGGGGAACCGCCGTGGAGGCCACGGGGTGCTTGCGAGGGCGGCCGCGACCGCGCTTGGGCGGGGGAGAGGCAGGCTCGGCCTGGCGAGCCTTTCCCTTCTCCGCGGCCGAGAACCTCCTTGACGGGGCCATGAGGAAGAAGGAGAAGCAAGAGGGGATGAACTGGAAGGGCACGCGGCGTGCCGTACTTAAAGCCAGAGGAGGCCAACCGTCGGCCTCCACGACCGCAGGTAATCATGACCAGTTTTTGCATGCAGGGACTTGTCAGTTCGTGCAGTTGTCGAGGCGTCGTGGGGGAGCGGTGCCGCCCGCGTCCAATCAACCGCCACGCGGCGCCCAAGGCCGCAGGCTGTTAGGGCCCGCGACGCTTCGCACTTGCCCTTTCGCCTCTCTGCTCGGCCAAGTCCGGGTGCGCCTTGGGCCCGGGGGCTACTGTCGGCGTTCTGGGAACGGGGGTCCCCAGACTTGCCTACCTGCGGCCTGCGGCGTGGCTCAAAGGGGGCCCAGCGCGGCCCATCTTCACCAACACAAGCTCAAGACCCTCGCGTGGGGCCAAGCCTCG
This sequence comes from Triticum dicoccoides, assembly GCF_002162155.2. Lineage (NCBI taxonomy): Eukaryota > Viridiplantae > Streptophyta > Magnoliopsida > Poales > Poaceae > Triticum > Triticum dicoccoides. The sequence continues at coordinate 552,129,281 of NC_041387.1, forward strand.
CGGGGCGAACGACAAGGAGCTTCCTCAGGCACGGCCTCATCAGGCTGGCTCACGAGGAGGCAGAGAGTTCAAGGCGGGGTACCTCGCGAGGTGCCCATGACGCAAGCCATGACGACCAAGGGCGCCAGCCGGGCGCCAGCCTGCGCAGTGTCCTTCTTTCCTCTTTGGTGCACGGGGAGCAAGCGCAGGCGAGAGCATCAAGCAAAGGCATCCATTTCGGTGCAACAAGACCAAGACCAGTCCAACGGCAGGATGGAGGTCACCGTGGAGCCCAAGCCGGCGTCACCACCAGAGCCTTTGACAGGCGAGGACCAACTTTAGTCAGGATAAGTGTACCAGATGTTCCCCTTCAAAATGGCCAATTGTTGGCTTAATATTTGGGAAGAGGCCCAGGGCCTTTGCCTATAAATAGGACTAGCCACCATAGTATCTGGGCATCGAGAATCAACCCCTCCAAAGAGACAACACCACCACAAGAACAGACCCTCACGAAGCTGTTCTTCCTTGTATTGTTCATCATCATCCCAAGAGGCAATCCACCACACCACACACTGGAGTAGGGTATTACACCACAATGGTGGCCTAAACCAGTATAAACCCTGTGTCTCTTGTGTTGTTCTTCTGGTAGTTTAGATCCCAGCGATTCAGTGAGGAACAGGTAGGTAGAAGGCGAAACCTCCGCGCGCACCCCAGTGTTCGAACCTCAAGGGTCTGGCGGAACCCTAAATCTGACACACTAGCAGCAGAATAAGTACTCATGTATATGCATAACAAAGCAACAACATAGTCATCATGATGAAATGAAAACAAGCACATAGTACTGATAGAGTGAAAACAGGATAAGCGGGTTGAAGACTATGTGACTGAAGAATTAGGATTGAGGAATTAAAGAAAGTCTTCATTCAAAGTCTTTAAACAGTAATGATCAGGTTCATCAACACATGAATGAGGAAATGGAAGGGTTGAGGAAATAGAACCAGTTGGCTTGGTGAAGACAATAATTTGGTAAACCAGTTCCAACTACTGTGACAGTGTACGTCTGGTTGGAGCGGCTGAGTATTTAAACTCGAGGACACACAGTCCCGGACATACAGTCCTCACTGTATTATCCTTGAGCTAAAGTCACACAGACCTCGCCCAATCACTGGTAAGGCTTCAGGTGACTTCTAAACCTTCACAGACTTGGTCACTCGGTGATCCACAATTCCTCTTGGATGCTCAAACCATGACGCCTAACCGTCTGGAGGATTCACAGTCCTCAAAGCTAACAAGCATCAGTTCCCCACAAGAACAATGTCTTCAGTGATGCTCAATCACTTTGGGTTTGTAGGTTTTTGGGTTTGGGTTTTGGATTTTCCTCACTTGATGATTTTCGCTCAAAGTCCTCGGAGGATGGGATGCTCTCAATGACAAGTGTCAGTTTCTCTCGGAGCAGCCAACCAGCTAGTGGTTGTAGGGCAGCTATTTATAGCCTAGGGGACAGCCCGACATGATAAGACATAAATGCCCTTCAATGATATGACCGTTAGGTGAGTAGATATTTTGGATAGCTGGTACATAGCACAGCAACGGTCAAAAATTTGAGGTTCAAATTCCTCAGGGCTATCATGTTCCTCATTGTATAGGAAATTTGCACTACCGAATTCCTAACTCCTCAGTCAGAACAAATTCCTCATAGACCAGAAGATCTTCGTCTCTGTCACTGAAGAAATTGACTGAACTGATATGAGATTCTCAATGGCTTCACTCGAAAGGATTGGGTAGGTGTAGGATTTTGAGATAAGCATCACTTGGAAATCAGTTTCCTTACTATTACGTCGACCCCCTTTAACAGTACGGTGTTTCCTATGACTCAAGAAAGAGAAAATGAAACTACAAAAATAGAAGTATTCACGCTTCATAATCCTCACATGAATATTCAAGTCTTCAAGGTCACACAAATTTCTTCACTTTCAAAATCTTCAGGAGAACCAAAGTCTTCAGCAGAAGACATACATCTTTAGGGGTCGACTTTCATCGTAAATATCAAACTCCTCATCGACTTATAGAGCCCGTGTACACTCACAAACATATTAGTCCCTTAACCTATAAATCTTCAGTACACCAAAATCACTAAGGGGCATTAGATGCACTTACAAAAATGTACATGGTATTCCACTGTGCTAACACATTGCATAACCAGTTTAACCCACTCTTCATGAAATCCCAATTTTACTACATGTTGAAACGTCGGTCGAAATCCTCTCTGGACAGCCGAAACGCAGTTTTTACCCATATTGATTCTCGAGATGACTCCTTGATACCCGGGAAACTAAAATACCTATATAAGTTTGGAGGATTGGATGAAAAAGGTGAGGTGTGACTATTTAATAGATTAAACAACATTATGTTTTAAACTCAAATACCTATATAAGTTTGGTTGGTAGCACTATATTTACATGACCACCTTTTACCCCTTATGTGGGCTCCCAGCTAGACAGTCGAACATACAAAGGCCCAGCCAGAGGCCCAGTCGAGCGACGCAAGGAAAAATCGAATGCACCTGACCAGAATGCAACCTATGTATGACGTACAAAGAAAATGAAGGACCAGGCAGACAAAAATTCGGGAGTAAGAAACGATCATCCCTTTTTTTGTGGGGGAACGGTCAGCCCTTTAATAGTATGTATAGATATAGATGTACAATTTAATTTTCTAAGTTTTTTTGGCACTTCAAATGTGTCATTGTTAAAGAAAAAAACATACTCATCGGAGCGAGGGATCCAAAGTCAATTTGCGGTATATGCCACTGGTCTCATAGGGAAATTTACCTTTATACTCCACTTTTTAGGGAAAGTCACCATAAAACAATCTGAACATCTCGATTTGTTTGTGTAATTATTGTGCCCCTAAAACACATGTTGCAAACAATTTGATCAAAAAGCATGTCGCAAATGAGTAGTTCCCTTAAGACATCTTGGGTATGGCTTTGAAACAGATCGGGCCTAGGGTGGGCTTCTACAGCGAACATGCACACTCGTTTTTAGGTATAGTTCTGTAAGGCCAACTCCATCGTGCGACCCCATCTTGTTCGCGCGCGTCCGTTTGGGGTAAAACGGATGAACCAGACGGCCCAGCGCGTGGGAGCAAACGGACTTTTGTCCGTTTTCTGTCCGCTTTCAACCCATCCCCAACCCAAGTTTGCGCCGATTTTGGGGTGAAACAGACAGCGCGCAGACGGGTAGGACACGCGCGCTTGTCCTCCCCTGGCCCGCATGTCGGTGTCACAAAGCAACCCCCCCCCCTCCCCATTTGGCGCCATTTCCCCCAAACCCTCCCATGTCCCGCCGTCCCGTCCCTCCCCCGTCCATGATCGACGCCCAGCCGAATTTCGGCGGCCTGGCCGTCAACCCGCCCGGAAAGGTCAAGAAGAAGAAGGCCAAGGCACCAAGGAAGCCGCGGTCGGAGTGCATGCTAGAGAAGATCACCAAGTTGGACGCGGAATTGGCGAAGAGGAGGAACCGGAGGGCGGTCGTTAAGGACAATGCCGGCACGGCCAAGTTCGCCGCCGAGCGCGATGTGATGGAGGCTGCGCGGCGCAAGGCCGAGGTCGAGGAGAAGGAGTCTATCGTTAACAAAGCACACTCCCTCCTCATGCTTGGCATTTTTCATCCGGCGGGTTTCTCTGCAGCGGCCGTCGACCCGGTGAGCACATGCTCGTCGGTCGCCCGGCCTACGCGCTGCCAGTCGCGGACCACGCCTATGTTGCCCGGCTTTCCCCTGCCAAGGCACGACGGCCAGACCCATTTATCGGGGTCGCCGGACGTTGGCGTGATCGCGCCATCCACCCCGCGCCCCTCGGCCGTCATCGACCTCAACGTCACACCTGGGTCCAGCAACAGCAGCCGGCCGTCCAGCGAGATGCAAAGAAAGCAAGCACGGCTACCGTTTATGGGCACCATGCCATCCACCCGCGTCTTGTTCGGTGGAGTGCCAACACCAACGCCACCGGTCGACGACCCCTTCTACAACCAGTTCATGGTGGATGTGATCTATGACAGTGGGCATGGCCCTGCCTACTATCCCGACGAGACCCAAAGTCAGGATGGCCGCGCCTAGTACGTTGCCTATGAAGAGGCCGACGACCGTCCTGACTACGACCATGGTGACTCGTGGCATGAAGACGATGACATCTATTGTGAAGGTGATGGTGATGAAGAAGAAGGCAATGATATGGATATTGTTGGGGAACCATTGTTCATCGACGAGCTCACCCAAAGAGCGGAAGCACAAAAGAGGAGGAAGAGCATTTGCACGGGTTCATATACACAAGAGGGGGACAAGTTGATTTGCCAATGTTGGATGGAGATTAGTCAAGATCTGAGGATGGGCGCGCAACAAAAGGGCCTAGTTTTTTGGACGAGAGTCCACAAAACTTTCCATGAAAGGAAGATGTTTGAGCCCTACCAAATTACAACCAACCGTGGCATCACCTCGATTCAAAAGAGTTGGTTGTTCATCCAACAAGAGTGCAACAAGTATTGTGCCGCATTTGAGAGCATTGAAGCATGACCCGTGAGTGGTCTCGGCGTTGGGGACATGGTATGCTCTCCTCATCCTAGTTCTTCCCTTGCTACGACCATGAGACTTTGGCCTTGTATATGTTTGCATGTCCAATTCTTATTGATCATGTGGTGTAGGCATTTCAATCTTTGGAAGCATTCAAGGCCCGGCACAATGACAAGCCATTCACTCTTACGCATTGTTGGACGATCATCAACAATTGCCCTAAGTTCAAGGATCAATACCGTGAACTTCAAAGGAAGAGAGGCAAAAAGACGGCCAAGTTCGCCAGAGGTGGAGATGGCGAGGCGTTGAAGAGGCCGAGGGGCAAGACCAACTCCAAGGTGGACGACATATGTGATGCCTCATCCATGGCCTTGCATGAGACTTTGCATGGCATGGTGTCTCAAAAGGATGCGAGGGACGAGAAGAAGTGGCAAAGCAAGGACGAGAAAATGAAGCAATACCTAGAGCTTCAAAGGAAGAAGTTTGAGATGGAGGAGGCGGCCAAGAAGAGGAAGATTGACATGGAGGAGGCATCCCGGCAAAGGCAGCTCGACACCGAGGCCGCCAATGTCAAGGCCAGGCAGAGGCAGCTCGACATCAAGGCCAACAATGTTGCAACCAAAGCAAAGGAGGTGGCCCTTGCGATCATGAGCATGGACTTGACCAAGATGAGCGAGAAGACGAGGAGCTGGTTCGAGGCCAGGCAGAAGGAGATGTTCGACGTCGACGGCCTGAACTAGGTCGTCCGATCGACCGTGGTCGTTGTTTTTGGAGGCTGGCATGGGTGCCGCCCGCTAGGCCGCTGGCTGTGTGCCGGTGAGAAACACATTCATTTGGTGGCTGACTGTGTTGCCGGCCGCTTGTTGTGTTGCAGGCGAACAAAACTATTCATTTTGAAGGCTGGCTGTATTGCCGGCCGTTGGCTGTGTTGCCGGCGAGGACGTGTAGGCCGATGGCTCTGTTGCCGGCGTGAACTAGGGCCGCTGGTATTTGAAACGTTGTTCTCTTTTTAATATGGATCCCAGGACACGCTCGAACACGACCCCATCACCCTACCCAAACGGACAGAATCCGGATAAAGCGGACGTTCGTTTGGGGTCGCGTGGTGGAGTTGGCCTAAGGCCAACTCCAGCGCGTGACCCAAATCGACCCCAAATCGTCCGTTTGTGTCCGTTTAGGGTAAAACGGACAAACCAAACAACCCAACGCATGGGAGCATACGGATGTTTCGTCCAGTGTGTGTCCGCTTTTGCCCCATTTCCAGACCAAAGTTGCTCTTAGTTTGGGGCCAAAGCGGACAGAAAGCGGACGTCTTCGCGTCCTCGTCGTCCGTCTGTGTCCTCCCTCGACCCCACCTGTCACTCTCTCCTTTTCTATACCTGGCCCACCACACGCACCCACCACCACGACGCATGGCGCTGTAGGCACGAGAGCACGAAGCGGGAGGCGCTCTGGCGGCCAGCTCCACCTCCCACTCCCTGCGCACGGCGGTGCCGGGCACGCAACCCAACTTCCACCGGACCAGGAGCAACGGCGCTCGGTGGGAGCAGGCGAGGAAGGACGCCGGCGAGCGGGGGCCTAGCGCGCGGACGCGGCCGACGGAAGGAGCAAAAGTGGGAATAGGGAGCGCGCGGCCGTTGCGGGCGCTATACAGCGAGCGCGGTTCTGGTGGTGTGGGGCATGGAGGGCGCAGCGGGCCGGCGAGCGCACGGCGGGTGCAGGCAAGGGAGGACGCCGGCGAGCGGGGGCCTAGCGCGCGGACGCGGCCGATGGAAGGAGCAGAAGTGGGAGTGGGGAGCGCGCAGCCATTGCAAGCGTTGTGCAGCAAGCGCGGTTCGGTGGCGCGGGGCGTGAAGGGCGCAGCGGGACGACGAGTGCACGGCGGCACTGTAGGCGGGCGGGCAAAGAAATGACGAGGACGAACAGCTGGTGAAATGGAGTGAAAATGGGGTTGTAGCGTTGGGTGCAGCGAGTTTGTCCGGCCTATGTACGGCATTTGTTCTCCTATTTCTACCCCATACGAACAAAATCCGGACAAAATGGGTATGGATTTAGGGTCGTGCGGTGGAGTGTCAGGACCCCGATCCTAAGTCACACCGATCTAGCATGTAACACATCATATCACTTTGCGGCCTCACGCACGGTATTCCCACGGGTGCCACCTTACCTGGCCCGGGACCGTTTGCGCCTTTTGGCTCACGTATATGATTGTGCCGCTAGCATCCATATGACAAAGAACCCGGGCTGACATGGCTAGTCGTGAACCCAAAGTGGCACTAACTTACAGGGACAGGCACACATGACCCAACAACGAACGTGTCGATCATCAGCGAGTGGATCCAGGGGGTCGGGGCGGCGCCGAGGAGAAGACGCGAGGCGTCGCGGTGGCCAGGCGACGCAGGCAGGCAGCCTGGTGGCGTGGCGCCCGCGCGCGCGCCGCCGGCGCCCGCGCGCTCCTCTCTGCCTGCCTGGCGAGAGGAAGCAGGTGGCTAGCACGGGCCAGCACAGTGCTGGGCCGGCCAGTGGGCTGCCAGGTGGGCTGGCTAGGCTGCCAGGTAAGTCTCTCTCTCTTACTTAATTTAGTTTCCGTTTTTCTATTTTTCTATAAGTTTGTGGATTTATTAAAAATAGTTAGACACCTTCAAAAATCCTGAAAATAATCATAGGCTCTGTTTAGATTAATTCCAACAGCCCACACTTATTTCCAAAATTATTTGAGCATTTAAAATATTTACTAGCATTTAAATGCTCAAATGCAAAGTACATATCATTTAATTCAGTGACCAAATATGTCCTGCAAAAATATAAACCATTTTTGGTAGATGCTTACACCTCAAACCAGAAATGTTGAACATTTTTAGAGGGCATTTTGAGTTCAATGAAAAATATTTTATTTGACCTTAGTTGAATTCATTTGGTGCTAGGGTTTAAGCATCCCCATTTCAAGTTCATTTGAAAAATTAAACATGATGCAGCAACAAGCTAGTCCAAGTGCATAGCAAGGCTAGGGACATGACATGGAGTTGGCCTGATGTCAGCCCAAAACTCTGTCCTATCCCAGCACCTCCTCCAGCCCATGTGTAGCACACAGCCCGGCTGGCTAATTTTTTTTAATAATACATTTTTTATTAATTTGCACAAATATTACGCTGATATTTTTATTTTCAAAAATATTATCCAATCAACTTGCAGTAGGCCGACTACGCCTAGTCAGCCCACAGCAGGCCGACAGGGCCTTATCAGCCTACTGCGGGCCGACAGGCTGTCAATCGGCCACGTTGGGCCGACTTTGGCCGGGCCACGTTGCTTCCCTGGCTGTCGGCGCGGGCTGGGTCATGGGCACCCCAGTCGGCCAGCTGCCGACCGATCGGCCAGCTGCAGGCCGACAGGGAGCGGACCCCGCAGCGTTGCCTCCTTTCTCTTTCCCTTCTCCTTCTCCTTTCCTTTCCCCACCGCACGCAGCATCTCTCTGTTCTTCTTCCTTCCTCCTCTCTCCAACACGAAATAGCTCCAATTAATACACCAAAATGACCCGGTTTTTTGCGGATTTGGCAGCGTGAATGGGTTCTACTTAGTTAGGGGAGCCAAAAGAGACCTCGATCTACTGATGGGGTAGCTTGTGGTGGTCGTGGTGAGGATTTTGTTGGAGCATTTTTTTCAGCTCATTTGTGGAGGTTGTGGACGTGGTGGTGGAGGTTGTGGCGGCGGTGGAGGTGGGGGTGGTGGTGGAGGTGAAGCTACGGGAGTTCGGTGGAGTTTCTGGCTCCGACTCCGGTGATTGAAGGCTGCCGTTCGTCGTTCGCGTGCATGCTTCAAGGGTATATTTCAACAAACATTTATTTTTTGAAGTTGCGTGCAATTATTGTTATTTGCTCCAGTAGTAAACGTAAATATTTAGGTGGTCGTGGTGAGCATTTTATTTTCCCGTTCCGGTTTTGGTGAGCATTTTATTTAGATGTCAACTAATTAGTTGCGTAAAAATGTGTAGTTGCTCTGGTAATATTCCGGACAATATGTGGATGTGTAGTATTTAGGAGTGTCAGTATTTGTAGTTGCTCCGGTAAAATCCGTATTATAGGCAGTCCAGTCAAATATTAAAATCTGTCAATATTTGTAGTTGCTCCGGCAAATATTCGTAATATATTTGTAGGTGTGTGAATTGTATTAGTTGCTCCGTTAATATTCTGTAATATATAGCTAGCTAATATATAGACATGTCTAATACTTGTTAGTCGGGGTATTTTAAGTTTTTGCTTAATACTTGTATTTCGTTGTTGAAAAAAAATAGGTGAGCCGAGATGTCCGATGTAGTGAAGTTCAGATTTTACTATGGTCCTGGTACTGTGCAAATAAATGAGATGGGAGCAGATCTGAGTGAATTTACTCACATAAAGGTGCCAATGAGCGCACCTCAAACATGGTCAGTCAGTCAGTTGAAAGAATGGATTGCGGCAAGTTTAGGTCTTGATACTGAAACACGCACCGTAGGTGTTCATGTATTGTGGACACGGTCAAGTTCAATAATTTACTTTTATTTGAGGCCAATAGAGCGAGACTTTGATTGGGTGCGGTGGTTACATGGTTGTGAACGAAGGGGATGCAATCCTATTGCTTTAGTGATTCCCGTCGTGAAGGAGGTCACTGCACATGAAGGTGAGGGTGGCTACGATGCTGGTCATAGCAGTGTAGGGAGGCAGCAAACCCAAATCTATGGCACGAGAATCACAATTTTGAACTCAATGCTTTCAATCTCTATTTGCGGCGCTACATGACCGGAACACGGTTACACATCGTTGAGCACTCTCATCCAGAGGAGATACATGATCCTACTCCGACGGATACGTACCCGAGCTATGATACTTCGGGCTCTAGGTAGTACGCGGTAAGATATATTTTTTAAGCAATGTTGTCACATACATTGGCGTGCATACTTAATAATCATCCTAAATATTTGCAGGCTACCTTGACACACGAACTCTACGACGACGTGACCACCTTTGGACGATCACTGTCGTCAGGACCTCCTCTTCACCACTGTCCTGTCATACAACCCTTCTTGGAACGGATGCAGAACAAAATACGGGCTGTCTACGAGGCTATCGCGTGCACCCGGAGAAGCGACGTTGTTCAGCACCAGCTACAGCAGCCGTGTCCCTCCATGCACCAACATCAACCACGTCCACGTCTAGCACATCAGCCGACGACCAGGTCACCCCCTCCTGAACAACCTGGCAGTTCATCGTGGCAGCACCCACAACACTATGGTCCCACGTCGAGCTTTGTGTTTTCTCCACAGCCATAGCACCACGGTCCCTCGTTGAGCTTTGTGTTTGAGCCAAAGCAGCCGTCACAGCCAGCAGGTGTGTGTCTTCATATTTATTGTTTTCAATATTAGTTGAGGCCACATCATTCTTCATGACTTAAAGTTCCGTTGTGCAGGAGCCTATGGATATCATGTGTCTATGTCAGCATCACATGATACATGGGGGAGTGATCAACATCCCGAGGAGAACATACAGGCTCTGATGTCGCAGCAAACCCACTGGATGAACATGTTTTCGACTCCTCCACCAGGCCCCACACAGGATACACAGCATGACCAGGGAGAGTCTGAGATTCCTCCTCGTAACATTAGGCCACCCGACAGGTGGGGATGGACGCCGCCTGTAGATCCACCACCCCGCCAGGCCAGACATCGTCATTGATGCTTATATCTATCAGTAGAGACATGAGCATCTACTTATGTATGAGACTTATGTCTATTCTATGTATGAGACAAATGACTATGTACTTATGTATGAGACATATGCCTACTCTATTTTAGAACTCTGTTATCTGAACTACAACATCATATTTAGATAGAACAGAATGCTCATACAACAAGACAGTACAAACAACTACATAGAAGTACATCTGAATTATACGGTACGTACGACTGAACTTACAACATACATCATAAAAACTACATGAAGTCATCATTGTCATCCTCCATCGATGCAGAACTCTTGCCCTTCGACGATGAAGAACTCTTGCCCTTCGACGATGAGGAACTCTTGCCCTTCGACGATGCAGAACTCTTGCCCTTCGATGATGCATAACCCGGAAGTGGCGCCATGAAGATATCATCTTCGTCCTCGCTCTCCTCAGTCCATAAAGATGGATTATTTGCTGCAGTCCTTCTGAAAGTTTCACTCTTTGGCACCACTACCTTCTTCCACCTTTCATGCAACCTAAGAAGTTCTTTACGTACCTCCTCATAGGTCCTTACAGGCCACCCAGACCTATGTAATTCGTGAGCCAACTCATTCATTATGGTGTCACTACCGGTGAGTTCGTCCCATGGAACTATCCTATTGTCAATCCTGAAATCGGTAGCTAGCCTCAGAAGAGTCCTGTTCATCCCAAGGTGAAAACTACGATCGAAAGGATAATGAGACATCTCAACTACACTACAATGGAATGCTTATCCACCTCCGCCTGAAGGGGGTTTTATAGATAGAGAGGAGAAAATGGCGGGAAAGAACGACTGCGGTATGGCGGGAAAGGGTTGGCGGGAACATATGGCGGGAAACGGGTGGAGGAAAACGGGTGGCGGGAAAAAGTTGGCGGGAAAAATTGAGGGGGAAGGGTTGGCGGGAACATATGGCGGGAAAATATTGAGAGGGAAGGGTTGGCGGGAATATATGGCGGAAAATATTGAGGGGAAAGGGTTGCGCGAAGGGGGGGCAAAAATGCATGCAGCAGTCGGCCAGCAGCAGGCCTATCGGCCCACAGCAAGCCTATCGGCCCACAGCAGGCCGACTGGACCTGAAATTGTGACCGATAGGTCTATCGGCGAGCAGCAAGCCGATAGGCCTCCAGTCGGCCTGTTGTGGGCTGACTAGGTGCAGTCGGCCTGCTGCTGGCCGATTGGGTAATATTTTTGAAAATAAAAATATGAACGTAATATTTGTGCAATTTAATAAAAAAAATGTATTATTTTAAAAAAATTAGCGCCCGGCTGGGGGTTGACCACCGAACGCTGTTCCACGTTCATGCACGCCACCAGCAAGTCAGCAGCTACGGCCACGCACGTAGTAGTAATAGCCAACTATTCTGCAGCTGCTTCTGCTCACTCCGTCACCACCCGTGAGCCGTGAGCCCCAACATTTGCTGCATGGCGCTGTCAAACTCACCACAGGCACACACAAGCACAGGATCCGAAGAACAGACGGCGGATGGATCGATCAGCCTCTCGTCTCAGATCGAGCTCTTCGGGCTAGGTGGATCGATACGTCCATGGTCGTGGATGCCAACACATCGCAAGGCTAGGCTCTAGATAGAGAAAGAGATAAGTGAAGAACGTGAAGGCTTCCCCTTGTCTTTTGCCTGGCCTGACACGAGAGCTGGCAGACACGCAGTTACTCACACTGCAACCAGTGGCGGAGACGGGGGACCAGCAGGGGCCAGAGGGCCCCTCCTAATACCATGGATTTAGTGGTACTTCGTTGATGAACAATGTGGAAATTAGTTATAATTTGCTGTTAAAAACCTATTTTCATTGGATTGGTCCTCCCCAACTAGTTTTCACAGCACTTGGCCCCCCTAATGCTATTTTCTTGGCTCTGCCACTGACTGCAACTCGTTTCGTTTTAAATAAAAATCGGCGCGCCTCTGGCCGGAGTACACCAATAAAACTATTGCCGCTGCCATCCACTCTGGCTTGGTTGGTTTCTTCTTCTGGGCCTGCGGCCTGCGTCAGCCTTCCCGCTGCACCGTTGCAACAGTCTATATGTAAGTGCAGCAGTCTAGCATGAGATGGCCGCAGTAGATAAGACGTTTCTGTTCTGAGCTCAGTGCATGCGCAGATTAAAGTAGCCCCCATTTCATTTCTTCTGCCAGCTTATAAGTTTCTACTATACTATAGCTTTCTTCTGCGTGATCGTTTTAATTCGTTTCATGCATGCAGTAGATTGTTGTCCTCTGGTTGTACCGGTGCTTGCCAGGGTCCAAAAGCTTCATTCCAAGAGATGCTTCCGCCTCAAGCCATGGCCATGCAGCGTCTAGCCTGATAGTACAAGGCTTTCGGCTGCTTTATCATTTTCGTGGTTAAATTCCTGCAGCTGCCTTATGACCTTATCAGACATGAAACTCTTCATCAAGAGTAGTAGCATCTCCATGCCGCCCTGGCAGTTCAAAATCCACATCCATGGGTGGCATAATTGATCTCCCTGTGTTGGGTGAGAACGCCCTAGACTTGGCAGTGCAAAGCACAAACAGGATGCTAGCTAATTTGGCTGAGCTCAGAGGGACACAAGTGGGCACCATGTCACCATCAGGCACCACCACTACCTCGAAGCAAAGCACACCACCAGGGTCACAGAATGGCAATGCAATCAATGTGGGTTCACTACTCCCATTCTCAACAGATAGACTAGGGCAAAGCATTAGAAACAAGAGCCGCGCCTGCATGCGCACACAGGGCAATCTGTTCGCCCACCCCCTACGTACCTAGTAGCTGTTTCTTGCCCGTGCACTGTCGGAGTAGTCTGTAGACGCGCACGTAGCAAGAATTATTGGGCGTTGGTGTACGTGCTCCGCATTCACTTCCTTCTCCTCAGCTTCGTCCATGTTCTGGCCCAGCCCCACACCGATCGATCCATCGACCGGCCTTAATTGGAATTCCCCTTTATTTGCTTCTGCGGCGTGCTACTATTTACGTCTTCGTTTCCAGAAATTCCACATGACGTGATCCATGGAAAGCTGCGGCGACGCTCATCTCCATCGAATTTTTATGTCGAGAGCGATCGATCGACCTTAAGTGCACTTCCCCCCTCCGACTCCATTCCGTTAATTGATGATAGTATCTAGTAGAACAGCAGGATCGGTGTCAGAATTCCTCGAATTTTCTTTCTTTCTTTCCTCAGGGAAGGCATGCAGTTAAGTTGCTTACAGAGGGTGCACGTAAGACATCTCGACGTGCCGGCCAGAGCTACTTACTGATCCTGGGATGAGCACAGTGCTACAATTACTCTCATGAACAGGCCTGCTGTGGCAATGTGCATGTACATCGCAATTCGCAAACCGGTTTTGTTTCTTCGACGCACACCTGCCATGCATGATGTCAATCCTGCACGCGTGCGTCGGCGCAGTCTAAGGGCTTCGTAATAAAGTTGGTGCCTAGTGAGGGTGTGTTTGTTTCCATGGACTTTTTGGTGTAGGGACTAAAAAAATCCCTAGCAAACCAAACAGGGTGGGACTTTTTTGAGCTTTTTGCTAAAAGTCCTTAGAAGCACCTTCTTGAGAGTCTTTTTTAAAAAGTCCCAGAGACTAGAAAAAATCCTAGGACTAAAGAAACAAACACCACTTAAGTCTTGCCAAAGACGTGGGCATCAGATGATGGTCAGAATGCCTACCAGACATTCGAAATGAATTGGGCTACAGTGTAGGCTTCAATGTGCTCGGTCGATGTCCACGAGGTTGCAATTGCGCGCTTTCGTGCACAGTTACGCACGTACCGCTTTGTTGCCGTCCTGCTGCTCGCAGCGTCGCATGCATGCAATGCAACCATGCGCTGCTTGGTCTTGACGGCACACACTGCTGACCATCATGCCCGTCTCATTGGTGAGAATATCTGCATCAGCGCAGGCAGGGCGGCCATTTCCAATTTCACTCTTCTAGTTTCGAGCCAATTTTGATAGGGATTGGCTATGGGTAAGTCAATTGAAAAATCAATTTTGGTCAATCGATCTGTTTTGATCTGCCCGATGCAATAAAGGTGGTCAAGATTGCTTCCTCAACCTCTAGCGTCCACATTCTTCTTCTTTGTCAACCGCCCAAGGTATCACCGGCTGAATAGCCAGCCACCACCACCCGTGGCCTACGGCGCTCCCGCGCCAACCTCGTCGCCTCGCGCCCTCCCTTCAACCACCAACCACCGACGTGATGCCGCCACTCCTGGTCATTCCTCTAACTCCTGCGACGATCAGTTTTTTTCGGCGAACCTGCACCACCCCCACATTTCTAAGATAGATAATGGGGCCATCTGCCATCCTAAGATAAATAACGGTGTCACGTGCCGCCACAAGATAGACCCAAAGGGCTCCTCCGGTGAGCCGGCGGCTGCTTCTTCCTTTCCTTCATTGGCTGCTTCTTCCTTGCGGAATCGACTGACACAAAATGCTTTTTCAGGTGACTAATGTGCATCTAAACTGATTTTGGGATTGGATAGAGGTAAGTAAATTAAAAAATCAATTTGGGTCAGTCGATTTGTTTGATCTGTCCGATGCAATACAAGCGGTCACAAGTGCTTCTCCAACCTCCAGCGTCCACGTTCTTCTTCTTCCTCAAGCGCCCAAGGTAGGATTGGCCGAATCGCCGGCCACCACCACCCGTGGCCCGTGGAGCTCCCGCGCCAACCTCTTCGATCGCCTCGCCCTCCCCTCAACCGCCTACCATCCACGTGCTGTTGCCACTCCCTGTCATCACTCTAACTCCGGCGATGACCATTTTTTTCAAACGAACCTGCACCACCCCTAAAGATAGATAATGGGGTCATCTGCCGTCCTAAGATAGATGACGAGGTCATCTACCACCATAAGGCCTTATTTGGTTGCTTGGGGAGATGTACACGGGGTAGAGCTGCCCCGGACTGAAAATTCATGGCAAAGCGAAAAGCCCAGGGAAATTTTGCATCGCCATTTGGGAGGAGCGGGGGAAATTTTGCTCAGATTCATCTTGATGTTGATACGCGTAAAGTAGTCCCCGGCACACGAGATCTCGCCGCCCGCCGGAGATGTTGTCTCTCACCAAAAAGCATATACAGGATCCAGCCCATCGACTGCAGCGGAGGGCTTGAACGGGTCCTCGCCTTCTTGTTCCTCGGCGAAGAGAGGTTGGAACGATGAGAGAGGAGGGGGTCGACTGATTGAGGTGGACGGCGAAGGAACAAGGAAAGATCGGGCGAGACAGCGGTGTGGTTTGTGAACAGAGACGAGCGAAAGAAACAAGAAACTTCTCCAACAAGTAGTGACTGGTGTTTTCTTGTCCTTTTCTCCGTCGGCTGCTTCTTCCTTTTCTCCGTCGGCTGCTTGTTTCTTCCCAAATCGACTAGCCCAAAATGCTTTTTCAGGCGACTGACGTGCAGCTAAACTGATTTTGATAAGTAGCGGAAATAGACTGCAATCCAAACCTGGAAAACCCTATCGATCCGCTAGTGCACAACGTTGTACCAATAGAACAGCAAACGAACAAAACTCAACGAGGTGCAGTGCAAGCCCAAGACCGTGGATGAGGCGTTTGGATTCATCCTATCCACCTCCCGCCGGCCCCGCGAACTCGCAGGCTCATTCGATCTTGTGTCAAAACATTAAAAAAAAATCGATCTCGTGCATGCATTGGATCCAATGACCCACCAAAGCTAAAGCTGGGCTAATCCGTCTGCAGAAACAACAATCTGCCGAAGCCTCCCGCGGTCCCGCCCCATCAAATCAGATCCAAGCTCGCGCGCGCCGGGTAGCTCCCAAAATCTGCAATCCCTCTCATCATCCGCTCAACAAGTCTCAGATTTGAGGCGGTCGACTAGCGCTTGACCCGCCCAATGACCCAAACCCAAACCCAACCCGAGGGGCCCTTCCTCCACGCTCAAGCGGCAGAGGCGGCCAGGCCGGGTCCGGACTCCGGACCCGGCGCGCGCGCGGCCAGCGGCGCCAGTGCTCGGCGTGGCAGGTGCACTTATTGCGCGACAGTGGCGGTGCATGCTTGCTTGATGACGCCCTGCGCCGCGCTGCCCAAAGTCTATACGGGGCTAATTTTCACTTCCCATGGCATCGAGCGTGCGCTGGTGCCGCCGCTGAAAATGGGTCGGTCGACCGGATCGAGTAAGTAAATAAATAAAGACACGGTAATTACCCAACCTGGCGATCGAGGCGACACGGTGAAAACTGAAAGTTGGGCCGGCTGGCGAGATACACGGACGGGTGGCACTGATGGACGGGTGGTTGGGCTCTTTTGAGCACCGCAAAGCGCGCGACGTGACATACTACACGTAGCAGTGACGACCTATGTGTGTGTAAAGAGGAGTGAGAACAGTGGAGCATGGGCGCTTGGTACTAGGATGTTCCAGCCCCACTCCACACGCATCGGCCGATCATAGTAGCATGATGATGACCTCAAGTCCTCAACCCCCCTCGCCACCCTGCTCGTTGCATAGTCTTCTCTAGTAAAAACCTGCGGGGCCCGGCGCCAAACCAACGCCCACCAGCCCGCAGCGCAGCGCAGAGCAGAGCAGAGCGCCCGCTCTTCTAATATAAACGGCTTGACTTCTGTTCTAGCGGGGCCGTAGTTGCATTGCAGTTGCAGGTTTGCAGCTAGCCAGAGTGAGTGAGTAGTGAGGCGAAAGGAAATGGAGGCGGCGGGAGAGGGGAGGAAGCTCCATCACCACGCGGGCGGCGGCAGGGCGCAGATGGAGGCCAGCCCGGAGCGCGGCAGGCCTGCGTACGCGTCGGCGGTGACGGCGAGGTCGGCGCCGGCGAGGCCCATGAGGCGGGTGCAGATCATCTACTACCTCTGCCGCAACGGCCAGCTCGAGCACCCGCACTTCATGGAGCTCGCGCAGCATCCCCACCAGCCGCTGCGCCTCAAAGGTAGGCACCTCTTCCATCTGCAGCTTCCTCTGCGTTCCTGGTCTTTCGTTTCTGGCCATGGCTGATCGACGGTCCACTTTTGTTGGTGCGAAGATGTGATGGACAAGCTTACGCTGCTGAGGGGCAAAGGCATGCCTGCTCTCTTCTCGTGGTCTTGCAAGAGGTAGGTGCCGGGTCGTTTACTGTACACGCCCCGTACGTATTCTCATGAAAATGTACTCATGGTTTTGCATTTGTATTGCCCTTTGATTTGAAGGAACTACAAGAACGGCTACGTGTGGAACGACCTCTCGGAGAGCGACGTGATATACCCGTCCGACGGCGTGGAGTACGTCCTCAAGGGCTCCGAGATCTTCCCCGGCTGTTCTTCCGGTAATCATCATGCTAATCCCTCTCCATCACTTACCTGCTGCCATGGCCGTGTTGCGAAATGGACATGGCTTGCATGAATCATGACGCATGTAAAGCAAAAACTTCTTCTTCTTCCTAGCATGAGCCATGAGGGATACTGTGATAACTTCATTACTTTTTTGTTCCTTCTTCTCGTGCAAAAAACAAGCCGTCTTTTCCTTCTTTTCGCCTCTCTGTCCCCATTGTCAGCTCGTTTTCAAATGAATGGTCCAAGAGAGAGGAGCTGGTAAAACGAAAGTACCTACAGCAGCTTCTTACACCTTGCACGTTCCCTTTCTGCACCCGCGTCGAAAGTCGCGAGGAATTTATCATCCAACGGCTCAAACGCTAGAATTCCTACTCCTTTTTTCTCCATGGCATTAATGCATGCATGCACGGTGGCGCCAGAAGTCTTTCATGGCATGCAATGCAGTGTCTGAAGTAAAACCTGAATTTATACGAGGCAGAAATACAGTGGTCACTGTCCAACTAATTTTCGTTTCTCTGATCGCCAGCCGTTGCAGCGGATCGGTTCCAGCACCTCCGGGTGACGGACAGGTCGCCAACCAAGCCGCCGCTGGCCCTCCCGCACAGCCACAAGCAGTACGTGGACGGCTACCGGGACGACGCCGGCGAGGACCCCGAGGACGACGAGCTTGGGTACCCGTACCACCGGCGTGCCGCGGCGGCTCGGCTGGGCGGGCCGAACAAGCCCGTCTCGGCCCGCACCAACCGTGGCCACCCCGTGGAGCTGCCCGTCGAGGAGACCTCGCCGCCGTCCTCGACGTCGTCCGACAAGCCGCCGCCGGCGCAGCAGGCGAGCCGCTGCGACGAGGCCGAGCCGAACAGGACCGGCTCGATGCTCCTGCAGCTCATCGCGTGCGGGGCGGTCACCGCCGGTCCGGCCAAGTGCGGCGGCCGGGCCGAGCCGAGGCGGAGCTGCGGCCTGGTGAGCCGGCTGTCGTCCCGCGCCGGCGCGGAGGATGACGACGAGGAGGAGGAGGCTGGCGGCGAGCTGAGCCGGCGGTTCGGCCGCATGAGGGCGGAGGAGAAGGAGTACTTCAGCGGCAGCATCACCGTGGACATCGGTGGCCGGGGCACCCCGCTGCCTGCTTCGTCGCTCAAACGCTCCAACTCGTACACCGAGGAGAGGTAATAATCAGCTTTGCTTGCAACCACTGATCCTCCTTCGTTCGTCACGTGTGGCATACATATTCTCAGTTTGAAGTACGTAGTGAGCTGCAGTAGCTTTGAATGACACTGTCGGACGCATATGAGTTCCCATAATCTCACTCGGCTTGTCACATCGGTCACTCATTATAATTAGGGTCATGTCATGTGAACGTAGCCCACGAGGTTTGGTCTTTAGCCATGGCAGGACACGGAGGTCAAAAGATGAACATGCACGTCCTTCGTCCTGTAAAAATGAAAGGAAAAAAGCTTGCATGCATGCGTGCATGTCGTCGCTTAGGACGAAGGCCGCCAAAGCGCCAAGCATTGCAGGATCCATTGGTCTGTTCACGGTTCTAGCTAGGACGTACTACCATTGTATGGGCGGCAGCACGCAGCACAGGCATTATTGCCGGGCGGGAAGTACGTACGTACGTGCGTACGTGCCGACCGTGCACTGCCCCATGGATTCTCGTTGGCTGTGTGGTGCACTGTACGTTTAGTCGTGGCACGTGGCACGGCGGCTAGCCTAGCTGCGTCGCGCTGCTGCAGTGTTCAGTGCACTGTGCAATGCACGCGCGGGCCACCGCCCACTCTGCTCGCTCGATCGATCGATCGGCAGGCGAAAGTGCCTTTCACATACGAGCAGACATGCTACTGCTAGGGAGTGCATATCTGGTGCTACGGCTCAGAGTATCACTGGTGGAAAAACAGGCTTCCGTCCAGCCCCATAAGTCGCGAAGCTGTAGGAACCGCGACTAATGGGACCTTTAGTCGCGGTTCTGGAGGTGAACCGCGACCAAAGGCCTGGGCCCAGGGCGCTCGGTGGCCAGCTGGCGCACGTGAGGGTCTTTAGTCGCGGTTGGCCAGGACAACCGCGACTAAAGGCCTTCGGGCACCTTTAGTCACGGTTTGCCAGGCCAACCGCAACTAAAGCCCCTCCCCTATATATACCCATCCAGCAGCCAACACTTAGCCATTTGGAGCCATTCTCTTCACAAGTGGGTGTAGGTTTGCTTTTGGTTCCTCTTATGCACATAAGGTGTTTGATGAAATGCCCCAAGAGCATGAAACAAACATGACATGAAGTGTTGGAGCCACACTCCTCGATCGCGGTTAGCAACTTGATGAACCTTTGATGTGTCATTGATAAAATATGCATGTGTGCAGTTCATTGTTTAATTTATATTGTTTGTAGCTAGTTAGTTTAACAAATGCATGATGGTTAATTATATATTTTATATTATAATAATGCAGATGAATCGGCAATGAATGTACGGTAACCGACTCTCCGGCGAGTTCACTACGGGTTTGAAAGATTTCCTCGTAGTGGCTAATGCGAACAAGCAGGAGGGTTTTGTTATCTGTCCATGTGTTATCTGTAAGAATCAGAAGGGTTACTCTTCCTCAAGAGATGTTCACATGCATCTGCTTCGGCACGGTTTCATGCCAAGCTATAATTGTTGGACCAAGCATGGAGAAAGAGGGGTTATAATGGAAGAAGATGAAGAAGGGGATGATTTCATCGATGAAAGCTATCTTGCTCATTTCGGTGATACTTTCATGGAGGATGCTGACGGTGAAGGGGAAGGTGAAGAAGAGGCACGTGATGATCCCGTTGATGATCTTGGTCGGACCATTGCTGATGCACGGAGACGCTGCGAAACTGAAAGGAGAGGGAGAATTTGGATCGCATGTTAGAGGATCACAGAAAGGCGCTGTACCCCGGATGCGATGATGGTCTGAAAAAGCTGGGCTGCACACTGGATTTGCTGAAATGGAAGGCAGAGGCAGGTGTAGCTGACTCGGCATTTGAAAACTTGCTGAAAATGTTGAAGAATATGTTTCCAAAGGATAACGAGTTGCCCGCCAGTACGTACGAAGCAAAGAAGGTTGTCTGCCCTCTAGGTTTAGAGGTTCTGAAGATACATGCATGCATCAACGACTGCATCCTCTACCGCGGTGAATACGAGAATTTGAATGAATGCCCGGTATGCACTGCATTGCGTTATAAGATCAGAGGCGATGACCCTGGTGACGATGTTGAGGGCCAGAAACCCAGGAAGAGGGTTCCCGCCAAGGTGATGTGGTATGCTCCTATAATACCACGGTTGAAACGTCTGTTCAGGAACAAAGAGCATGCCAAGTTGTTGCGATGGCACAAAGAGGACCGTAAGTCGGACGGGGAGTTGGGACACACCGCAGATGGAACGCAATGGAGAAAGATCGACAGATGGTTCAAAGATTTTGCAGCTGACGCAAGGAACATAAGATTTGCTCTAAGCACGGATGGCATGAATCCTTTTGGCGAGCAGAGCTCCAGCCATAGCACCTGGCCCGTGACTCTATGCATCTACAACCTTCCTCCTTGGTTGTGCATGAAGCGGAAGTTCATTATGATGCCAGTGCTCATCCAAGGTCCGAAGCAACCCGGCAACGACATCGATGTGTACCTAAGGCCATTAGTTGATGAACTTTTACAGCTGTGGGGTGGTGTCCGTGTGTGGGATGAGCACAGACAAGAGGAATTTGACCTACGAGCGTTGCTTTTCGTAACCATCAACGATTGGCCTGCTCTTAGTAACCTTTCGGGACTGCCAAATAAGGGATACAATGCATGCACGCACTGCTTACATGAGACTGAAAGTGTACATTTGCCAAATTGTAAGAAGAACGTGTACCTTGGGCATCGTCGATTTCTTCCGAAAATTCATCCAGTAAGAAAGAAAGGCAAGCATTACAACGGCAAGGCAGATCACCGGCCGAAGCCTGCGGAACGCACTGGTGCTGAGGTATTTGATATGGTCAAGGATTTGAAAGTCATCTTTGGAAAGGGTCCTGGCGGACAATCAGTTCCGAAGGGAGCTGACGGGCACGCAGCCATGTGGAAGAAGAAATCTATATTCTGGGAGCTAGAATATTGGAAAGTCCTAGATGTCCGCTCTGCAATCGACGTGATGCACGTTACGAAGAATATTTGCGTGAACCTCCTAAGCTTCTTGGGCGTGTATGGGAAGACAAATGATACAAAGGAAGCACGGCAGGACCAGCAACGTTGGAAAGACCCTGATGACCGGCATCCGGAATGGTTTCAAGGTCGTGCCAGCTACGCTCTGACCAAAGAAGAGAAGGTCATCTTTTTTGAATGCCTGAGCAGTATGAAGGTCCCGTCTGGATTCTCGTCCAATATAAAGGGAATAATAAACATGGCGGAGAAAAAGTTCCAAAACCTGAAGTCTCACGACTGCCACGTGATTATGACGCAATTGCTTCCGATTGCTTTGAGGGGGCTCCTGCCGGAAAATGTTCGAGTAGCCATTGTGAAGCTATGTGCATTCCTCAATGCAATCTCTCAGAAGGTAATCAATCCAGAAGTTCTACCACGGTTACAGAACGATGTGATCCAATGTCTTGTCAGTTTCGAGTTGGTGTTCCCGCCATCCTTCTTCAATATTATGACGCACCTCCTGGTTCACCTAGTCGAAGAGATTTTCGTTCTGGGTCCTGTATTTCTACACAATATGTTCCCCTTCGAGAGGTTCATGGGAGTATTAAAAAAATATGTTCGTAACCGTGCTAGGCCAGAAGGAAGCATCGCCAAGGGCTATGGAAATGAGGAGGTAATTGAGTTTTGTGTTGACTTTGTTCCTGACCTTAAGCCGATTGGTCTTCCTCGATCGCGGCACGAGGGGAGACTAAGTGGAAAAGGCACGATCGGAAGGAAATCAACGATATGTATGGACGGCCATTCTCTGACTGAAGCACACCACACTGTACTGACCAATTCCAGCTTGGTGGCTCCGTACTTTGAGAAACACAAGAATATTTTACGCTCGGACAACCCGGGGAAGCCTGAATCCTGGATTAGGAAGGCCCACATGGAGACTTTCGGCAGTTGGTTGAGAAAACATTTAATGAATGACAATGATGTTGTAGATCAGCTGTACATGTTGGCCAAGACACCATCTTCGACTATAACGACTTTCCAAGGGTACGAGATAAATGGGAATACATTTTACACGATCGCCCAAGATAAAAAGAGCACCAACCAAAACAGTGGTGTCCGCTTTGATGCAGCAACCGAGAATGGGCAAAAGGTCACATATTATGGTTACTGTTGGGTTTCGTAGTAATTTCAAAAAATTTCCTACGCGCACACAGGATCATGTGATGCATAGCAACGAGAGGAGAGTGTTGTCTACGTACCCAACGCAGACCGACTGCGGAAGCAATGACACGACGTAGAGGAAGTAGTCGTACGTCTTCACGATCCAACCGATCAAGCACCGAAACTACGGCACCTCCGAGTTCGAGCACACGTTCAGCTCGATGACGATCCCCGGACTCCGATCCAGCAAAGTGTCGGGGAAGAGTTTCGTCAGCACGACGGCGTGGTGACGATCTTGATGAACTACAGCAGCAGGGCTTCGCCTAAACTCCGCTACAGTATTATCGAGGAATATGGTGGCAGGGGGCACCGCACACGGCTAAGGAATCGATCACGTGGATCAACTTGTGTCAACTTGTGTGTTTAGAGGTGCCCCTGCCTCCGTATATAAAGGAGCCAAGGGGGGAGGAGGCGCCGGCCAGGAGGAGGTGGCGCAGGAGGAGTCCTACTCCTACCGGGAGTAGGACTCCCGCCCAATCCTATTCCAACTAGGATTCCCAAGGGGGAAAGAGGGAGAGGGGTGGCCGGCCACCTCTCCTAGTCCTACTAGGACTAGGGGAAGGGGGGAGGCGCACAGCCCCCTTGGGCTGCCCCTTTCTCCTTTCCACTAAGGCCCATGATGGCCCATATGGCTCCCGGGGGGTTCCGGTAACCTCCCGGTAACCCGGTAAAATCCCGATTTCACCCGGAACACTTCCGATGTCCAAACATAGACTTCCAATATATCAATCTTTATGTCTCGACCATTTCGAGACTCCTCGTCATGTCCGTGATCACATCCGGGACTCCGAACAACCTTCGGTACATCAAAATGCATAAACTCATAATATAACTGTCATCGTAACCTTAAGCGTGCGGACCCTACGGGTTCGAGAACAATGTAGACATGACCGAGACACGTCTACGGTCAATAACCAATAGCGGGACCTGGATGCCCATATTGGCTCCTACATATTCTACGAAGATCTTTATCGGTCAGACCGCATAACAACATACGTTGTTCCCTTTGTCATCGGTATGTTACTTGCCCGAGATTCGATCGTCGGTATCCAATACCTAGTTCAATCTCGTTACCGGCAAGTCTCTTTACTCGTTCCGTAATACATCATCTCACAACTAACATATTAGTTGTAATGCTTGCAAGGCTTATGTGATGTGTATTACCGAGAGGGCCCAGAGATACCTCTCCGACAATCGGAGTGACAAATCCTAATCTCGAAATACGCCAACCCAACATCGACCATTGGGGACACCTGTAGTACTCCTTTATAATCACCCAGTTACGTTGTGACGTTTGGTAGTACCCAAAGTGTTCCTCCGGTAAACGGGAGTTGCATAATCTCATAGTCATAGGAACATGTATAAGTTATGAAGAAAGCAATAGCAATATACTAAACGATCGGGTGCTAAGCTAATGGAATGGGTCATGTCAATCAGATCATTCTACTAATGATGTGACCTCGTTAATCAAATAACAACTCATTGTTCATGGTTAGGAAACATAACCATCTTTGATTAACGAGCTAGTCAAGTAGAGGCATACTAGTGACACTTCGTTTGTCTATATATTCACACATGTATTATGTTTCCGGTAAATACAATTCTAGCATGAATAATAAACATTTATCATGATTATAAGGAAATAAATAATAACTTTATTATTGCCTCTAGGGCATATTTCCTTCAATATTGTTGATCAGAAATGACGTAGAATTTCTGGAAAGCATATAGGGTTATTTTGAAAGTGTTTTTCAATGGAAAGCCTGGATTAAGCTACTTGAACATTGAGCATCAAGATCTATAAGGATAGATCAAAATGCTTAATAATACTTTCAAATGAGCACATACCTTGACATGATCTTGAAGGTGTTCAAGATGGACCAGTCAAAGAAGGAGTTCTTGCCTGAGTTGTAAGGTACGAAGTTAAGACTTAAAGCTCGACCATGGCAGAATAGAGAGAAAGGACGAAGGTCGTCCCCTATGCTTAAGACGTAGGCTCTTCAGTATGCTATGTTGTGTACCGCACCTGAAGTGTGCCTTGCCATGAGTCAGTCAAGGGGTACAAGAGTGATCCAAGAATGGCTCACAGGACAGCGGTCAAAGTTATCCTTAGTAACTAGTGGACTAAGGAATTTTCTCGATTATGGAGGTGGTAAAAGAGTTCGTCGTAAAGGTTACGACGATGCAAGCTTGACACCTATCCGGATAGCTCTGAGTAGAGAGACCGGATACATATAATGGAGCAATAATTTAGAATAGCTCCAAGTAGAACAGTTGTTTGGAATAGCTCCAAATAGAGCGTGGTAGCTACATCTAGGAGATGACATAGAGATTTGTAAAGCACACACGGATCTGAAAGGTTCAGACCCGTTGACTAAAACCTCTCTCACAAGCAACATGATCAAACATAAAACTCATTGAGTGTTAATCACATAGTGATGTGAACTAGACTACTGACTCTAGTAAACTCTTGGGTATTAGTCACATGGCGATGTGACCTGTGAGTGTTAATCACATGGCGATGTGAACTAGATTATTGACTCTAGTGCAAGTGGGAGACTGTTGGAAATATGCCCTAGAGGCAATAATAAAAGTATTATTATTATATTTCCTTGTTCATGATAATTGTCTTTTATTCATGCTATAACTGTATTATCCGGAAATCGTAATACACGTGTGAATACATAGACCACAATATGTCCCTAGTGAGCCTCTAGTTGACTAGCTCGTTGTGATCAACATGGTTTCCTGGCTATGGACATTGGATGTCGTTGATAACGGGATCACATCATTAGGAGAATGATGTGATGGACAAGACCCAATCCTAAGCATAGCACAAAGATCGTGTAGTTTGTTTGCTAGAGCTTTGCCAATGTCAAGTATCTCTTCCTTTGACCATGAGATCGTGTAACTCCTGGATACCGTAGGAGTGCTTTGGGTGTATCAAACGTCACAACGTAACTGGGTGACTATAAAGGTGCACTACAGGTATCTCCGAAAGTATCTATTGTTTTATGCGGATCGAGACTGGGATTTGTCACTCCGTGTAAACGGAGAGGTATCTCTGGGCCCACTCGGTAGGACATCATCATATGCGCAATGTGACCAAGGAGTTGATCACGGGATGATGTGTTACGGAACGAGTAAAGTGACTTGCCGGTAACGAGATTGAACAAGGTATTGGATACCGACGATCGAATCTCGGGCAAGTAAAATACCGCTAGACAAAGGGAATTGTATACGGGATCGATTGAGTCCTTGACATCGTGGTTCATCCGATGAGATCATCGTGGAACATGTGGGAGCCAACATGGGTATCCAGATCCCGCTGTTGGTTATTGACCGGAGAACGTCTCGGTCATGTCTGCATGTCTCCCGAACCCGTAGGGTCTACACACTTAAGGTTCGATGACGCTAGCACTGGTGGAAAAACAGGCTTCCGTCCAGCCCCATAAGTCGCGAAGCTGTAGGAACCGCGACTAATGGGACCTTTAGTCGCGGTTCTGGAGGTGAACCGCGACCAAAGGCCTGGGCCCAGGGCGCTCGGTGGCCAGCTGGCGCACGTGAGGGTCTTTAGTCGCGGTTGGCCAGGACAACCGCGACTAAAGGCCTTCGGGCACCTTTAGTCACGGTTTGCCAGGCCAACCGCAACTAAAGCCCCTCCCCTATATATACCCATCCAGCAGCCAACACTTAGCCATTTGGAGCCATTCTCTTCACAAGTGGGTGTAGGTTTGCTTTTGGTTCCTCTTATGCACATAAGGTGTTTGATGAAATGCCCCAAGAGCATGAAACAAACATGACATGAAGTGTTGGAGCCACACTCCTCGATCGCGGTTAGCAACTTGATGAACCTTTGATGTGTCATTGATAAAATATGCATGTGTGTAGTTCATTGTTTAATTTATATTGTTTGTAGCTAGTTAGTTTAACAAATGCATGATGGTTAATTATATATTTTATATTATAATAATGCAGATGAATCGGCAATGGATGTACGGTAACCGACTCTCCGGCGAGTTCACTACGGGTTTGAAAGATTTCCTCGTAGTGGCTAATGCGAACAAGCGGGGGGGTTTTGTTATCTGTCCATGTGTTATCTGTAAGAATCAGAAGGGTTACTCTTCCTCAAGAGATGTTCACATGCATCTGCTTCATAAGGGTTTCATGCCAAGCTATAATTGTTGGACCAAGCATGGAGAAAGAGGGGTTATAATGGAAGAAGATGAAGAAGGGGATGATTTCATCGATGAAAGCTATCTTGCTCATTTCGGTGATACTTTCATGGAGGATGCTGAAGGTGAAGGGGAAGGTGAAGAAGAGGCACGTGATGATCCCGTTGATGATCTTGGTCGGACCATTGCTGATGCACGGAGACGCTGCGAAACTGAAAAGGAGAGGGAGAATTTGGATCGCATGTTAGAGGATCACAGAAAGGCGCTGTACCCCGGATGCGATGATGGTCTGAAAAAGCTGGGCTGCACACTGGATTTGTTGAAATGGAAGGCAGAGGCAGGTGTAGCTGACTCGGCATTTGAAAACTTGCTGAAAATGTTGAAGAATATGTTTCCAAAGGATAACGAGTTGCCCGCCAGTACGTACGAAGCAAAGAAGGTTGTCTGCCCTCTAGGTTTAGAGGTTCTGAAGATACATGCATGCATCAACGACTGCATCCTCTACCGCGGTGAATACGAGAATTTGAATGAATGCCCGGTATGCACTGCATTGCGTTATAAGATCAGAGGCGATGACCCTGGTGACGATGTTGAGGGCCAGAAACCCAGGAAGAGGGTTCCCGCCAAGGTGATGTGGTATGCTACTATAATACCACGGTTGAAACGTCTGTTCAGGAACAAAGAGCATGCCAAGTTGTTGCGATGGCACAAAGAGGACCGTAAGTCGGACGGGGAGTTGAGACACACCGCAGATGGAACGCAATGGAGAAAGATCGACAGATGGTTCAAAGATTTTGCAGCTGACGCAAGGAACATAAGATTTGCTCTAAGTACGGATGGCATGAATCCTTTTGGCGAGCAGAGCTCCAGCCATAGCACCTGGCCCGTGACTCTATGCATCTACAACCTTCCTCCTTGGTTGTGCATGAAGCGGAAGTTCATTATGATGCCAGTGCTCATCCAAGGTCCGAAGCAACCCGGCAACGACATCAATGTGTACCTAAGGCCATTAGTTGATGAACTTTTACAGCTGTGGGGTGGTGTCCGTGTGTGGGATGAGCACAAACAAGAGGAATTTGAGCTACGAGCGTTGCTTTTCGTAACCATCAACGATTGGCCTGCTCTTAGTAACCTTTCGGGACTGTCAAATAAGGGATACAATGCATGCACGCACTGCTTACATGAGACTGAAAGTGTACATTTGCCAAATTGTAAGAAGAACGTGTACCTTGGGCATCGTCGATTTCTTCCGAAAATTCATCCAGTAAGAAAGAAAGGCAAGCATTACAACGGCAAGGCAGATCACCGGCCGAAGCCTGCGGAACGCACTGGTGCTGAGGTATTTGATATGGTCAAGGATTTGAAAGTCATCTTTGGAAAGGGTCCTGGCGGACAATCAGTTCCGAAGGGAGCTGACGGGCACGCAGCCATGTGGAAGAAGAAATCTATATTCTGGGAGCTAGAATATTGGAAAGTCCTAGATGTCCGCTCTGCAATCAACGTGATGCACGTTACGAAGAATATTTGCGTGAACCTCCTAAGCTTCTTGGGCGTGTATGGGAAGACAAATGATACAAAGGAAGCACGGCAGGACCAGCAACGTTTGAAAGACCCTGATGACCGGCATCCGGAATGGTTTCAAGGTCGTGCCAGCTACGCTCTGACCAAAGAAGAGAAGGTCATCTTTTTTGAATGCCTGAGCAGTATGAAGGTCCCGTCTGGATTCTCGTCCAATATAAAGGGAATAATAAACATGGCGGAGAAAAAGTTCCAAAACCTGAAGTCTCACGACTGCCACGTGATTATGACGCAATTGCTTCCGATTGCTTTGAGGGGGCTGAACGCTGAACCCGGAGACAGGGGAGTGTGTTTACCGGGGCAAATTAATTAAACCCACCCAAGCCCTTATTAACGCAATGAGGGATGCTCAACAGGGGAAGATCAAGTTCAACAGAGAGAACGACGCGCTGACAAAAGCCCTCGGGAATCCTGAACACGGAGGACGTGTACGAGGCATGGGGCACATTCCGTGGAAAATAGGGTTCCCCCAGAACGATGACCCGTACGGTTACAGAAGCCGTAAGAGAAAGATGGATCGGGAAGCAGATGTTGTGGCGCGGTTGGCATCGGAAATGGATGTGATGAAGAAAACCATGAGTGTACTAGTAGCCGAAAGAGATGCAGCTCGGGTGCAGCATGAAGATCATCCAGCGGATCTCGGAAGCCAGCAGCGGAGAAGCAGCGTGGCTTCCACGGAGGCCCCACCGGCTGGTGCAGATGCACCGACGATCGAAATTACTGCACCGGAGCCTCTGGTGGTCGAAATTACTGCCCCGGAGCCTCTGGTGGTCGAAATTACTTCACCGGAGCCTCCTCGCTACCCCGTGGACGATATAAAGGAGATGAAAGAATGTCATCTGTATTATCCTATCGGGAACATGTCCATGAAGGTAGCCATCGGCAGTGCTTTACCATGTTTACCTGGAGCACTCCACCACAACAACCCCATTCAAGATGGCTATGCTCGTGTCACGGTGGAGGACATAGTCCAAGGGTTTGATGACCTGGAGATTGACATTGCTACACCTGAAGGGGAGAAAAGACTTGGAGATGTCAAGCGCCATTTCATTCTATGGCAAAAGAAGTTTATCAAGTTTCCAGGCGAGGCGCCAAGGACAACAAGTCCACCCTCCTACGGTGGTGGTGGTGGCGGTGGCGGTGGTGGTGGTGGTGGTGGTGGTGGCAGTTCACCTACACCTCCGTCACGTCAGCCGACGCCGCCCCCCAGTCCACAACGTCCGGCGGGTGATCAGCCGCCGCCCCCCAGTCCTCGTCCGGCGGGTGATCAGACGCCGCCCCCCAATCCACCTCCGGCAAAGAAGCAGAAGCAGTCCTGGATTATTAACCCGGACCCTTATGTACCTAAGACCACAAAGGTACCGGAGCCATCACTGAAGCCTCTCCCCACAAGGCCTTGGGAACGTAGTGCCGAGGAAGTCGACGCGGCCGCGGCTGCTGATTTGGAGAAATGGAAGGCGGACTGCAAGAAGAAAAGAGAGCCCGAGCCCAAGCCAGTATTTTCTGATGAGCAAAAGAAGTGGGCTAAGTCATTTTTGAGCACACCGTCCCAAGCCGCAAAGAATCTGCCTAACGACTATGCACGTGAACTTCGCAGGCAGGCACTCATGTTCAAGGAGAACAAAGAGTGGGAGAAGGCCGAAAGTAAAAAAAGCGGGAAACAAGTTGCCCAGCTCGGGGAACAAAGTAAACAATCGATTGCCCCGCTTATAGTGGAAGCCTTCTGTCCGGATGCCCCCGAGATCATGCAAGCTGCGGCAGCACAGGGATTGACTGTAACGAGTGCCAGAGAACAAGCGGCCAACTTAGGTATTACTCTTCGTGAACTGTTAGGCCTTGATGAGGCGCCAGTGAAGGAGGTAGTAATTACATATGTCAAGAATGGGCCTCTCGTCGAGCCTGCGCAGGAAAAGGATCTACCTCCACAAATGAAAGGTCTGCTGAAATGGTACAAGGGTTACATAAAAAATAAAAACGCCAAAGAATATATTTATGCGGAAGTTAGACATGAGCATCACTTCAAACATTACTATGTACAAATTGAACTGAGTGAATTGTTCCAGCTTTTCAATCTGCGCGAGCTCGATAAATCTATCATCAGTTGCTACGTTCTGTAAGTGATTTATTAATTTCTACCCCATCTCGTTCATATTGCCTGCACTATATATATGTCCTAACTATATTGTTGTGTCCGCTATTATACATGCAGAATGAAGATTAAGGAATGCAGAGTAAGGAACATCCATGATGTTGGGTTCATTGACCCACACATCATTAATGGACATGTGTTGGAGCGTCACCCCGCCGACGTGGAGGCAGACCTGTGGCACTTTCTTACAAAGCAGGAACTCAAAAGTGATATTCTATTTCCTTACCATTTTGAGTGAGTGTTTCTGTCTTGAGCACATTCTCTTTTGTTTACTCCATGCATGGTATGTGGCTGGCTAATCGATGAGTTATGCATGACGTACTGTGCATGTATCGTGTCCGCAGGTTCCACTGGATTCTGCTAGTAATTAAAGTTAACACCTCAGAATGTCTCGTCCACGACTCTGTGAATATGGATCCAAAGCTTTGGGGCGGCATGAGAAGAATGCTGCAGAAGTAATTATTTTCATTCATTTGCGCTCTATATCGATCGGCCTATTTCGTTCATTTCCTAATATCAAGTAACTAATTA
This sequence comes from Triticum dicoccoides, assembly GCF_002162155.2. NCBI lineage: Eukaryota > Viridiplantae > Streptophyta > Magnoliopsida > Poales > Poaceae > Triticum > Triticum dicoccoides. The sequence goes on from NC_041387.1 coordinate 552,160,613, forward strand.
ATAACTCTCTTGTTCATTTAATTTTCTTTGCCTCGTAGGGTTTGGAGACGGTTCGTAGATACAAAGGTCGGTGAATTCAAAAAAGAGCTAGAATTCAAAATGTTAAAGGCTAAGAATGCTGGGGATATTCAGCCACCGGAGACCAATCTATGTGGATACTATGTCTGTGAGATGATCCGGAGATACACCTCTGAGCGGGTTCCGAGTGATACCAATGCTCAGAGGAATAACCTCCGGTGGATGCTTAGTCCAGAAGCTCGCTTCCGACCACTTCAAGAGGAACTAGCTGGATGGTTCAGCAGGGAAGTCCTCCATCCTAAATGAGAACACTATTACGAGGACGTAGAACTTTATATGCATTAAATCATGTATGGAAACTTGTTCAAAATTGTATATGGTCATCCGATGATATTGAATATATATTGTATATTCCTCTTGAATTCTTTTTGGTTCTAATTTCAAATTTATTTAAAATTGTACATTCATATGCATGTATGTAGTACCGTAGAATATATGAAACTCCTTCAAAATTAAAATAAAGCACAAAAGAAATAAAACAATACAAATTAAACAGAAAACAGGTTTAGGGGGGGCTAAAACCCTAAACCTGTGGCGGCCTTTAGTCGCGGTTGGCCAGAAGAACCACGACTAAAGGTCCTCCGCCCCGACGGCCGCCTGGCGCCCACGTGGACGGGCCGTTAGTCGCGGTTCTTAAGCAGCCGCGACTAAAGGTGGGGGGCTTTAGTCGCGCTTATTTGGTCGCGGTTGCGCAACCGCGACTAATGGCAGTTGCGAACTGCGACCAAAGGCTTTTTTTCCACCAGTGTATGCTACGCTGCTCCGAGACAGTTTAGTGCGTTGGATCGGATTGCAGGGACAGGATTGGATAAGCTCACCTCCTTCTAGCGAATATACAAATAACACCCTTTGTACTTAGCAATTCAGGGTTAAGTTCATGGCTCTTAAGAGGTCCGTTCACTAACAAGAATGTCAGCCTCGCACACATTTGCTCTTCATGCCAAGTACAGATAAGTTTCTGACATAGAGCTGACTAGCTCATGGACTAGTCACCACAATTTAGGAATACCAGCCAGCCAAAAAAATGGCACGATTATAACATTTGAGAAACGGACTAACTCTTTTGGTTGTGTCTTGCAAGTCATATTGTGGTAAATCAACAAATGATTTTTTTTACATGGTCTTATAGGTCAAGAAACAACAAAATCGATCAGGGGAATTAGATGATGCAACATGCATGGAGGTTATTTGACATCACAAAAGTGTTTTAGAAATTCTTCATAATCAATGTTGTTCGGTTTTTGCAAAAGTTTTTATTATTGTTTATTTTTTTCCCAGGTCTGTGCCCACCACCGGATGGTGTACAACGAGAGTAAGACCCATCAGGTGGTATGCAGTAAACTTGTTTTGTTTAGCGTTGTAAATTTGTGAACTAAATGGTACTCTTGTAAATAGATATATTATATGGTCACCATGTGGTACTCTTGTGAATTTGTGAAGTACTAGAAGACAAAGATGTCAGTATGTGGTGCACCTTTATTTGTTCAAGTGATTTTGTTTCCAGTGATCTTTTGATGCTATGAATGAATTCTGTGAACTTGCCTCGTGATCACATAGTGCTCATGACTAGTGTGTTACCATTGCCTTGCTATAGTCATGCTTTCAGGATTGTGAGTCATGCAAACAAGTGGCAATACATTTTCTTCTACTTCTACTTAATTAATGAGCAACTCATTCTGGAAAAGTATTAGCATATCTGCACTCATCTCTTTATTGCATTCGAGTGAAGAAATCTGTTGCAGGCAACAAATTCTGTATGTGTACTTGCAATGTATTCCTAATAAGTGTAAATTTCCTTAATCTGTCCCTTTTTATTGACACTGGATGTTGGTAGCAGCAACCGACCCACTAGGAAGCTCAGTTTAGTAGAAAAAAGGAGTGCTCAGTTCAGTAGAGAATTTGTTGCCGAGGACAGAATATGCAGATCTGTTATGATTTTGCAAGGCCTTTCAGGGGCAAGATGCAAATGTACCAATGGGGCGTATGTGAAAAGATAAGTGAGTTGATCATATCCCTTGCATGCAGATCCAACGCACCATGGGGTCTTGGAGCAGCGTATCATGAGATGGACCGTAGCACTAGATATTTTCCCTGCTACTAGCCTAGCCTACTACAGTAGCTGTCATCACTGTGCTCTATTCACGTCCAACGCATGCATATGATCGCTGCTGAGAATGGTTTTGTGTTTGAATTCAGGGGCTCGAGGCTTGGCGTGGGGGCGATCGGCGAGGAGACGGCGGATGAGAGGATCGGAGGGGAGGAGGGAATGATGAGGGGGAGGTGCATCCCGGGCAGGAAGAGGCAGCCGCAGCAACAGAAATAGGCGCACGCCTCGGCTTAGTTACCCAGATTAATCTGCTTGAGCCAGACCATGTAGTAATAGTTCTCGTAGCACGAGTGTTTAGCATCTCTACTTGTGTGTTGTGGACCATGGGTTAGCATTGAGAGCTAGGCTTAGCATCTAGGAATAGTTCGATGTTGGACAAGTCAGCACGCATGGCACTTAATTTTGGATCCTATGTCTATGTGAACGGTGAGAGTGGGTAGTACTGTATCGATACGGACTCGTAGCAAGTAATCGATTGATCATGCCCGTTGTGCCTGTATTTCTGACACTGTATGTCACACCCCCTGATACTATCTAACAACATCTACATCGGACTTCTCAAATTGACCACTAATCGAAGAGAAGAGAGAAACAAAAAGTTGACCCATCCAAACCCCTCAAACTCTCCTTAAGGCTGGCCATAGTGGGGTAACATAAGTAGTAACATGTACTTGGAACTTGCAAACGTGCTTATGTGGCAGGTAATTAAAGAAGAAAGAGATGGTTATAGTAACATAGGTAGATACCGTAACATAATAAATGTGATGCTACTATGTGTTATGCATGGCAATAAATGAGACCATCTATGATACTACTATATGATATTATGCACTACAGAGGTAGTAACATAGACTAGTAACATATGCATGTTACTAGTCTAAGTTACTCCCCACTATGATCAGCCTAAATTCTCGGACCGTCCGTCACTCCTCTTATTCATCTTTATAGGAGTACTCTCTTCTTTTCGGTTTATTGGTCCCATCTCATTTTCTTGATTTTTTCCATACTATAAGTCTTATTTTCACTTTTTCCCCTCACATGTTCACATTTCAATGTGCATTAAATTGATGCATGCAAAGATTTAAAAGAAGATCAGCCAATGCATGTAATCATTTCTACTCGTTTAGTGGTCATCTACACTGTAAGAGCAACTCCAACGCATGTACCCATTTCGTCTGTTGCCGTCCAAGTGCTGGTCCAATGCGCCGAACCATTCGCAAAACGCGTTCACGCGGACCCATTTGCGGCTAAAATGCATCGGCGCGGACGCGTCACGCGTCCTCTCAGTGTCCGCCGCGTCCCCACTTGGCGGCCGCCCAACTACGGCGGTCGTCTTTATTAATGACAATCGTCCACCGCGGGCCCACGAGTCAGCGATGGCGATCAGCCTTTTTTAAGCCGAGCGTGCGGTTGGGGGCATCCTCATTCGCTTCCAGAAGCCCCCGTACCCATCTCGCCACCCCACTGTGCTCCCCGTCGGTGAAAACCCGTAGCCACCACAATGGGTTTCTTCTCCGTCAAATGCAAGGGCAAGGCCCGAGCCACCCATCTCCCCCGCCACCTCCCACCTCCGCCGACGACGGAGACGCATGAGCAGGCCTACCTCGAGGAGTAGCGGCAGCGAAGGCTGGCCGAGGAGCGCCAGCGAGTACCTCGAGCAGCTGGAGCGAGACGCGGAGGAGGAGTGCTACGAGACGTAGGAGGAGGAGCGCCTTGCCTGCGGTGGGTCAGCCCAGCCGACGGTGGTACAACCCACGGCGGACGGTGTCGCTAGAGCCTGGTCGACGGCGTTCCCTTGGGCTAACCCGGCGCCGACGTTGATCGACCTCATCGGCCCCGACGACGACGACGAGGGCGCCTAGGGCATCGCGCCTCCTCATAGTTTTAAGTTTTATCTAATGTTTTAGTTAACATAAAAGTGGACTCGTGGACTCTCGCCGGCCTTTATGACCGACATTAATGTTTAATTAATGTTTTTATTTTTCAAAATGCTTGTGTTATTTTTTTTCGCGCGATCTAAAAAATGGGTTGGGGCAGCGTTGGGCGCAAACGCCGACCCAAACACGAAAGCGGACATGGGTGTCCGCTGGGCCGACCCAAACGAATAAAAGACAAAATCGCCTTCCGTTTGTGTCGGCACGTTGGAGTTGCTCTAATTAATGCAGATTAAAGTTTGAGTAATTTTGTAAACTACGATATACATACATCCACTTAACATCTACCTTCGTTGATGAGATTTCAGATTTAAGACATACAAAACGGAAAAGATGGAGCATGAGATGAGTATGAGGAGTGACCGGACATGTTTAGTCAGTGGTCATGCGTCTGCCACATAAGAATGGACCCACCACAAAGCTTCTTTTTTTCTTTACTATTTCTTTTCTTTCTTTCTCTTCTTCTTCATCAATCACATGCATGTGAAAGGGCGTATAAGAAAAAAAAATGAGGAACATGGCTGAGTAGAGACGGACACGACCGAGCACTGCATTTCCAGTTTTTGGAACGGAGGGAGTAATTTACATTTTGCTTTTGCAGAGGGGCTTCCGGAGAATGGGAGTAAGGATTCAGACATGCTGCATTTCCAGCCTTTGGACCTCCCCTTCCTCTTTGCTGGTAAATGCATTTTTCCTGCTGCATTTACTTGAGTGCATCTTGCTGCATATGCCTGTTATCGGTTTTCGTGTCTGAATTATTTAGATTATCAGGCGAGCAGGTCCATATACTGGCGTGTGAAAATGGACAAAACTGGCCCTTATCTGAAACTTCAACATAAAATGGCCCCAATCTGATTTTTTTTCACGAAATGGCCCCTTTTGCATGGCGCTATGCTAGATAGCATGACGCGGCATGACGCCCTAGCCCGGGGCGCCATGCTACATGTCGCTACCATGACACCCTTGCCCGGGGCGTCATGCTCTCTAGCATGGCGCCCTAGCCCCGGACGTCATGCAAAAGAGGGCCATTTCATGAAATATTTTTAGATTGGCGTCATTTTATATTGAAGTTTCAGATAAAGGCTAGATTTGTTCAATTTTCACTATTAGCGTTCCTATCAGCCTCCCAGCAAGATATGCACGTCATATCTCCATTTAGAACTGCCGTCGTGATGTCTAAAATGGAAATTCGCTGCAGCACCCTACGAAATAATCTAGTCCTGTCAGTGAAATGGGTGATGAGCAAATGGAACAACCGGAGAAAATAGTTCTCACGGTGTTGAGGCAAACATGGAGATGGCCGAACTTGATGATAAAGTTTCTCCTTCAACACCAGATATTTTGGAGACCGAATCTCTCCTTCAGATTGAAGGTTGCAAACAACAAATAGAAAACATGCTGCAATTCTTTTTTGTCCAAATTGCGGAGTCACATGAACCTCTCTGGTCCAAGAAAAGAGTAGCCACAACTAAGAGCATCTCCACCCGTTGTGCCCTCTAGGAGGCGTTTTTTCAGCCTCCTGAGGTTGCCTCGCGTAATTTATGCACTTGGGTGGAGGATTTTTCCAGCCGTCTCCCCACCCAGATGCTCACATGCACTGCTCCAGCATGTCGCCGCTCTCGCTCGTTGTGACCCTTGTTATAATTAGTTGTTGTATAGGGATAGAATTCTCTTTGAATTGTAAAACCTATTATATCTCTTCTTTTGTTTCAATCTCTCCCGGATCTTCTTCTGTAACCGATCGATCAAGTATCGATCCAATCTTGTAAGCCACGGAATATATCCTATATAATGCAATGCGGCCTGAGCAAAGGGTTCTTGCTTCCCATAATATTTGACATGGTATCAAAGCCTCTTCCTCAACAAGAACACACCTAGCTACCTTCCTCCATCGAGAGCATGCCTACCACCTCCGTCGCCATGTCATCCAGCAGCATGGGTGCACTTTCCACCACCTCCTCCTCCACCTTTGCCTCATCATCCACCACCACCACTACATCCCTCGGACCACCACCATAGGAGAAGCTGACGAGGGGGAACTTCCTTCTCTAGAAGGCTGTCGTGCTGCCGCAGATCAAAGGAGCGCAGATGGAGCATCACCTCGACGTGAAGAGCCCGGCACCGCCGCCCTCCCTCACCATCACCAAGGACGACAAAGAAGAGCAGATCGCCAACTTTGCAAGGACCCTCTGGTATGCACAACAACAACAACTTCAAGGATATCTGTTGGGCTCTCTTTCCCGCGATATTCTTGCACAGGTCGCCACGTTACAGACGTTGGCCGAAGTTTGGTGTGCAATTCATGCCATGTTTGTTGCTCAGAGTAAAGCTCAAGCATTAACACCCGCATCGAGCTGACCAATCTTCAGAAAGGTAATATGACCATGGCCGAGTACCTTGGCAAAATTAAAAGTCTCACAGATGAAGTTGCCTGTACTGCCGCCGCGCTCTCCGATCCGGAGATCGTCTCCAAAATTCTCGCCAGACTAGACATGGAGTACAACCCTGTCGTCTCGGCGCTCGCTGCTCGGATGGAACCGATCACGGTTCAGGAGCTCTACAGCCAGCTCCTGAGCTTTGATGCCCGCCTCAGCCTTCTCCACGGACCAACCTTCGCCAATCTTCTGCCAACGCCGTCTCTCGTGGTCGCGGCTGTGGGCGCGGTCACCAGGGGCAGTCCCGCACTGGTGGGCACGGGCGTGGCAACTCTCAGGGAGATGGCGACTACAATAGCTCTGGCGGCGTCGGCTATAATAGCTCCGGCAACTAGACCAACAAACCAGCAGGTGGAGGCTTCAACAACAACTCTGGCCGCCGCCCCTCTTCCTCCCGGGGACGTCCTTGGTGCCAACTCTGCAAAAAGGCAGGCCATGAAGTTATGGACTGCTGGCACCGGTATGATGAAGACTTTGTCCCTGATTCACGCCTTGTTGCTGCAGCTATGCGCGAGCAAGGGGGCGATGGCGTGTGGTACGTTGACTCTGGTGCAACCGACCACGTTACTGGTGAACTAGAGCAACTCGCTCTCCGGGAGAAATACCTTGGCAACGATCAGATTCATACTGCGAGTGGTGGAGGTATGGATATTCGACACATCGGTCAAGCTTTTATTAATTCTCCTACTCTTACACGTGATCTTGTTCTAAACGATGTCCTTCATGTTCCTCAAGCTGATAAAAACCTTGCATCTATGTCTCGTTTAGCCACCGATAATAATGTCTTCTTTGAAACTCACCCTCGTTACTTTTTTATAAAGGATCGGGCAACGAGGGAACTACTTCATCACGGTAGATGCATTGGAGGGCTCTACCCCATCTCATCCGGAGTTTTCAACCACAAGCATCGTCATGCTTTTTCTGCCATCAAGCCCTCTTTGGCACGGTGGCATCAAATATTAGGACACTCATCATCAATCATAGTCAAACAAGTAGTTAATAAAGGCAATTTTCCCTTGTCATCTAGTCAACCCAGTGAGTCCATTTGTGAAGCTTGTCAGTGTGCCAAGAGTCATCAACTCCGTTATCCTAGGTCAAACAGTGTATCTCATGCTCCTTTAGAGCTTATTTTCAGTGATGTATTGGGTCATGCTAGAGATTCTTTTGGAAGAAAAAAATATTATGTCAGTTTCATTGATGATTTTAGCAAGTTTACTTGGATTTACTTGTTAAAGCACAAATCTGAAGTTTTTCTGTGTTTCAAGAATTCCAAAAGCTTGTTGAAAGGCATTTTAACAGAAATTTTTTGGCAGTCCAAAGTGACTGGGGAGGGGAGTATGAAAAGCTCAACTCTTTCTTCCGTAGCATAGGCATTGAACATCATGTCTCTTGCCCTCATGCTCATCAGCAAAACGGCTCTGCTGAGAGAAAACATCGCCACATTGTTGAAGTTGGCCTCTCCCTACTTGCACATGCCTCCATGCCTCTCAAATATTGGGACGAAGCATTCATTGTAGCCACCTATCTTATCAATCGCCTTCCTAGTAAGGTCATTGGTAATTCTAGTCCATTAGAGCGATTATATCATCAAACACCTGATTACAATTCCCTTAAAAATTTTGGGTGTGCTTGCTACCCAAATTTACGTCCATATAATCGCCACAAGCTCGAGTTTCGATCCACCCAATGTGTTTTTCTTGGCTATAGTACTCTTCACAAAGGGTACAAATGCTTAGAGATTGCAACTGGCCGTATCTATATCTCTAGAGACGTTGTCTTTGATGAAACTCTTTTTCTGTTCGCCAAACTTCACCCAAATGCTGGAACTCTCCTACATGCTGAAATAGCACTTCTTCCAGATCACGGGGGAGAATTATATAAAGCTGATCCTATGAAGAATTCCATAGAAAATTTGGATTCTAGTGATATTTGTGCATATTCAGGTCATGATTTTATGTGTGCAGAAACTGATAAAGGAGCCGCCGTATCCCATGCAGATTCGGGTGACAGCGGTGTTCGATCTGAGGCAGATCCTCGCGCCAGCCCTGCTGTCTCCAGTGCCGCATGATCCGAGGACGATCGCGGTCGTCTGCATGCAGCCAATCATGTTCGGGCGACTGACAGGCCCGACCGTGTGGAGCCCACCGTTTCAGCCGCGCTGGTGGCCGACAGCCCTCGCGCAGCGGGGCCTGCTGCTGAGCCCACCTCGTCAGGAGCGGATGGGGGCGAATCATCCCGCGCCACCAGCCCGTGGGCCGACCCAGGAGCCGACAACGGGACGCCTGGCGCATCTGGGTCCCGATCCTCCTCGGATCAGGAGCTGGATCGGGAACCTGTGGCTGTCTCTGCTGCAGCTGATCCCGTGGGATCTTCTGTCGCGCAACCAACAGCAACTGTTACACCGGGATCCTCTATGCAAAACTCACTAGCAGCAGCTCCTCGTCGTCATACTCAATTTCAGTCAGGTATTATCAAGGCAAAGGAATATACTGATGGCACCGTAAGGTATGACAGGGTCAAAAGAGCTTTCCTTAGTAGTTTTGGTGAAACAACTCATTTACATGATGCACTTAATCATAAAGAATGGAAGGAGGCTATGGATAGTGAATATAATGCACTCATGAAAAACAAAACTTGGCATTTAGTACCACCAAGGAAGGGAAATAATGTTATAGATTGTAAATGGGTGTACAAGATCAAGAGAAAATCTGATGGAAGTATAGACAAGTACAAGGCTAGATTAGTTGCTAAAGGACTTAAACAAAGATTTGGTATTGATTATGAAGATACCTTTAGTCCTGTTGTTAAGGCAGCTACTATTCGGCTTGTGTTGTCTATTGCCATTTCCAGAGGTTGGAGTCTACGATAGCTAGACGTCCAGAACGCGTTTCTTCATGGTGTTCTTGAGGAAGAAGTGTCCGTGTGGAAACCACCGGGATATCAGAATCAAAGCACACCACATTATGTCTGTAACTTGGATAAAGCCTTATATGATTTGAAACAGGCCCCTAGAGCTTGGTACTCAAGATTGAGCATGCAGTTACAACAACTTGGGTTTACACCATCAAAAGCAGATACCTCTTTATTCGTTTACAATAAAGGCAATATCACCATATTTGTGCTTGTCTATGTTCATGATATAATTGTTGCTAGTTCAAGCTCAGATGCCACCACCTGTTTGCTTAAGGATCTAAAATAGGAGTTTGCTCTTAAGGATCTAGGTGATTTTCACTATTTTCTTGGTATAAAGGTTAAACAGGTAAAGGATGGCATACTCCTCAAACGCGACAAATATACTACTGATATTCTCAGGAGAGTGGGATTGGAACATTGTAAACCTATGAGTACACCAATCTCAACCTCAGAAAAACTTACAGTTGAAAGTGGAGAAGTACTTGGACCAGAGGATGCAACAAATTACAAGAGTGTTGTACGTGCTTTACAATATTTGACTCTTACACGTCCTGATATTTCTTATTCTGTGAACAAAGTATATCAATATTTACATGCACCTAGAACTACTCATTGGACTGCAGTCAAGAGAATTTTGAGGTATCTTAAGTTTTCAGAGGGACTCGGGCTTCATATTACCAGGTCTTCATCCATGCTTGTTAATGCATATTCTGATGCAGACTGGGCAGGTTGTGCTGATGACAGAAGGTCCACAGGTGGTTTTGTTGTGTTTCTGGGAACAAACCTTGTATCATGGAGTGCAAGAAAACAGGCTACAGTTTCAAGGTCAAGCACTGAGGCTGAGTATAAAGCTTTGGCAAATGCAACAACTGAAGTAATGTGGATACAGACTTTACTTTATGAGCTTGGGATTAAAGCTCCGCAAGCTGCTAGGTTATGGTGTGATAAGATTGGTGCCACTTATCTTTTAGCTAATCCTGTTTTCCATGCACGTACCAAACACATTAAAGTTGATTTTCACTTTGTCAGAGAAAGAGTAGCTCGAAGGCTAGTTGATATTCGGTTCATACCTACAGGAGACCAACTTGTTGATGGCTTCACAAAACCACTCACCATGAGAAGGTTAGATGAGTTCAAGTACAATCTCAACCTTGGCAAAACTTCATGAGGTTTAGATTGAGGGGGAGTGTTAGAATTAGTTGTTGTATAGGGATAGAATTCTCTTTGAATTTTAAACCTATTCTATCTCTTCTTCTGTTTCAACCTCTCCCGAATCTTCTTCTGTAACCGATCGATCAAGTATCGATCCAATGTTGTAAGCCATGGCATATGTCATATATAATGCAATGCGGCCCGAGCAAAGGTTTCTATGCTTCCCATAATATTTGACACCCCTCGCCCTGCCAACGCTCCAGCGCAGCGCGCCCTGTAACTCGCCCGACGGCGTGGCTCTGCGCCCGTGCCGGCAAACGCCACGCCGCACCCCTGCACGCGCTAGCCGGAGCCGCCCGCCGCACCCTCACCCACCCCGGGCGTCCTGCGCCGTGCTCGCCGGCGCCCACCCCCGCGCGTCCGCGAGCTCCTGCTGCCCGCCATGCCCCGGCCTTGCCGCCGAGCCCGCGAGCTCCTGCTGCCTAACGCCTGCTCGCCTCCTCCTCCTCCTGTCACGAATGCGCCGCCGCTGGCCAGCAAGCCCCACGGCAGCAGCTCCGGCCTGGCGTGGCGGTGCTAGTCAATTTAGGAACACCGCCACAACCTGGTGTTGCAAAGACCTCTCCTTCTCGAGGTCGCGCTCCAGCGTTGGCGCATCGCTGGCACTGATGCTGATGCTGGGGAGGCGCCGGTCCACCAGCATCCCGACGGTGCATCCCGCGCGCTGCAGGATGCGTGATACGTCTCCATCGTATCTATAATTTTTTATTGTTCCATGCCAATATTATTCAACTTTCATATACTTTTGGCAACTTTTTATACTATTTTTGGGACTAACATATTGATCCAGTGCCCAGTGCCAGTTTGTGTCTGTTGCATGTTTTTATGTTTGGCAAAAAACCCATATCAAACGGAGTCCAAATGGGATAAAAATGGACGGAGATTTTTTTGGAATATTTATGAATTTTGGGAAGAAGAATCAACGCGAGACGATGCCCAAGGGGGCCACTAGGCAGGGGGCGCGCCCCAGGGGGTCAGGCGCGCCCTGGGCCCTCGTGGCCACCCCGTAAGGCGGTTGGTGCCCTTCTTTCGCCTCAAGAAAGCCAATATCCGGATAGAAATCGTGTCCAAAGTACAACCCAATCGGAGTTACGGATCTGCGGGAATATAAGAAACGGTGAAAGGGCAGAATTAGGGAACGCGGAAACAGAGAGAGGCAGAGAGACAGATCCAATCTCGAAGGGGATCTCGCCCCTCCCACGCCATGGAGACCATGGACCAGAGGGGAAACCCTTCTCCCATCTAGGGAGAAGGTCAAGGAAGAAGAAGAAGAAGGGGGGCTCTCTCCCCCTCTCTCCCGGTGGCGCCGGAACGCCGCCGGGGCCATCATCATCACCGCGATCTACACCAACACCTCCGTCATCTTCACCAACATCTCCATTACCTGCCCCCATCTATATTCAGCGGTCCACTCTCCCGCAACCCGCTGTACCCTCTACTTGAACATGGTGCTTTATGCTTCATATTATTATCCAATGATGTGTTGCCATCCTATGATGTCTGAGTAGATTTTCGTTGTCCTTTCGGTAATTGGTGAATTGCTATGATTGATTTAATTTGCTTGTGGTTATGTTGTTGTCCTTTGGTGCCCATCATATGAGCGCGCGTGTGGATCACACCATAGGGTTATTTGTATATTGATAGGACTATGTATTGGAGGGCAAGAGTGACAGAAGCTTCAACCTAGCATATAAATTGATGCATACGGGATTAAAGGGGGACCAATATATCTTAATGCTATGGTTGGGTTTTACCTTAATGAATGTTAGTAGTTGCGGATGCTTGCTAATAGTTCCAATCACAAGTGCATAGAATTCCAAGTTAGGGATGACATGCTAGCAGTGGCCTCTCCCACATAAAACTTGCTATCGGTCTAGTAAAGTAGTCAATTTCTTAGGGACAATTTCACAACTCCTACCACCACTTTTCCACACTCGTTATACTAACTTTATTGCTTCTTTATCTAAACAGCCCCTAGTTTATATTTACGTGCTCTTTATATTCTTGCAAACCTATCCAACAACACCTACAAAGTACTTCTAGTTTCATATTTGTTCTTGGTAAAGCGAATGCTAAGCGTGCATAGAGTTGTATCGGTGGTTGATAGAACTTGAGGAATATTTGTTCTACCTTTAGCTCCTTGTTGAGTTCGACACTCTTACTTATCGAAAGAGGCTACAATTGATCCCTTACACTTGTGGGTTATCAAGACCTTTTTCTAGCGCCGTTGCCGGGGAGTCATAGCGTGGGGTGAATATTCTCGTGTGTGCTTGTTTGCTTTATCTCTAAGTAATTTTTATTTGCTGTTCTTAGTTGTTTATCTTTAGTTATGGGTAGGAAACGCAAAATACCAAAAAAAATAGTTGTACCTACTACACCAATGGTTGAAGAACCACTCAAAATCTATCACACTCCTGAAGCTTTTTACTTAGATCATCTTCGATCCCTATGTGCTCGTGCTGAAACCCCAACTAGATTAGTTGAGGGCAAATCTTTAGATGAGCATGCTTGTTATGTGCGACACCGCTTATCTCAAAAAGGAAACTTTTACTGTATCAAATTCATCGTTTGCAATGCTATGCTTGGAATTTATGTGAAATATATGATTTTACTTGTTGTTCTGAAAACCCTAAGAAACACCTTCCCTATCAATGTGAGTTTAGTGATAATGGATTCGTATCTTCGTATGCTAAGGGTGTTTATAATTACTATGATGTGCACCAAATTGAAGAATTTGTTGCTTTTAAGAGTGCTTATGAAATTGCTTGTTTGATTGAAAAGTATGATGCTACTCTTTACAAATCTGAAAATTTTGCCATACTTCAGTATTGTTATGATAATTATGCTTCTAATGCCTATGTTAATCCATATATTGAGGACTCCTCCACTATCCAAGAAGATACTAATTTTTTGCAGGAGTCTATGGAAGAAGAAATTGATGAAACTGTGTGCTCATTGGATGAAAAAGATGAGGAGGAGAGTGAAGAACAAAAGGAGGAAGAGCGGATTGATCACCCGTTCCCACCTTCTAATGAGAGTAACTCTTCAACTCATACATTGTTTAATTTCCCTTCGTGCTTACCGAAGGATGATTGCTATGATGATTGTTATGATCCCATTGATTCTCTTGAAATACCCCTTTTTGATGATGCTTGCTATGCTTGTGGCCAAGATGCCAATATGAATTATGCTTATGGAGATGAACTTGCTATAGTTCCTTATGTTAAACATGAAATTGTTGCCATTGCACCCACACATAATAGTCCTATTATCTTTTTGAATTCTCCAAACTATAGTATATCGGAGAAGTTTGTGCTTATTAAGGATTATGTTGATGGGTTGCATTTTACCGTTGCACATGATGATTTTGACAGATATAATATGCATGTGCTTGCTGCTCCAACTTGCAATTATTATGAGAGAGGAACTATATCTCCACCTCTCAATGTCTCCCACACGATAGAATTGCAAGAAACTGCTTATACTATGCATTGGCCTTTACTATGTGTGCATGAATTGTTATTTTATGACATGCCGATGCATAGGAAGAGAGTTAGACTTCGTCATTACATGATATATCTTACTTTGTGCTCATTACTAAATCACAAATCATTGTTAATTAAAATTGGCTTTGATATACCTCGGGATCCGGGTGGATCCATTACTTGAGCACTATATGCCTAGCTTAATGGCTTTAAACAAAGCGCTGCCAGGGAGACAACCCGGAAGTTTTAGAGAGTCATTTATTTCTGTTGTATGCTTTCATAAAGTTTAAAAACAAAAAAAATAAAGAGGGGAACCCAAAACTTTTTCAAAAAGAAAAGCGAAAGTGAGAAAGACGAGCATTGTTAATGTGGGAGCTAGCCTTGAACTTTGTTCATGCTCACGGAAACTTTGTGAATCTTGATTACAGAAACTTTTCAACAAAAATAATTACCCCCTTGTACAATTCCATTGTATTATAAAAATAATGTGCCAAGGTTTGCCTTTAGGATGTTTACAATGCTTGTTTGTTTGTGCGGTGCAGGACAAAAACTTTGGCTGTAGTGCGCGATTTTACATGTTTTACTGGAATGTCAAACGGTTCTGAAACTTTTTTCACTGTATTTCTATAAAAATTGTTTATTTTTAATAATTTTGGCAGAATTTTTAGTATACCAGAAGTATGGTGAATGTTCAGATTACTATAGACTGTTCTGTTTAAGACAGATTCTGTATTTGATGCATACTTTGCTTGTTTTGATGAAACTATCAATTTCTATCAGTGGATTAAGCCATGGAAAAGTTATATTACAGTAGCTAAAATGCAAAAACAAAATATAAATTGGTTTGCAACAGTACTTAGAGTAGTGATTTGCTTTATTATACTAACGGGTCTTACCGAGTTTTGTGTGGATGAAGTGTTCGGAGATCGAGGAGGTCTCGATATGAGGAAAAGGAGGAGAGGCAAGAGCTCAAACTTGAGGATTCCCAAGGAACCCCAAGTAAATATTCAAGGAGACTCAAGCGTCTAAGCTTGGGGATGCCCCGGAAGGCATCCCATCTTCCTTCAACAAGTATCGGTATGTTTTCGGATTCGTTTCGTTCATGTGATATGTGCAAATCTTGGAGCGTATTTTGCATTTAGTTTTCACTTTTCTTTTATGCACCATGCTGGTATGAGATAGTCCATGGTTGATTTATAGAATGCTCATTGCACCTCACTTAAATCTTTTGAGTATGGCTTTATAGAATGCTTCATGCGCTTCACTTATATCATTTGAAGTTTGGATTGCCTGTTTCTCTTCACATAGAAAACCGCCATTTGTAGAATGCTCTTTTGCTTCATTTATATTTGTTAGAGCATGGGCATATCTTTTGTAGAAAGAATTAAACTCTCTTGCTTCACTTATATCTATTTAGAGAGATGACAAGAATTGGTCATTCACATGATTAGTCATAAAATCCTACATAAAACTTGTAGATCACTGAATATGATATGTTTGATTCCTTGCAATAGTTTTGCGATATAAAGGTGGTGATATTAGAGTCGTGCTAGTTGAGTAATTGTGAAATTGAGAAATACCTGTGTTGAGGTTTGCTAGTCCCATAGCATGCACGCATGGTAACCGTTGTGTGACAAATTTGAAGCATGGGGTGTTTCTTTGATTGTCTTCCTTATAAGGTGCCACTCGGGGACGAGCGATGGTCTTTTCCTACCAATCTATCCCCCTAGGGGCATGCGTAGTAGTACTTTGCTTTGAGGGCTAATTAACTTTTGCAATAAGTATATGAGTTCTTTATGACTAATGTGAGTCCATAGATTATACGCACTCTTACCTTGTCGCAATTTGCTAGCCTCTACGGTACCGTGCATTGCCCTTTCTCATCTCGAGAGTTGGTGCAAACTTCGCTAGTGCATCCAAACCCCGTGATACGATACACTCTATCACACATAAGCCTCCTTATATCTTCCTCAAAACAGCCACCATACCTACCTATTATGGCATTTCCATACCCATTCCGAGATATATTGCCATGCAACTTCCATCATCATCATATACATGACTTGAGCATTCATTGTCATATTTCTTTGCATGATCGTAAGACAGATAGCATGATGTTTTCATGGCTTGTCCGTTTTTTGATATCTTTGCTATGCTAGATCATTGCACATCCTGGTACACTGCCAGAGACATTCATATAGAGTCGTATTTTTGTTCTAGTGTCGAGTTGTCATATTGAGTTGTAATAAGTAAATAAAAGTGTGATGATCATCATTATTAGAGCATTGCCCCAGTGAGGAAAGGATGATGGAGACTATGATTCCCCCACAAGTCGGGATGAGTCTCCAGATTTTATGAAAAATAAAAGAGGCCAAAGAAGCCCAAATAAAAAAAGAGGCCAAAGAAGCCCACCAAAAAAGAAAAAAAAGAAAAAAATGAGAGAGAAAAGAGAGAAGGGGCAATGTTACTATCCTTTTACCACACTTGTGCTACAAAATAGCATCATGTTATCCATATAGAGAGTCTCTTGAGTTATCACTCTCATATACTAGTGGTAATTTTCATTATAGAACTTGGCTTGTATATTCCGATGATGGGCTTCCTCAAATGCCCGAGGTCTTCATGAGCAAGCAAGTAGGATGCACACCCACTTAGTTTCAGTTTGAACTTTCATACACTTATAGCTCCAGTGCATATGTTGCATGGCAATCCCTATTCCTCACATTGACATCAATTGATGGGCATCTCCATAGCCTGTTGATTAGCCGCGTCGATGTGAGACTTTCTTTTTTTGTCTTCTCCACACAACCTCCTGTTGGGGATCGTTGCAGAAATTAAAAAATTTCTACGCATCACCAAGATCAATCTATGGAGTAACTAGCAACGAGAGAGAGGGGAGTACATCTTCATACCCTTGAAGATCGCGAGACGGAAGCGTTGCAAGAACGCGGATGAAGGAGTCGTACTCGAAGCGATTCAGATCGCGGTGGATTCTGATCTTAGTGCCGAACAACGACACCTCCGCGTTCAACACACGTGCAGCCCGGTGATGTCTCCCGCGCCTTGATCCAACAAGGAAGAGGGAGAGGTTGAGGAAGATGGCTCCAACAGCAGCACAACGACATGGTGGTGATGGAGTGACAGTTCTCCGGCAGGGCTTCGCCAAGCTCGCACGGAGGAGGAGAGGTGTTGGGGAGGGGAGGGGTTGCGCCTTGGATGTGGTTCTGCAGCCCTCCCCTCACCCCTATATTTATAGGGAGAAGGGGGAAGGGGGCCGACTCCACTAGATGAGATCTAGAGAGGGGGCGGCGGCCAAGGGGGAGGGGACTTGCCCCCCAAGCAAGGGGGGCGCGCCCCTTAGGGTTCCCCCCCAACCCTAGGCGCATGGGCCCTAGGGGGGTTGGCGCCCAACACACTTAGGGGCTGGTTCCCTTCCACCTACAGCCCATAAGGCCCTCCGGGACAAGTGGACCCCCCGGTGGACCCCCGGAACCCCTCCGGTGGTCCCGGTACAATACTGGTATACCCCCGAAAACTTCCGGTGATCGTATGATGACTTCCCATATATAAATCTTCACCTCCGGACCATTCGGAACTCCTCGTGACGTCCGGGATCTCATCCGGGACTCCGAACAACATTCGGTAATCACATACAAATCTTCCTTATAATCCTAGCGTCATCGAACCTTAAGTGTGTAGACCCTACGGGTTCGGGAATCACGTAGACATGACCGAGACAGCTCTCTGGCCAATAACCAACACTGGGATCTGGATACCCATGTTGGCTCCCACATGTTCCACGATGTTCTCATTGGATGAACCACGATGTCGAGGATTCAAGTAATCCCGTATACAATTCCCTTTGTCAATCGGTACGTTACTTGCCCGAGATTCGATCGTCGGTATCCCAATACCTCATTCAATCTCGTTACCAGCAAGTCACTTTACTCGTTCCGTAATGCATGATACCGTGACTAACCACTTAGTCACATTGAGCTCATTATGATGATGCATTACCGAGTGGGCCCAGAGATACCTCTCCATCATACGGAGTGACAAATCCCAATCTCGATTCATGCCAACCCAACAGATAATTTTGAAGATACCTGCAGTGCACCTTTATAGTCACCCAGTTATGTTGTGATGTTTGGTACACCCAAATCACTCCTACGGTATCCGGGAGTTACACAATCTCATGGTCTAAGGAACTGATACTTGACATTAGAAAAGCTTTAGCAAACGAACTACACGATCTTGTGCTATGCTTAGGATTGGGTCTTGTCCATCACATCATTCTCCTAATGATGTGATCCCGTTATCAATGACATCCAATGTCCATAGGCAGGAAACCATGACCATCTGTTGATCAACGAGCTAGTCAACTAGAGGCTCAATAGGGACATGTTGTGGTCTATGTATTCACACATGTATCACGGTTTCCGGTCAATACAATTACAACATGAATAGTAGACAATTATCATGAACAAGGAAATATAATAATAATCATTTTATTATTGCCTCTAGGGCATATTTCCAACAGTCTCCCACTTGCACTAGAGTCAATAATCTAGTTACACTGTGATGAATCGAACACCCATAGAGTGCTGGTGTTGATCATGTTTTGCATGCGGAAGAGGTTTAGTCAGCGGATTTGCGACATTCAGATCCGTATGCACTTTGCAAATATCTATGTCTCCATCTTGAACATTTTCACGAATGGAGTTGAAGCGATGCTTGATGTGCCTGGTCTTCTTGTGAAACCTGGGCTCCTTGGCAAGGGCAATAGCTCCAGTGTTGTCACAAAAGAGAGTCATCAGCCCCGACGCATTGGGAATAACTCCTAGGTCGGTAATGAACTCCTTCATCCAGATTGCTTCATGTGCTGCCTCCGAGGCTGCCATGTGCGTTGCTTCACATGTAGATCCCGCCACGACGCTTTGCTTGCTACTGCCCCAGCTTACTGCCCCACCATTCAAAATATACACGTATCCGGTTTGTGACTTGGAGTCATCTAGATCTGTGTTGAAGCTAGCATCGGCGTAACCCGTTACGACGAGCTCTTCGTCACGTCCATAAACAAGAAACATATCCTTTGTCCTTTTCAGGTACTTCAGGATATTCTTGACCGCTGTCTAGTGTTCCATTCCGGGATTACTTTGGTACCTTTCTACCAAACTTACGGCAAGGTTTACATCAGGTCTGGCACACAACATGGCATACATAATATACCCTATGGCTGAGGCATAGGGGATGACACTCATATTTTCTCTATCTTCTGCCGTGGTCGGGCATTGAGCCAAGCTCAATTTCACACCTTGTAACACAAGCAAGAACCCCTTCTTGGACTGATCCATATTGAACTTTTTCAATATCTTATCAAGGTATGTGCTTCGTAAAAGACCTATGAGGCGTCTCGATCTATCTCTATAGATCTTGATGCCTAATATATACGAAGCTTCTCCAAGGTCCTTCATTGAAAAACACTTATTAAAGTAGGCCTTTATGCTATCCAAAAGTTCTATATCATTTCCCATCAATAGTATGTCATCCACATATAATATGAGAAATGCTACAGAGCTCCCACTCACTTTCTTGTAAACGCAGGCTTCTCCATAAGTCTGCATAAACCCAAACGCTTTGATCATTTCATCAAAGCGAATGTTCCAACTCCGAGATGCTTGCACCAGCCCATAGATGGAGCGTTGGAGCTTGCATACCTTGTTAGCATTCTTAGGATCGACAAAACCTTCCAGCTGCATCATATACAATTCTTCCTTAAGATAGCCGTTAAGGAATGCCGTTTTGACGTCCATTTGCCATATCTCATAATCATAGAATGCGGCAATTGCTAACATGATTCGGACGGACTTTAGCTTCGCTACGGGTGAGAAAGTCCCATCGTAGTCACCCCCTAGAACTTGTCGATAACCCTTAGCGACAAGTCGAGCTTTATAGATGGTAACATTACCATCCGTGTACGTCTTCTTCTTAAAGATCCATTTATTTTCTATCGCTCGCCGATCATCGGGCAAGTCTGTCAAAGTCCATACTTTGTTTTCATACATGGATCTATCTTGGATTGCATGGCTTCGAGCCATTTGTTGGAGTCTGGGCCTGCCATTGCTTCTGTTGGGGAACGTTGTAGAAAATAACATTTTTCCTACGGTTTCACCAAGATCCATCTATGAGTTCATCTAAGCAACGAGTGAAAGGAGAGATGCATCTACATACCACTTTGTAGATCGCGTGCGGAAGCGTTCAAAAGAACGGGGTTGAGGTAGTCGCTCTCGTCGTGATCCTATCACCGGAGATTCTAGCGCCGAACGGACGGCACCTCCGCGTTAAACACACATACGGTCAGCGTGACGTCTCCTCCGTCTTGATCCAGCAAGGGGGAAGGAGAGGTTGATGATGATCCAGCAGCACGACAGCGTGGTGGTGGATGCAGCAGAACTCCGGCAGGGCTTCGCCAAGCTGCTGCGGGAGGAGGACGAGGTGTAGCAGGGGGAGGGAGGCTCCAAGACTTGGGGTGCGGCTGCCCTCCCCCTGCCCTCCTTTATATAGGCCTCCAGGGGGGGCGCCAGCCCTGGGAGATCAATCTCCCAAGGGGGGGCGGCGGCCAAGGGGGGTGGAGTGCCCCCCAAGGCAAGTGGTGCGCCCCCCACCTAGGGTTTCCAACCCTAGGCATAGAGGGGGGGCAAGGGGGGCGCACCAGCCCACTAGGGGCTGGTTCCCCTCCCACTTCAGCCCACGGGGCCCTCCGGGATAGGTGTCCCCACCCGGTGGACCCCCGGGACCCTTCCGGTGGTCCCGGTACAATACAGGGTGACCCCGAAACTTTCCCGATGGCCGAAACAGCACTTCCTATATAGTTTTCTTTACCTCCGGACCATTACGGAACTCCTCGTGACGTCCGGGATCTCATCCGGGACTCCCAACAACATTCGGTTTGCTGCATACTCATATTCATACAACCCTAGCATCACCGAACCTTAAGTGTGTAGACCCTACGGGTTCGGGAGACATGCAGACATGACCGAGACGGCTCTCCGGTAAATAACCAACAGTGGGATCCGGATACCCATGTTGGCTCCCACATACTCCTCGATGATCTCATCAGATGAACCACGATGTCGAGGGTTCAAGCAACCCCGTATACTATTCCCTTTGTCAGACGGTATGTTACTTGCCCGAGACTCGATCATCGGTATCCCAATACCTCGTTCAGTCTCGTTACCGGCAAGTCACTTTACTCGTACCGTAATGCATGATCCCGTGACCAGACACTTGGTCACTTTGAGCTCATTATGATGATGCACTACCGAGTGGGCCCAGTGATACCTCTCCGTAACACGGAGTGACAAATCCCAGTCTCGATCCGTGTCAACCCAACGGACACTTTCGGAGATACCTGTAGTGCACCTTTATAGTCACCCAGTTACGTTGTGACGTTTGGTACACCCAAAGCACTCCTACGGTATCCGGGAGTTACACAATCTCATGGTCTAAGGAAGAGATACTTGACATTGGAAAAGCTCTAGCAAAACGAACTACACGATCTTGTGCTATGCTTAGGAATGGGTCTTGTCCATCACATCATTCTCCTAATGATGTGATCCCGTTGTCAACGACATCTAATATCCATAGTCAGGAAACCATGACTATCTGTTGACCAACGAGCTAGTCAACTAGAGGCTTACTAGGGACGTATTGTGGTCTATGTATTCACACGTGTATTACGATTTCCGGATAATACAATTATAGCATGAATAAAAGACAATTATCATGAACAAGGAAATATAATAATCCTTTTATTATTGCCTCTAGGGCATATTTCCAACAGTCTTCCACTTGCACTAGAGTCAATAATCTAGTTACATTGTGATGAATTGTACACCCATAGAGTTCTGGTGTTGATCATGTTTTGCTCGCGAGAGAGGTTTAGTCAACGGATCTGCGACATTCAGATCCGTATGTACTTTGCAAATATCTATGTCTCCATCTTGAACATTTTCACGGATGGAGTTGAAGCGACTCTTGATGTGCCTGGTGTTCTTGTGAAACCTGGGCTCCTTGGCAAGGGCAATAGCTCCAGTGTTGTCACAGAAGAGTTTGATCGGCCCCGATGCATTGGGTATGACTCCCAGGTCGGTGATGAACTCCTTCACCCATATTGCTTCATGCGCTGCCTCCGAGGCTGCCATGTACTCCGCTTCACATGTAGATCCCGCCACGACGCTCTGCTTGCAGCTGCACCAGCTTACTGCTCCACCATTCAACATATGCACGTATCCGGTTTGTGACTTAGAGTCATCCAGATCTGTGTCGAAGCTAGCATCGACGTAACCCTTTACGACGAGCTCTTCGTCACCTCCATAAACGAGAAACATGTCCTTTATCCTTTTCAGGTACTTTAGGATATTCTTGACCGCTGTCCAGTGTTCCTTGCCGGGATTACTTTGGTACCTTCCTACCAAACTTACGACAAGGTTTACATCAGGTCTGGTACACGGCATGTCATACATAATAGATCCTATGGCTGAAGCATAGGGGATGACGCGCATCTCTTCTTTATCTTTTGCCGTGGTCGGGCATTGAGCCGAGCTCAATCTCACACCTTGCAGTACAGGCAAGAACCCTTTCTTGGACTGATCCATTTTGAACTTCTTCAAAATCTTATCAAGGTATGTGCTTTGTGAAAGACCTATGAGGCGTCTCGATCTATCCCTATAGATCTTGATGCCTAATATGTAAGCAGCTTCTCCAAGGTCCTTCATTGAAAAACACTTATTCAAGTAGGCCTTAATGTTGTCCAAGAATTCTATATCATTTCCCATCAAGAGTATGTCATCTACATATAATATGAGAAATGCTACAGAGCTCCCACTCACTTTCTTGTAAATGCAGGCTTCTCCATAAGTCTGCATAAACCCAAACGCTTTCATCATCTCATCAAAGCGAATGTTCCAACTTCAAGATGCTTGCACCAGCCCATAAATGGATCGCTGGAGCTTGCACACTTTGTTAGCATTCTTAGGATCGACAAAACCTTCCGGCTGCATCATATACAGCTCTTCCTTAAGATAACCGTTAAGGAATGCCGTTTTGACGTCCATCTGCCATATCTCATAATCATAGTATGCGGCAATTGCTAACATGATTCAGACGGACTTCAGCTTCACTACGGGAGAGAAAGTCTCATCGTAGTCAACCCCTTGAACTTGTCGATAACCCTTAGCGACAAGTCGAGCTTTATAGATGGTAATATTACCATCCGCGTCCGTCTTCTTCTTAAAGATCCATTTGTTTTCTATCGCTCGCCGATCATCGGGCAAGTCTGTCAAAGTCCATACTTTGTTTTCATACATGGATTCTATCTCGAATTGCATGGCTTCTAGCCATTTGTTGGAATCTGGGCCCGCCATTGCTTCTTCATAGTTCGAAGGTTCACCGTTGTCTAACAACATGATTTCCAGGACAGGGTTGCCATACCACTCTGGTGTGGAACGTGTCCTTGTTGACCTACGAAGTTCAGTAGCAACTTGATCAGAAGTACCTTGATCATCATCATTAATTTCCTCTCCAGTCGGTGTAGGCACCACAGGAACATTTTCCTAAGCTACAGAACTTTCCGGTTCAAGAGGTAGCACTTCATCGAGTTCTACTTTCCTCCCACTTACTCCTTTCGAGAGAAACTCTTTTTGCAGAAAGGATCTGTTCTTGGCAACAAAGATCTTGCCCTCGGATCTTAAGTAGAAGGTATACCCAATGGTTTCCTTAGGGTATCCTATGAAGACGCATTTTTCCGACTTGGGTTCGAGCTTTTCAGGTTGAAGTTTCTTGACATAAGCATCGCATCCCCAAACTTTTAGAAACGACAGCTTAGGTTTCTTCCCAAACCATAATTCATACGGTGTTGTCTCAACGGATTTAGACGGTGCCCTATTTAAAGTGAATGTAGCTGTCTCTAGAGCGTATCCCCAAAATGATAGCGGTAAATCAGTAAGAGACATCATAGATCGCACCATATCCAATAGAGTGTGATTACGACGTTCGGACACACCGTTACGCTGAGGTGTTCCAGGCGGCGTGAGTTGTGAAACGATTCCACATTTTCTTAAGTGTGTACCAAATTCGTGACTTATATATTCTCTTCCATGATCCGATCGTAAGAATTTTATCTTTCGGTCACGTTGATTCTCTACTTCATTCTGAAATTCCTTGAACTTTTCAAAGGTCTCAGACTTGTGTTTCATCAAGTAGACATACCCATATCTACTCAAGTCATCAGTGAGAGTGAGAACATAATGATATCCTCCGCGAGCCTCAACGCTCATTGGACCGCACACATCGCTATGTATGATTTTCAACAAGTTGGTCGCTCGCTCCATTGTTCCGGAGAACGGAGTCTTGGTCATTTTGCCCATGAGGCATGGTTCGCATGTGTCAAATGATTCATAATCGAGAGACTCTAAAAGTCCATCAGCATGGAGCTTCTTCATGCGCTTGACACCAATGTGACCAAGGCGGTAGTGCCACAAGTATGTGGGACTATCGTTATCAACTTTACATCTTTTGGTATTCACACTATGAATATGTGTAACATTACGTTCGAGATTCATTAAGAATAAACCATTGACCATCGGGGCATGACCATAAAACATATCTCTCATATAAATAGAACAACCATTATTCTCGGATTTAAATGAGTAGCCATCTTGTATCAAACGAGATCTAGATACAATGTTCATGCTCAAACTTGGCACTAAATAACAATTATTTAGGTTTAAAACTAATCCCGTAGGTAAATGTAGAGGTAGCGTGCCGACGGCGATCACATCGACCTTGGAACCATTCCCGACGCGCATCGTCATCTCGTCCTTCGCCAGTCTTCGCTTATTCCGCAGCTCCTGCTGTGAGTTACAAATATGAGCAACGGCACAGGTATCAAATACCCAGGAGTTACTACGAGTACTGGTAAGGTACACATCAATTACATGTATATCAAATATACCTTTAGTGTTGCCGGCCTTCTTGTCCGCTAAGTATTTGGGGCAGTTCCGCTTCCAGTGACCCTTCCCCTTGCAATAAAAGCACTCAGTCTCAGGCTTGGGTCCATTCTTTGACTTCTTCCCGGCAACTGGCTTACCGGGCGCGGCAACATCTTTGCCGTCCTTCTTGAAGTTCTTCTTACCCTTGCCCTTCTTGAACTTAGTGGTCTTATTGACCATCAACACTTGATGTTCTTTCTTGATTTCAACCTCTGCTGACTTCAACATTGAGAATACTTCAGGAATGGTCTTCACCATCCCCTGCATATTTTAGTTCAACACAAAGCTCTTGTAGCTCGGTGGGAGCGACTGAAGGATTCTGTCAATGACCGCCTCTTCCGGGAGATTGATCTCCAACTGGGACAGGCGGTTGTGCAACCCAGACATTTTGAGTATGTGCTCACTGACAGAACTGGTTTCCTCCACCTTACAACTATAGAACTTGTCGGAGACTTCATATCTCTCGACCCGGGCATGAGCTTGGAAAACCATTTCAGCTCCTCGAACATCTCATATGCTCCGTGCTTCTCAAAACACTTTTGGAGCCCCGGTTCTAAGTTGTAAAGCATGCCGCACTGAACAAGGGAGTAATCATCAGCACGTGATTGCCAAGTGTTCGTAACGTCTTGGTTCTCTGGGATGGGTGCTTCACCTAGCGGTGCATCTAGGACATAATCTTTCTTGGCTGCTATGAGGATGATCCTCAGGTTCTGGACCCAGTCTGAATAGTTGCTGCCATCATCTTTCAGCTTGGTTTTCTCTAGGAACGCGTTGAAGTTCATGTTGACATGAGCGTTGGCCATTTGATATACAAGACATATTTTTTGCAAAAGTTTTAGACTAAGTTCATGATAATTAAGTTCATCTAATCAAATTATTTAATGAACTCCCACTCAGATTAGACATCCCTCTAGTCATCTAAGTGTTACACAATCCGAGTCGACTAGGCCGTGTTCGATCATCACGTGAGACGGACTAGTCATCATCGGTGAACATCTCCATGTTGATCGCATCTTCCATACGACTCATGTTCGACCTTTTGGTCTCTGTGTTCCAAGGCCATGTCTGTACATGCTAGGCTCGTCAAGTTAACCCTAAGTGTTCTGCATGTGTAAATCTGTCTTACACCCGTTGTATGTGAACGTAAGGATCTATCACACCCGATCATCATGTGGTGCTTCGAAACGACGAACTTTAGCAACGGTGCACAGTTAGGGGGAACACTTTCTTGAAATTATTATAAGGGATCATCTTATTTACTACCGCCGTTCTAAGTAAACAAGATGCATAAAACATAATAAACATCACATGCAATTATATAGTAGTGACATGATATGGCCAATATCATATAGCTCCTTTGATATCCATCTTCGGGGCTCCATGATCATCTTCGTCACCGGCATGACACCATGATCTCCATCATCATGATTTCCATCATTGTGTCTTCATGAAGTTGTCACGCCAACGACTACTTCTACTTCTATGGCTAACGCATTTAGCAATAAAGTAAAGTAATTTACATGGCGTTCTTCAATGACACGCAGGTCATACAAAAATAAAGACAACTCCTATGGCTCCTGCCGGTTGTCATACTCATCGACATGCAAGTCGTGATTCCTATTACAAGAACATGATCTCATACATCACAATATATCATTCATCATTCATCACAACTTCTGGCCATATCACATCACATGACAATTGCTGCAAAAACAAGTTAGACGTCCTCTAATTGTTGTTGCATCTTTTACGTGGCTGCAATTGGGTTCTAGCAAGAACGTTTTCTTACCTACAAATAACCACAACGTGATTTTGTCAACTTCTATTTACCCTTCATAAGGACCCTTTTCATCTAATCCGCTCCAACTAAAGTAGGAGAGACAGACACCCGCTAGCCACCTTATGCAACTAGTGCATGTCAGTCGGTGGAACCTGTCTCACGTAAGCGTACGTGTAAGGTCGGTCCGGGCCGCTTCATCCCACAATACCGCTGAAGCAAGAAAAGACTAGTAGCGGCAAGCAAGTTGACAAGATCTACGCCCACAACAAATTTGTGTTCTACTCGTGCAATAGAGAACTACGCATAGACCTAGCTCTGATACCACTGTTGGGGAACGTTGCAGAAAATAAAAAATTTCCTACGGTTTCACCAAGATCCATCTATGTGTTCATCTAAGAAACGAGTGAAAGGAGAGATGCATCTACATACCACTTTGTAGATCGCGTGCGGAAGCGTTCAAAAGAACGGGGTTGAGGTAGTCGTTCTCGTCGTGATCCTATCACCGGAGATCCTAGCCGAACGGACGGCACCTCCGCGTTCAACACACGTACGGTCAGCGTGACATCTCCTCCGTCTTGATCCAGCAAGGGGGAAGGAGAGGTTGATGATGATCCAGCAGCATGACAGCGTGGTGGTGGATGCAGTAGAACTCCGGCAAGGCTTCGCCAAGCTGCTGCGGGAGGAGGACGAGGTGTAGCAGGGGGAGGGAGGCGCCAAGACTTGGGGTGCGGCTGCCCTCCCCCCTACCCTCCTTTATATAGGCCCCCAGGGGGGGCGCCGGCCCTGGGAGATCAATCTCCCAAGGGGGGGGGTGGCCAAGGGGGGTGGAGTGCCCCCCAAGGCAAGTGGTGCGCCCCCCACCTAGGGTTTCCAACCCTAGGCGCAGGGGGGCCAAGGGGGGGGGGCGCACCAGCCCACTAGGGGCTGGTTCCCCTCCCACTTCAGCCCACGGGGCCCTCCAGGATAGGTGGCCCCACCCGGTGGACCCCCGGGACCCTTCCGATGGTCCCGGTACAATACCGGGTGACCCCGAAACTTTCCCGATGGCCGAAACAACACTTCTTATATAGTTTTCTTTACCTCCGGACCATTCCGGAACTCCTCGTGACGTCCGGGATCTCATCCGGGACTACGAACAACATTCGGTTTGCTGCATACTCATATTCATACAACCCTAGCGTCACCGAACCTTAAGTGTGTAGACCCTACGGGTTCGGGAGACATGCAGACATGACCGAGACGGCTCTCCGGTCAATAACCAACAGCAGGATCTGGATACCCATGTTGGCTCCCACATACTCCTCGATGATCTCATCGGATGAACCACGATGTCGAGGGTTCAAGCAACCCCGTATACTATTCCCTTTGTCAGACGGTATGTTACTTGCCCGAGACTCGATCGTCGGTATCCCAATACCTCGTTCAGTCTCGTTACCGGCAAGTCACTTTACTCATACCGTAATGCATGATCCCGTGACCAGAAACTTGGTCACTTTGAGCTCATTATGATGATGCACTACCGAGTGGGCCCAGTGATACCTCTCCGTAACACGGAGTGACAAATCCCAGTCTCGATCCATGTCAACCCAACAGACACTTTCGGAGATACCTGTAGTGCACCTTTATAGTCACCCAGTTACGCTGTGACGTTTGGTACACCCAAAGCACTCCTACGGTATCCGGGAGTTACACGATCTCATGGTCTAAGGAAGAGATACTTGACATTGGAAAAGCTCTAGCAAAACGAACTACACGATCTTGTGCTATGCTTAGGAATGGGTCTTGTCCATCACATCATTCTCCTAATGATGTGATCCCGTTGTCAACGACATCTAATGTCCATAGTTAGGAAACCATGACTATCTGTTGACCAACGAGCTAGTCAACTAGAGGCTTACTAGGGACGTATTGTGGTCTATGTATTCACACGTGTATTACGATTTCCGGATAATACAATTATAGCATGAATAAAAGACAATTATCATGAACAAGGAAATATAATAATCCTTTTATTATTGCCGCTAGGGCATATTTCTAACAGCTTCTTCATAGTTCGGAGGTTCACCGTTGTCTAACAAAATGATTTCTAGGACAGGGTTGCCAAACCATTCTGGTGTGGAATGTGTCATTGTTGACCTACGATGTTCAGTAGCAAATTGATCGGAAGTACCTTGATCATCATCATTAACTTCCCATCTAGTCAGTGCAGGCACCACGGGAACATCTTCCTGAGCTTCGCTACTTTCCGGTTCAAGAGGTAGTACTTCATCAAGTTCCACTTTCCTCCCACTTACTTCTTTCGAGAGAAACTCTTTATCCAGAAAGGACCCATTCTTGGCAACAAAGATCTTGCCTTCGGATCTGAGGTACAAGGTATACCCAATGGTTTCCTTAGGGTATCCTATGAAGACACATTTTTCCGACTTGGATTCAATCTTTTCAGGTTGAAGTTTCTTGACATAAGCATTGCATCCCCAAACTTTTAGAAACAACAGCTTAGGTTTCTTTCCAAACCATAATTCATACGGTGTCGTCTCAACGGATTTAGACATTGCCCTATTTGAAGTGAATGTAGCTGTCTCTAAAGCATATTCCCAAAATGATAGCAGTAAATTGGTAAGAGACATCATAGATCGCACCATATCCGATAGAGTGCGATTACGACATTCGGACACACCGTTGCGCTGAGGTCTTCCAGGCGGCGTGAGTTGTGAAACAATTCCACATTTCCTTAAGTGCGTACCAAACTCGTGACTTAAATATTCTCCCCCATGATCTGATTGTAAGAACTTTATTTTTCCGTCACGTTGATTCTCTACCTCATTCTTAAATTCCTTGAACTTTTCAAAGGTCTCA
Source organism: Triticum dicoccoides (assembly GCF_002162155.2). Classification (NCBI taxonomy): domain Eukaryota; kingdom Viridiplantae; phylum Streptophyta; class Magnoliopsida; order Poales; family Poaceae; genus Triticum; species Triticum dicoccoides. The sequence goes on from NC_041387.1 coordinate 552,190,464, forward strand.
GACTTGTGTTTCATCAAGTAGACATACCCATATCTACTTAAGTCATCAGTGAGGGCGAGAACATAACGATAGCCACTGTGAGCCTCAACGCTCATTGGACCGCACACATCAGTATGTATAATTTCCAATAAGTTGGTTGCTCGCTCCATTTTTTCGGAGAACGGAGTCTTGGTCATTTTGCCCATGAGGCATGGTTCGCACGTGTCAAATGATTCGTAATCAAGAGACTCAAAAAGTCCATCTGCATGGAGCTTCTTCATGCGTTTGACACCAATGTGACCAAGGCGGTAGTGCCACAGGTATGTGGGACTATCATTATAAATCTTACATCTTTTGGTATTTATACTACGAATATGTGTAACATCATGTTCGAGATTCATTAAGAATAAACCATTGACCATTGGGGCATGACCATAAAACATATCTCTCATATAAATAGAACAACCATTATTCTCGGATTTAAATGAGTAGCCATCTAGTATTAAACGAGATCCAGATACAATGTTCATGCTCAAAGCTGGCACTAAATAACAATTATTGAGGTTTAAAACTAACCCCGTAGGTAAATGTAGAGGTAGCGTGCCGACGGCGATCACATCGACCTTGGAACCATTCCCGACGCGCATCGTCACCTCGTCCTTCGCCAGTCTCCGCTTATTCTGCAGCTCCTGTTTTGAGTTACAAATATGAGCAACCGCACCGGTATCAAATACCAAGGAGCTACCACGAGTACTGGTAAGGTACACATCAATAACATGTATATCACATATACCTTTGGTGTTGTCGGCCTTCTTGTCCGCTAAGTATTTGGTGCAATTCCGCTTCCAGTGACTGTTTCTCTTGCAATAAAAGCACTCAGTCTCAGGTTTGGGTCCGTGCTTTGGCTTCTTCCTGGCAACTGGCTTACCGGGCGCGGCAACTCCCTTGCCGTCCTTCTTGAAGTTCTTCTTACCCTTGCCTTTCTTGAAACTAGTGGTTTTATTGACCATCAACACTTGATGTTCCTTTTTGATCTCCACCTCCGCTGATTTCAGCATTGAAAATACCTCAGGAATGGTTTTTACCATCCCCTGCATATTGTAGTTCATCACAAAGCCTTGTAGCTAGGTGGGAGCGACTGAAGGATTTTGTCAATGACCGCGTCATCCGGGAGGTTAACTCCCAGCTGAGACAAGCGGTTGTACAACCCAGACATTTTGAGTATGTGCTCGCTGACAGGACTGTTCTCCTCCATCTTACAACTGTAGAACTTGTCAGAGAATTCATATCTCTCAACCCGGGCATGAGCTTGGAAAACAGCTCTTGGAACATCTCATATGCTCTGTGATGCTCAAAACGCTTTTGGAGCCCCGGTTCTAAGCTGTGAAACATGCGGCACTAAACCAGGGAGTAATCATCACAACACGACTGCCAGGCGTTCATAACGTCTTGAGTTGCTGGGAAAACGAGTGCTTCACCTAGCGGTGCATCTAGGACATATACTCTTTTGGCAGCTATGAGGATGATCCTCAAGTTCCGGACCCAGTCCGTATAGTTGCTACCATCGTCTTTCAACTTGGTTTTCTCTAGGAACGCGTTGAAGTTGAGGGCAACATTAGCGTGGGCCATTTGATCTACAAGACATATTGCAAAAGTTTTAGACTAAGTTCATGATAATTAAGTTCATCTAATCAAATTTTTTAATGAACTCCCACTTAGATAGACATCCCTCTACTCATCTAAGCGATACATGATCCGAGTCAACTAGGCCGTGTCCGATCATCACGTGAGACGAACTAGTCATCATCGGTGAACATCTTCATGTTGATCGTATCTTCAATACGACTCATATTCGACCTTCCGGTCTCTTGTGTTCCGAGGCCATGTCTGTACATGCTAGGCTCGTCAAGTCAACCTAAGTGTTTTGCATGTGTAAATCTGGCTTACACCCGTTGTATGTGAATGTTAGAACCTATCACACCCGATCATCACGTGGTGCTTCGAAACAACAAACTTTTACAATGGCGCACAGTTAGGGGGAACACTTTCTTGAAATTATTATGAGGGATCATCTTATTTATGCTACCGTCATTCTAAGCAAATAAGATGCAAAAACATGATAAACATCACATGCAATCAAATAGTGACATGATACGGCCAATATCATTTGGCTCCTTTTGATCTCCATCTTCGGGGCGCCATGATCATCATCGTCACCGGCATGACACCATGATCTCCATCATCATGACCTCCATCATCGTGTCTCCATGAAGTTGTCTCGCCAACTATTACTTCTACTACTATGGCTAACGGTTTAGCAATAAAGTAAAGTAATTACATGGCATTATTCAATGACATGCATGTCATACAATAAATAAAGACAACTCCTATGGCTCCTGCTGGTTGTCATACTCATTGACATGCAAGTCGTGATTCCTATTACAAGAACATGATCAATCTCATACATCACATATATTTCATTCATCACATCCTTTATGGCCATATCACATCACACGGCATATGCTGCAAAAACAAGTTAGACGTCCTCTAATTGTTGTTGCAAGTTTTTACGTGGCTGATATAGGTTTGTAGCAAGAATGTTTCTTACCTACGCCAAAAACCACAACGTGATATGCCAATTTCTATTTACCTTCATAAGGACCCTTTTCATCGAATCCGATCCGACTAAAGTGGGAGAGACAGACACCCGCTAGCCACCTTATGCAACTAGTGCATGTCAGTCGGTGGAACCTGTCTCACGTAAGCGTACATGTAAGGTCGGTCCGGGCCGCTTCATCCCACGATGCCGCGGAAAAAAGATAAGATTAGTAGTGGCAAGTAAATTGACAAAATCGACGCCCACGACAAACTTTTGTTCTACTCGTGCATAGAAACTACACATAGACCTAGCTCATGATGCCACTGTTGGGGATCGTTGCAGAAATTAAAAAATTTCTACGCATCACCAAGATCAATCTATGGAGTAACTAGCAACGAGAGAGAAGGGAGTGCATATTCATACCCTTGAAGATCGCGAGACGGAAGCGTTGCAAGAACGCGGATGAAGGAGTCGTACTCGAAGCGATACAGATCGCGGTGGATTCCAATCTTAGTGCCTAACAACGGCACCTCTGCGTTCAACACACGTGCAGCCCAGTGACGTCTCCCGTGCCTTGATCCAGCAAGGAGGAGGGAGAGGTCGAGGAAGTTTCCTACAACAGCAGCACGGCGGTGTGGTGGTGATGGAGTGGCAGTTCTCCGGCGGGGCTTCGCCAAGCTCGCGCGGAGGAGGAGAGGTGTTGGGGAGGGGAGGGGCTGCGCCTTAGGTGTGGTGCTGCAGCCCTCCCATCACCCCTCTATTTATAGGGAGAAGGGGGAAGGGGGCCAGCCCCTCTAGATGAGATCTAGGGGGGACAAGGGGGAGGGGACTTGCCCCCAAGCAAGAGGGGCACCCCCCTTAGGGTTCCCCCCAACCCTAGGCGCATGGGCCCTAGGGGGTTGGCGCCCAGGCCACTTAGGGGCTGGTTCCCTTCCACCTACAGCCCATAAGGCCCTCCGGGACAGGTGGACCCCCCCGATGGACCCCCGGAACCCCTCCGATGGTCCCGGTACAATACTGGTATACCCCCAAAAACTTCCGGTGACCGTATGATGACTTCCCATATATAAATCTTCACCTCCGGACCATTCGGAACTCCTCGTGACATCTGGGATCTCATCCGGGACTCCGAACAACATTCGGTAATCACATACAAATCTTCCTTATAATCCTAGCATCATCGAACCTTAAGTGTGTAGACCCTACGGGTTCGGGAATCATGTAGACATGACCGAGACAGCTCTCTGGCCAATAACCAACAGTGGGATCTGGATACCCATGTTGGCTCCCACATGTTCCACGATGATCTCATCGGATGAACCACGATGTCGAGGATTCAAGTAATCCCGTATACAATTCCCTTTGTCAACCGGTACGTTACTTGCCCGAGATTCGATCGTCGGTATCCCAATACCTTGTTCAATCTCGTTACCGGCAAGTCACTTTACTCGTTCCGTAATGCATGATACCGTGACTAACCACTTAGTCACATTGAGCTCATTATGATGATGCATTACCGAGTGGGCCCAGAGATACCTCTCCGTCATACGGAGTGACAAATCCCAGTCTCGATTCGTGCCAACCCAACAGATACTTTTGGAGATACCTACAGTGCACCTTTATAGTCACCCAGTTATGTTGTGACATTTGGTACACCCAAAGCACTCCTACGGTATCTGGGAGTTACACAATCTCATGGTCTAAGGAACTGAAACTTGACATTAGAAAAGCTTTAGCAAACGAACTACACAATCTTGTGCTATGCTTAGGATTGGGTCTTGTCCATCACATCATTCTCCTAATGATGTGATCCCGTTATCAATGACATCCAATGTCCATAGTCAGGAAACCATGACCCTCTATTGATCAACGAGCTAGTCAACCAGAGGCTCACTAGGGACATGTTGTGGTCTATGTATTCACACATGTATCACGGTTTCCGGTCAATACAATTACAGCATGAATAGTAGACAATTATCATGAACAAGGAAATATAATAATAATCATTTTATTATTGCCTCTAGGGCATATTTCCAACACCTCCATCATCATATTCTGTTCCACCCATAGTGCTATGTCCATGGCTTGCGCTCATGTATTGCGTGAGGGTTGAAAAGGCTGAAGCGCGTTAAAAAGTATGAACCAATTGCTCGGCTTGTCATCAGAGTTGTGCATGATGGGAGCATTTTGTGTGACGAAAATGAAGCATGGCCAAACTATATGATTTTGTAGGGATAAGATTTCTTTGGCTATGTTATTTGATAAGACATAATTGCTTGGTTAGCATGCTTGAAGTATTATTGTCTTAATGTCAAACGATAGACTATTTCTTTGAATGACTCGTGTCTTAATATTCCTGCCATGATTAGATTACATGATCAAGATTATGCTAGGTAGCATTCCACATCAAAAATTATCTTTTTTATCATTTACCTACTTGAGGACGAGTAGGAATTAAGCTTGGGGATGCTGATATGTCTCTGTCATATCTATAATTTTTTATTGTTCCATGCCAATATTATTCAACTTTCATATACTTTTGGCAACTTTTTATACTATTTTTAGGACTAACATATTGATCCAGTGCCCAGTGCCCGTTCCTGTCTGTTGCATGTTTTATGTTTTGCAAAAAACCCTTATCAAACGAAGTCCAAATGGGATAAAAATGGACAGAGATTTTTTTCGAATATTTATGAATTTGGCGAAGAAGAATCAACGCGAGACGATGTCCAAGGGGGCCACAAGGCAGGGGGCGCGCCCCAGGGGGTCAGGCTCGCTCTGGGCCCTCGTGGCCACCCCGTAAGGTGGTTGGTGCACTTCTTTCACCGCAAGAAAGCCAATATCCGAATAGAAATCGTGTCCAAAGGACAACCCAATCGGAGTTACCTATCTCTGGGAATATAAGAAACGGTGAAAGGGCAGAATCAGGCAACGCAGAAACAGAGAGAGACAGATCCAATCTCGGAGGGGCTCTCGCCCCTCCCACGCTATGGAGACCATGGAATAGAGGGGAAACCTTTCTCCCATCTAGGGAGAAGGTCAAGGAAGAATAAGAAGAAGGGGGGCTCTCTCCCCCTCTCTCCCGGTGGTGCCGGAATACCCGCGGGGCCATCATCATCACCGCGATCTACACCAACACCTCCGTCATCTTCACCAACATCTCCATCACCTCCCCCCATCTATATTCAGCGGTCCACTCTCCTACAACCCGCTGTACCCTCTACTTGAACATGGTGCTTTATGCTTCATATTATTATCCAATGATGTGTTGCCATCCTATGATGTCTGAGTAGATTTTCGTTGTCCTTTCGGTAATTGGTGAATTGCTATGATTGGTTTAATTTGCTTGTGGTTATGTTGCTGTCCTTTGGTGCCCATCATATGAGCGCGCGCGTGGATCACACCATAGGGTTAGTTGTATGTTGATAGGACTATGTATTGGAGGGCAAGAGTGACAGAAGCTTCAACCTAGCATATAAATTGATGCATACGGGATTGAAGGGGGACCAATATATCTTAATGCTATGGTTGGGTTTTACCTTAATGAACGTTAGTAGTTACGGATGCTTGCTAATAGTTCCAATCATAAGTGCATAGAATTCCAAGTCAGGGATGACATGCTAGTAGTGGCCTCTCCCACATAAAACTTGCTATCGGTCTAGTAAAGTAATCAATTGCTTAGGGACAATTTCACAACTCCTACCACCACTTTTCCAGACTTGTTATACTAACTTTATTGCTTCTTTATCTAAACAGCCCCTAGTTTATATTTACGTGCTCTTTATATTCTTGCAAACCTATCCAACAACACTTACAAAGTACTTCTAGTTTCATACTTGTTCTAGGTAAAGCGAACGCTAAGCATGCGTAGAGTTGTATCAGTGGTCGATAGAACTTGAGGGAATATTTTTTCTACCTTTAGCTCCTCGTTGGGTTCGACACTCTTACTTATCGAAAGAGGCTACAATTGATCCCCTATACTTGTGGGTTATCAATGTGTTGGTTCAGCTGCCGCCGGCTGTCGCCGTCGTGACGCGACACCATGCGCCTATCTTAGCACAGGCACGACAGCGTCATAGGTGGTGAAGGCGTGCACTGCCCCTGTCACCTGCTCGCGCTCCAGGGCACCGGCCTCGGCTACTCGTGGGAGGTGGGTATCGGTGTCAAAACCGGCGGATCTCGGGTAGGGGGTCCCGAGCTTTGTGTCTAAGGACGATGGTAATAGGAGGCGGGGGACACGATGTTTACCCAGGTTCGGGCCCTCTCTATCGAGGTAATACCCCACTTCCTTCTATATTGATCTTGATGATATGAGTATTACAAGAGTTGATCTACCACGAGATCGTGATGGCTAAACCCTAGAAGTCTAGCCTATGAGGATTATGATTGAGTATGTCTATGCCTCTACAGACTATGCCCTCTGGTTTATATAGGCACTGGAGGGGACTAGGGTTATATAAGGTCGGTTACAGAGAAAGGAATCTACATATCCAGTCACCAAGCTTGCCTTCCACGCCAAGGAGAGTCCCATCTGGACACGGGAGAGAATATTTAGTCTTGTATCTTCATAGTACAATAGTCCGACCCACATCAATAGTCCGGTTGTCCGAGGACCCCTTAATCCGGGACTCCCTTAGTAGCCCCCGAACCAGGCTTCAATGACGAGGTGTCTGGTGTGCAGATTGTCTTCAGCATTTCAAGGCGGGTTCCTCCTCTGATTTCTTCAAAGTACCTATTTAAAAGAGTAGTATTCGGCTTCCCATTTAACGCCGCACTCATCGGCTTCCATGCCATCGTACCTTCAGCTTTCATGCATCGAGTGAATACGAGAGGTCAGGACACTTTTGCACATACCACCCTGTCCATGTAAGAAGGGCGTCTATAAAAGAGATTATGATTTCCAGATCCATTCCACACCAAGCAAAAGATCCTCGGAGCTCACTGGGAGAAATCATTCCACCATGGACAGTGTTCCCAGTTCTTCCTCTTATCCTCAAGGCCCCTGTCGGTGTCAAAACCGGTGGATCTCGGGTAGGCGGTCCCGAACTGTGCGTCTAGGTGGATGGTAACAGGAGACAAGGGACATGATGTTTTTACCCAGGTTCGGGCCCTCTCGATGGAGGTAAAACCCTACTCCTGCTTGATTAATATTGATGATATGGGTAGTACAAGAGTGGATCTACCATGAGATCAGAGAGGCTAAACCCTAGAAGCTAGCCTATGGTATGATTGTTGTTCGTCCTACGGACTAAAACTCTCTGGTTTATATAGACACCGGAGAGGGCTAGGGTTACACAGAGTCGGTTACAATGGGAGGAGATCTTCATATCGTATCGCCAAGCTTGCCTTCCACGCCGAGGAAAGTTCCATCCGGACACAGGACAGAGTCTTCAATCTTGCATCTTCATAGCCTGGGAGTCCGACCAAAGGTCATAGTCCGGCCATCCGGACACCCCCTAATCCAGGACTCCCTCAGTAGCCCCTGAACCAGGCTTCAATGACGACGAGTCCGGCGCGCAAGTTGTCTTCGGCATTGCAAGGTGGGTTCCTCCTCCGAATACTTCATAGAAGATGTTGAACACAAGGATAGTGTCCGGCTCTGCAAAATAAGTTCCACATGCCACTGTAGAGAGAATAATATTTGCACCAATCTAATCTGCTGACGTATTCCGCAGCGCGACATCACGCCACGGCCAGGATTTTATTCGAATCATTTTACTGTTCCTTGGCACGTCTTGTCAAAGCAGAGATCGTGTCCCCTTATTCCGGGATTCTCATCAATATGGGCGTGGGTAACCCAACCGTGCCATTAACCGCGGCGCTTGGGAGATAAGCGAGTTTTATTAGGCCGATGGGGGCTCGTAGTTTCGGCCACCCATATAAGGGGATAAGAATCTACCCTTTCCATTTACGCCTTCTTCTTCCTTTGCTTATTCATCCCTGCGCGCTCGAGCTCCAACGCCCAAGCCCGCACTTCCCACCTCAACCTTCTCCAATCATGTCCGGAGCGGGAGGTAGATGGATGGCCTCCTCCGTCATGGAGGGGCAAATCAAAAAGCTGAGGAAGGCCGGATACTTGTCTGACGACATCGCGCACCGGCTTCCAGATGAGGGGCAACTCATCCCCACCCCTAGGCCCCATGAGAGGGTTGTATTTCTCCCCCATTTCCTCCGCGGACTGGGTTTTCCTCTTCACCCGTTCGTCCGAGGGCTCATGTTCTACTACGGCCTGGACTTCCACGATCTGGCCCCGAACTTCATCCTCAACATCTCGGCGTTTATCGTCGTGTGCGAGGCCTTCCTACGCATCCAGCCTCACTTTGGCCTATGGCTGAAGATCTTCAGCGTCAAGCCGAAGGTCGTGGGCGGCCGCCAAGCGGAGTGCGGAGGTGCCATGGTGGGCAAGATAGCCAACGTTACATGGCTCGAGGGCGCCTTCGTAGAGACCATCAAAGGGTGGCAATCGGGGTGGTTCTATATCACCGAGCTGCGTGACCCTGAATGGGCAGCGGCCCCCGAATTCCGATCTGGTGTCCCCACACGGCTCACATCTTGGAAATAGATGGGTCTATCATGGGGTAATTTAGCAGAAGTGACCGGACTTCAAACCTGCATCAAAGACCTGATCGACAGGAAGGTTAAACTCGTCAACGTAGTCCAGGTCATGCTCTTCCGCTGGATTCTCCCGTGTCAACACCGGGCTTTCAGCTTGTGGGAGTTCGACCCGTCCCAGCACCAGACTCTGTCCCGGCTCTTCGACACAAAGCATGAAGATTCCTGGAAGGTGCTATTCAAGAGCTCCGAGGTCTCCCCTCCCGTCACGGAGGATCGCAGATTCTACACCGAGCGCCAAGCCAGCGCGGTGAGCTTAATTTTCCCTTTACGGGGTATTTGTTTTTCATAGATTTGATTCTATGCGGGATCTAAACCCCCATCTCTTTAACAGGACTGGCAGAAGAAGGCCGGACAGATCAACTGTCATGCTCCCTTGCCCGAAGACCCAGCGAATGCTCGCTTGACGAAGCTGCTGGTTCCGGCACCTCACGTGGTGCCGGAGAAGAAGGCCAAGAAGAAGGCCACGGGGACTCAAAAGAGTTCCCGGCGCCTGGTGGTGTCGGATTCATTGCCCGACAACCCCGAAGCACCCTCCTCCTCTAAGGACGAGGAGGAGGAAGAAGAAGAAGCCTCTCCCCCTCCAACCGGGGAAGGAAAGAAAAGGAAAGCCGCCCCAAATGGGGAGGCCGGAGGGTCCAAGAAGGGGAGAACCCTTCTTCCGGATTATTCCTCTGACGCCGAAGACGGCGGGGAGGAATGGCCATCCAAGGTCAAGCCCCTGGCAAAATCATAAGCATCCGGTCATCCGAATAACTTATGACGCCCCTCCATTATTTGGCATTTTCTAACGCCGAATTTGATCATGCAGTCTGCCCAAGGCTCAGCTCGACGATTCGACGAGCGGCTCCTTGGATTCGTCGGATGTGAATAGCGCTTCAATTCCGATGGCCTCCTCCCCTCTCTCTATGGACAACGCCGAGGTGGAGTCCTGAGAGGGACTAAACCAGGAGGAGGTGGTCTTGGAGGCGCCCCGAGGCGACCTCCCGGACTCTAGGCCCAAAGGGGGTAAAGCCCCGGAGGGATCCAAGTCCGGCCCCGGGCCGGACGCTGCTCCGGAACCATCAATGGTTCCAGAGTCCGACATGCGGCGCCTTCATAAGAAGGGCAAGCCTACGATGCCGGTGACCTTCGTCCATCCGGAGGCGCCGGACAATTTGCTGGAGGTGCTTAACGGCGCCTCCATCGACGAGGAACACCGTACTGTTATGAGTGCGGTGATTCAGAAGGTTCAGTCCGCCAAGAGCGGGCTGACGGAAGCCTGTACAAGTCTGTTAACAGGCTTTGAGGTATGTGTTCGAAAACATATAAAAATGTCACCGCATAGACAGTAGCCCCTGATGCTCAGTTCGGCGTTCGGAAAGAAAAGCCGAGCTGAGGATCTAAAAAGATATACGCAGGAGTCTAAAAAATATGTCAATATGGGAATACAGGCTGCGCTACTGACCTCTGACGCACTGACTGCGGAGGTCAATGCATTGAAGGAGAACCTTGAGTGGTCCGAGAACAAGCTCGGCCGTGCCAAGAAGCAGCTCGAGGACAAGGAGGGTATGTAATACCGCATGTAAATGTATATAGAAATACTTGGTTGCAAATAATGACAGGACCAACATAAATGTTGCTGGGGCCACAGCCGAGGTGGCGACCCTGAAGGAGGCGGTCTCCAAGGCCGAAAACAGTGCGGCCTTGGAGCGCACCAAGCGAGAGAAGCAGGAGGCGCGGGTGGCGGAGGTGCGGCAAGAGCTCCAGGCTCTCGTGGAAAAACACGAGAGTTTGGAGCGTGACTCGAAGACTCGAGAGTCCAAGCTCGCCTTGGCTCTTGAGAGTGCCAAGAACGCTAAGGCCGAAGCCCAGAAGGCCCTTCAGGAGATCGAGGCGATGAAGAAGATAGCGACGGGTAAGGCATTCTTTATGCAAAGCAAGAATATAAAAGTAAATTATCTGTTACTTACCCGAATCCGGAGCTCTCCAGGAGCGTTCGCCGATCTGCCCCGTAGTGTGTCTGATGCTGCCGCATTCTACCGAGCCGAAGAGGGGAGCTCGACGGAAAAGGTGTTCTGGTCTCAATATGCTGAGGCCGGACATCCGGTTCCCCTGAGCGACCAGCTGAAGCAGCTGGTCGAACTCCACAAGGTGGCCGAACAGGCCATGAAGGGCCTCAGAGTTCAGCTGTGGCCTAGAGAAGCCATGCCTGGGAGTTACTTCGGTCTGGTGCGGCGGCTGGTGGACGCGTATCCGTGGATTGAGGTCATCAAGCGCTCCGTCTGTATCGAAGGTGCCCGTCAGGCCCTTGCCCATGCTAAAGTGCACTGGGGCAAGCTGGACGCTGAGAAGCTTTTGACGGACGCGCCACCACCGGGCAAGGAGTATCGCACGCCCGAGATGTATTATAAGGGCGTCCTGAAGGGTGCCCGCCTTATAGCGGACGAATGCTCCAAATATGTAATTTTTTAGTAGACTCGCACCTGTTATCCTTCACGCTGAAAACTTTGTTCATATGCGTTAAGCAACGCTTTGTTAATTTAAAATATTACCTTCTGTGCGGCCGTTTTTCAAATCTGAGAGATGCAAGTCGTCGGCTTCTACCCCCATGCCACGAGTGTTGGGGTGTTCGGGATAAACCTGAGCGCTTTTGTTCCCATTCTTGGGTCCATCTAGGGAGGCGCTCAGCACAATGAACCAGGCCATCGGACTTATAATGCTTTATCACTCTCACTTAGCCATAGAATTCTATAATTTTAAATTTCAGCGAAGCCCCTAGTATTCGGAAGACCGAGTTCGGGGCGCTATCCACGCCTAGGCCAGATAAGTCCAGCTCCTCGCTCTAAGCGACATAAGTCTTTAAGGACTCGAAAAACCTCGTGAACAACGACCGGTCTCTCGCACTATCATGACGGTCAGTTTTAGCTTTCTCTACTGAGGTGTTAACCCAGCTCAACTGGGGCACAATCGCAGTAGTTCTCCCAGCACTACCTTAGCCAACATTGCGGAACGTAAGGTACCAAAACATGGGAGCCGGGCAAACCCAACTATTGACCAAAGACATGATTCGGAGCCGATGCATATAGTGCTATAAGTTCGGGGTGCCGCACTCATGAGAGTGTTCGGTCTTCTCACACCATGTTATGGGGTGCTTAAGCCCCTGGTGTATTGGCCGTACCAAAGTGTACGGTTGCATAACATCATGACTGAACATATTTGTATAAAAAATAGATGAGTACAATAATAGATAAGAGCTATGTATTGTTTATTAAAAAAGGGCTGCTATGAAAGCAGAACAATACAAGTAGTGTGATAAGCAAGAGATGGGATTATTTGACATGTCCCCCTCCAGGGGCAAGCTGCGGGACTTTAAGTAAAACATGTATTAAGCTCGTTATAGAGACCACCTGGACATTTGACGCGGCTTGTTCTCTCCCTGGCTGTTGCATCGTGTGTTCGGCGAGTGTATTGCTGGACAGGCCTTCCGAATAGTTGGGGTCCTAAAAGTGTATAAAAAGGAAATGGCGGAATAGGGAGCCCCTTAGTGCGGTTGAGCCGCATTCTGGGCGTGTCGTAGTTGTGCCCCTCCCCTTATGCCCATGGTATCTCTAAGGCGTAGTTATGTACGCGTGGTACCGATATCACCATCTAGCGAGGGCTGGGGTTGGGGCCGCACTGCTATGCTTGCTCGGAACGTGCCAGCCGGATTTGTTGTAGGTTACTTCGGACTCGCTTGACATTGTCCGGATGTTTGACACCTGGATTGGAGAATTGCCTTGAGAGGCTACTCTGTACTTCTGCCGCCAGGGCCGCCGTGTGCTCCTCCGTTCGAAGAGAGCGTTTGGTGTTTCCATTTACCGTGATGACTCCGCGAGGTCCTGGCATCTTGAGCTTGAGATATGCGTAGTGCGGCACCGCATTGAATTTGGCAAATGCGGTTCGTCCGAGCAGGGCGTGATAACCACTGCAGAATGAGACTATGTCGAAGATTAACTCTTCGCTTCGGAAATTATCTGGGGATCCGAAGACCACTTCGAGTGTAACCGAGCCTGTATAGGTGGCCTCTACACCTGGTATGACGCCTTTAAAGGTTGTCTTTGTGGGTTTAATCCTTGAGGGATCGATACCCATTTTTCGCACTGTATCCTGATAAAGCAGGTTCAGGCTGCTGCCGCCGTCCATTAGGACTCTGGTGAGGTGAACCCGCCGTGACGGATGCTAGTGGGGTGGTCCCTTCGATCAAAAGTGATTGGACAGGAGGACCATGGGTTGAACTTTGGGGCGACTGGCTCCAACGCATAGACGTCCTTGAGAGCATGCTTCCGCTCCCTTTTGGGGATGTGGGTTGCGTATATCATGTTCACCGTCCGCACTTGTGGGGGGAATCCCTTCTGTCCTCTGTTGTTCGGCGGCCGGGGCTCCTCCTCGTCATCACTATGCAGCCCCTTGTCTCTGGTTTCGGCACTTAACTTGCATGCCTGCTTGAACACCCAACAATCCCTGTTGGTGTGGTTGGCTGGCAGTTCGGGGGTGCCGTGTATCTGGCACGAGCGATCGAGTATCCGGTCTAAGCTGGATGGGCCAGGAGGGTTTCTTTTGAATGGCTTCTTCCGTTGACCGGGTTTAGAGCCTCTGAATCCAGCATTGACTGTCGTATCTTCAGTATTGTCGCCGTTAATGCGGCGCTTGTGCTTGTTGCGACGTGACCTGCCATTGTTGTCCTTGGTATCCGAATTGCCAGGGCTCTTGGTTATGTTATTGCTACGAGCTAGCCAGCTGTCTTCTCCCGCACAAAAGCGGGTCATGAGTGTCGTGAGGGCTGCCATAGATTTTGGCTTTTCCTGTCCTAGGTGCCGGGCAAGCCATTCGTCTCGGCGTCCGGACAATCGACTATTTGATTTTTCTTGGTTAGGAACCGTGTCCAGAATTGACTGGCCGATTCCTCTGGCTGCTGGATTATGTGGCTTAGGTCATCGACGTCTGGTGGTCGCACATAAGTGCCCTGGAAGTTGTCAAGGAATGCGGATTCCAGGTCCTCCCAGCAACTAATTGACTCTGCTGGCAGGCTGTTAAGCCAATGTCGAGCTGGTCCTTTAAGCTTGAGCGGGAGGTATTTGATGGCATGTAGATCATCACCACGGGCCATGTGGATATGAAGGAGATAATCCTCGATCCACACTGCAGGATTTGTTGTGCCATCGTATGATTCGATGTTTACAGGTTTAAAGCCCTCGAGGATTTGATGATCCATTACTTCGTCTGTGAAGCATAGTGGGTGTGCGGCGCCCCTGTACTGGGCTATATCACAACGTAGCTCGGATGAGCTTGGTCTGTTGTATTCGTCCTGGCTATATTTATCATGTCCGGCGTGATGGCTAGCGTCACGTGAAGCGGGGCGCCCACGCGATCCGTAGATTGATCTTGTTTGCCTTGCCTTATTCTCCAATATGTCTCGCAGGTCTGTTGCGTCTCCCCGCACTCTGGTATGTTTTGAGCGGTGCCGGGGTGCGACTTGGGTCGAGGGCCTGAAGGCCTCTCTGTCGTGGCCACAGGGTGGCCGATCGGGCGCATCGTACGCTGGTGATGTAGGTTTAGTTACTTCCTCCTCAAGTTGGGGTAGCAGCCTGCGCTTTGGGTAGCTCTTGGAGGGGCGTTCGAGTTTATACTCTTCGGCCGCCAGGACTTCGGTCCATCTGTCGGCTAGCAAGTCTTAGTCAGCTCTAAGCTGCTGCTGTTTTTTCTTGAGGCTGCTTGTCGTGGCCATAAGCCTGCGTTTGAAATGCTCTTGTTCGACGGGATCCTCTGGCACGACGAATTCATCATCGTCGAGGCTTGCCTCGTCTTCGGAGGGAGGCATATAATTGTCGTCCTCGACCTCTCTATCGGCCGCTCTCTCATGAGGGTTGGCTCCTTCGTCCTCCTGCGCTGAATCCTGCTGGAGGGGGTTGTCTTCGGCACTGTCCGGCGTGTTGTTATCTCCGGTGCCAGAATCGCCGTTTTTGCTCTGGTGGGATTTAGAGCGGCGCCGCTGACGTCGGCGCTTGGGTTGCTTCTTGGAGGGGTCGTCCTCCGTTTTTTCATCGCCATCCCCTGCTTTGGGGGTGTCCACCATGTATATGTCATATGACGAGGTGGCTTTCCAGTTCCCTATGGGTGCTGGTTCTTGGTCGTCTCCTTCATCGGCGTCCATGCCATCGATGTCTTCGGAGTCAAAGTCGAGCATGTCGGTTAAATCGTCGACAGTGGCTATGAGGTGGGTGGTGGGTAGGCTTCGAATTTCTTCATCGTCCGCATCCCAACCATGCTGACCGTAATCCGGCCAGGGCTCTCCTGACAAAGAGAGAGACTTTAGTGAATTCAGGATATCGCCAAACGGCGAGTGCTGAAAGACGTCCGTGGCGGTGAACTCCATGATCGGAGCCCAATCGGGTTCGATTGGAAGAGGTGCGGAATATACGGAGTCCGGAGCGGAGTCCGGCACCTTGGAGTCACGGGCCCTGCAAAGGACTAGGCTGGTATTCGGCTCTATCGCCATAGAGATTGCGGCTCCCGGGGTGGCGTCCAACCGTCCATCCCCGACTAGCGCAGTCGGCTCCGAGCTAATGATCGGAGCGGACACCTGAGCGGCACTCTAGGCACTGTCCGGCGGCAGAGTTAGATCATGCCCATCAGGACAGAGCGGCACGCTCGGCCGTGGCTCGAATCCATCGAAGATCAAGTCCCCGCGGGATGTCGGCCGTGTAATTTAAGCTTCCAAACCTGACCTGATGGCCAGGGGCGTAGCTTTCGATCTGCTCCAGATGGCCAAGCGAGTTGGCCCGCAGTGTGAAGCCACCGAATACGAAGATCTGTCCGGGGAGAAAAGTCTCACCCTGGACCGCGTCATGGTTGATGATCGAAGAAGCCATCGGGCCTAAAGGTGACGACATAGAGGAACTCTCAATGAAAGCACCAATGTCGGTGTCAAAACCGGTGGATCTCGGGTAGGGGGTCCCGAACTGTGCGTCTAGGCGGATGGTAACAGGAGACAAGGACACGATGTTTTTACCCAGGTTCGGGCCCTCTCGATGGAGGTAAAACCCTACTCCTGCTTGATTAATATTGATGATATGGGTAGTACAAGAGTGGATCTACCACGAGATCAGAGAGGCTAAACCCTAGAAGCTAGCCTATGGTATGATTGTTGTTCGTCCTACGGACTAAAACTCTCCGGTTTATATAGACACCGGAGAGGGCTAGGGTTACACAGAGTCGGTTACAATGGGAGGAGATCTTCATATCGTATCGCCAAGCTTGCCTTCCACGCCAAGGAAAGTTCCATCCGGACACGGGACGGAGTCTTCAATCTTGTATCTTCATAGCCCGGGAGTCCGGCCAAAGGTCATAGTCCGGCCACCCGGACACCCCCTAATCCAGGACTCCCTCAGCCCCAAAAAAGGCAATTGGGAGAGGTGCTCCGTATCCTATAGTCAGCTAGAGAAGCTGCAGACACAAAGATTTCTTCCCCCCGCAGATCTAGCTCCCGTTCGAACGGGATTGATTCCTTTCAATGACGGGGCTCAAGCGGTGAACTTCCCTAATCCATCTAGGGGGAGCGGGTGTGCTTTGTTCTCTACTTATTGAGAGGCGTGGGATTTCCAATCCATCCATTCCTCCGAGGCCTCCTGGATTATTACGGCCTCCAACTGCATAGTTTCACTCCTGCCTCCATCCTACATATAGCGGGTTATGTCGCCCTCTGCGAGCTGTTCCTAGGCTGTGAAGCCCACTTTGAATTGTGGAGGAAACTGTACTGCCTCCTCCCTCGTAACCAGGAGGGATCAATATTTGAAGTGGGCAGAGCCGAAGTGTGGCACGTTGCAGATACCGGATACCTGCCCGGCACGCTGAAGAAGGCATCCGAAGAGTGGCCTTCCGAATGGTTTTATATCGAGGACATCGCTCTTCCCGACCCAGTCAGAATGGGTCTTCCTGAATTTTCAAGAGCTCCATTGAAGAAGCGTCTCAACTAGCACCCTCGGAGCCTCAAGGAGGAAGATAGTGCGGAAGTTCGCCAATTGATGAGCAAGATAAGGATGCTCGCTCAGTCAGGTCTATCAATAGTCGAGGTAATGGTGACTTCCATAGTGTGAGGGGTTCAGCCACTTCAGTATAGAAGGTCTCCCATGTGGCACTACAATGGGGAAGATGACGCCTCCCGCTGCGGTCTGAAGGGTCCAGACACTTCCGCCACTATGACCAAAATACTGGCCGAATTATATAGGGGGAGAAAGAGGAATTTGCTCATTTTAAGCGCCGAGATGGATTTTCCATGTACAATCCTCCTAGCTGGGTGAGTTCTAATCCTACTACCCTTTTCATTCTACTCCCAAAGTTACTTCTCATGGACATTAACCCGTCCATTTGTAACAGGAATGGAGAAAAATCACCAAGGATCTCAAGAGCCCCACCCCACAGCCAGAGGACCATAACAGGGACCTCGACCCCAGATTCTAAGAGGATCCAGATATATTTGTGGAGCTCGAGGACGGGGTGTTCTACCAGGCGAGCCATGATGACACGGAAGTGTCTATCATCACTGACTATCCCGGTCTTCTTCCCGCCTCACACGTAAGTAACCAGGAGTCATTTTGTCAAGAAGAGCTTTCTTGTTATGCCTCACCCACCCCATTGTCTCGTGCTATGAAGAGGAGGCGCTCGGCGCACCATGTTGCACCTGAGGTGACTCACAAAAGAGTGGCGCCCACACCAGGCAGGCCTTCAAAGAGGAAGGTGAATATGGTCGAGCCTTTTTCAAAGAGGTACGGTTGTTTTTAAAACATGCTCCTAGGCTGCCACACTGAAGTGTGACACTATTCGTGGTGTCTTATCAAGAAAAACATCCGTCGGACTAAGTCTGGAGATCCTGCAAGTCATGCCTCCACCAGCCGGATTCCAAATCCTGTCTTTAGGACAGAGGATGTCACGGGGGTGACGCCGGATTGTGCTTTAGCAGGGAATTTGGATGACGTATCCGTCACCAACTCTGAAGTGGAAAGTGCCATGAATCATCGGCGCCGTCGGGCAACTCTTCGAGACCACGACTTTTCAAACGAGGCGTTCAATGCCTTCAGCTCGGGTGATGCATACATCCGAGCTGCTCGAGATGGGCTTACAAGAGCCACTGAACAACATTTGAAAGATGTGCGGGTAAGTACACACTTGTTCAAATCTGGTAATAATATATACCAGTAGCCCCCGAGACTTGAAGCAGTTGGTACAACTGATTTAAGGATCATTGTGTAACCAGGTGCTCACAGAGAAGAACAATCTATAGTCTCAAGAGCTAGAACAATGTCGGACCCAGCTTGCCGCCGCAACTGCCGAACTAGAGGAATCCAAGAAGGCCTCAACTGGTAATGTGTCCCTCTATAGAGAAAAAACATAATCATATGTACCAGTAATGCTAACACAGTTGCATATCTGATGATAGTATCGCCAGATAATCCAGGAGAAATACTGGAAGTCACGCAAGCGGGCGCACAAAAGTACGAAAGGCAGCTCGCCGCTGGCGAGCGTATACTTACACGGGTCAGGGCGGAGAAAAACCAACTCCAGGATTCCAATATTTGGCTGGGCGAAGAATTGAAAGATTTTCGGGCCCAGCTGGCTGACTCCATGAAGGAAAATAAGAGGCTGCGAGGCGGCATATTTAGTATGTGTTCAAACTTACCTCTGCATAATCCGGCGAGGGAAGGAACTGACAGAGTTATGTCTGTAGGAATGCTGACTGGCCGTCCCGAAGAGGAGATGTACGGATGCTCAGGCGATCTGCTACAAGAGCTGTCGCAACTACACGAGCAAGCTCGGTAGGCAATGCGGAGTGTCGCCAAGGCCTTATGGCCATCCGCCTCCCTACCAGGAAGTATGGAGGAGCTTGTACAGCTATTCAAGGGAGCGCGGTGGTGTTTCTGATTATGGAAGATATCGGCCTGTTGAGAAGGTGCGCGAGAAGCCTAGGCCATGGTGAAAACACGGTATACCAAGCTCGATCCGAATCATATGGCCCGAGTCGGACCTTTAGGGTCAGATGGGAAAGAAAATCCAGTTAGTCTGGTGTATGACCAGGTAAAATTAGCCGCAGAATATTCTCAGCAGGATTGTAAACTAGAAAACCTGTTTGATGGCATAGAAGAAGAAGCTTTTGAGTACAAGTGACTATGTACTTCAATGGACAAGTTTGTCCCTAGCCGGATTGTAAAACAATTGCCGTGGCGGACCTTTTTGCTTCGGCCTCCGGACCCGACAGTCCAGAGTGTTTCCGAATACCCGCTCGGTAATATAAACCGGAGTACGCGTGGAAACCAGGCGTAGGGGTAAAAGTTGCTTGAACAGACAAGTACCCAACTAGATATGTTATATTACATTGTGATAGTAAGAAACATCTTCCAGAGAGAATAGTTCCATTAAGGGTTCCTTTCCCTGGGTACGCATTCATTAACGTGCATGTCCGAACTGTGATTGAAAAGTCGCAGTATATGTAACATCTGGGGGGTTCATAGTGTAATGAGTAAAAAACATCTTTAGTCCATCGACCGAATATTCCCTTAAGAACGCTAGCTTTCGGCTCCACCCAGTCTGAGGTACACATCCGGATGACCCGGCAGTAACAATCACAGAGGTGCTCCCTTTATGTCCTAGCCGAACTAACGGGAACATAGGGCATAAGCACAGGAGCCAGGCAACCCAGCTTGGCCAAAACTTAAGTCATATCGATGCATATAATGGCGGAGAAAAGGTACATACGGAGAAAAGACACATATGTAGTGAGCTTGATGCTCGGAAAATAATTATAATAAGCTTATGTACAAGAAGCCCACAGGTATAAATGGACGTACATACTTGAAGATGAGTGTGTCGTAAGTGTGCAGCCTAGCCACGCGAAAGCTTTAAAGCTATAAGAGAAAAAGCGAAAAGAGAGCTAAAAAATAAATAAAAGAAAGCAAAAAAGGGAAGGGGACGGACAAAGAGTTCGGCGCTAGGCGTAGAATCTATGGAGTCTGGCCGCGTTCCATGGGTTCAGCTCGAGGCGATTATCTGATGCATCACGCAGGAGGTATGCTCCTCCGGTGAGAACTTTGTTAATGATGAAGGGACCCTCCCACTTGGGCTTGAGTTTGTCCCTTTTCTTCTCCGGTAGGCGTAGAATGAGTTCTCCAATATTATAAGTCTTGGCCCGCACTTCTCTGCTTTGATATCTACGAGCCTGTTGTTGATAAAATGCGTAACGGGATTTTGCGACGTCGCGCTCCTCTTCCAGGGCATCTAAACTATCCTGCCGATCAAGCTCGGCCTCTCTCTCTTCGTACATGCGCACTCGAGGTGAGTCATGAATAATATCGCAGGGCAACACAACCTCTGCGCCGTACACCATGAAGAAGGGTGTGTATCTAGTAGTACGATTTGGCGTGGTCCACAGCCCCCAGAGTACGGAGTCGAGCTCCTCAACCCAGTGCGTGTTTGACTCTCTCAAATACCGCACTAATCTAGGCTTAATGCCGCTCATAATAAGACCATTGGCTCGCTCGACTTGACCGTTTGTTTGAGGGTGATAGACGGAGGCATAATCGAGCTTAATGCCCAGATTACCGCACCAGGTTTTCACCTCATCGGCTGTGAAATTGGAGCCGTTATCGGTGATGATGCTGTGGGGAACACCATAACAGTGCACAACACCAGATATGAAGTCTATCACTGGTCCGGATTCGGCCATTTTAACTGGTTTGGCCTCTGTCCATTTAGTGAATTTATCCACCATGACTAACAAGTATTTTTTCTTATGGCTTCCTCCCTTAAGGGGTCCGACCATATCAAGCCCCCAGACAGCAAGAGACCAAGTGATGGGGATTGTTTGAAGAGCCGTGGGTGGCATATGGCTTTGGTTGGCGAAAAGCTGGCATCCGACGCAATGTTGGACAAGGTCATGTGCGTCTGCTCGGGCAGTCGGCCAATAAAATCCTGTATGGAAGGTCTGCTCACAAGGGCCCGAGCTGCGGCATGGTGACCGCCGAGACCTGCATGAATTTCAGCCAAGAGCTACCTTCCTTCTTCCTCGGAGATACATCTTTGAAGTACTCCTGTCGCGCTTTTCTTGTAGAGTTCTCCTTCGTGGACCTTGTAGGCTTTCGAGCGCTGGACAATGTAGCGCACCTCATTTTGATCCTCTAGGAGTTCACGCCTATTAAGGTAGGCCAAGAAGGGTTCGGTCCATGGGGCAATTACTGCCATAATAAGATGGGCAGATGGTGTTATTTTGATGTCAGAGCCCCCGATGATGTCAGTGTGTTCGGAATCTGGGGTTGTGGTCGGATCCGGACTGGTGTTGCCGGTCTCCCCTTGCCACACCACGGATGGCTCTAAGAGTCTTTCCAGAAAGATGTTAGGTGGGACGGGGTCGCGCTTAGCGCCGATGCGGGCAAGGACATCCACCGCTTGATTATTTTCTCGAACCACATGATGAAACTCAAGCCCCTCGAACCGAGCTGACATTTGAAGAACGACATTACGATAAGCCGCCATTTTCGGATCTTTGGCATCGAAGTCTCCATTTATTTGAGATATTGCGAGGTTTGAATCCCCACGCACTTCCAGGCGTTGGATGCCCATGGAGACCGCCATCCGAAGACCATGCAACAAAGCCTCGTATTCGGCTGCGTTGTTGGAATCAGTATATAATATTTGGAGTACGTACTGGGCTGTATCTCCAGTGGGGGATGTTAGGACAACACCCGCTCCTAGACTTGCCAGCATTTTGGAGCCGTCGAAGTGCATGATCCAATTGGAGTATGTGTCATACTCTTTAGGGAGTTCGGCCTCTGTCCATTCGGCGATGAAGTCTGCCAGCACTTGGGATTTAATGGCCTGGCGTGGTTTGTATGTAATGTCAAATGGGAGGAGCTTGATGGCCCACTTCGTAATCCGGTGTCAGGACCCCGACTCGATGTCACATCGATCTAGCCGGTAACACCTCATATCACTTTGTGGCCTCACGCACGGTATCCTCACGGGTGTCGCCTTACCTTTGCCCGGGACCGTTTGCGCCTTTTGGCTCACGTATATGATAGTGTCGCTAGCATCCATATGATAAAGAGCCCGGGCTGACATGACTAGTCGTAAACCCAAAGTGGCACAGACTTACAGGGACAGGCATTCATGACCCAGCTTTGAACGTGTCGGTCATCAGCAAGTGGGTCCGGGCTGTAGCACTGGGCTAGCAGGACTCCGGTAAACCGGGCTGTAGCGGGCTAACAGGACTCCGGTACTCAAAGCGTGACATTTCCCCGAAGGGACAGACACAGGAACGAAGAAGGACACATGCCGGCCAGCCTAAGTGTTCCAGAGCAGTAGCAAGCTACCATGGCTCAGCGGTAACACTAGGAGACATTTCCCGGTAAGAGAGGCTACTAAAGATAAACAACTAGATAGTCAGATCCCACACATACCAAGCATTTCAATCATACACACAATATGCTCGATATGTGCAAATACAACGAAGCATCACAACATGACTCTATGACACAAGTACTTTATTTAAGGCTCAGGGAGCCATACACAACATACACAAAGGTACGGGTCTCACGACCCCATACAAGTCATACAGCCATACAAACCAGCAGCGGAAGTAACTTGTCTGAGTACAGACAACTAGTAAAATAAAAGAGGCTTGGAAAGCCTAACTATACTACGTGGTCCTTCACAAGCTCAGGGTCACCACCTGGGTCTTTAGCCTACTCGTTGATGTCAACGTCTACATAGAACCCATCAGAAGGGGTTGCAGCGTCTTCTGTAAAATGTAGATTATAGCAACATGAGTACAAAGGTACTCAGCAAGACTTACATCAGATCCTACATACATGCATATTATCAAGAAGGGTTGGTGGAGTTATTGCAGCAAGCCAGCTTTGACTCTTGGCTAGACTATCCTACGATACTCCAACTTGAAATGGTTTTGCGCACACGAGTCCACTACTCACCACTTCAATACACTACCGAGGATCCACCTCCGTCTTCCTACGGAAGAGCCATCCTCGGCACTCACACTTATCTTGAGGCTTTTAGCAGTTTCCGTTTACTTGTCTATGAACTGTATAGGCAACCAAGTAGTCCTTTACCGCGGACGCGGCTATTCGAATAGATCATGTTAACCCTGCAGGGGTGTACTTCTTCATACACGCTCTCACCACTTACCGTCGTTTACACGACATGTACTCGGCAACCTTCAAGCGGAAGCCCAACGTGGGTGTCGGCCACGACCTACCTAATCACCTAAGCCTCCAGTCCAGGTTTATCGCCTATCCAGGTCCCATCCGCAGGGAGTCCGGCCGAGGTTTCCCATACGGCCCCGAACGATGTGAACAGGGTTCCCGAGATACCTAACGGGTATTCGGTACACCGTGCCACGTACCTACCGCATCACAGCCCACCCCTACGGTCAGCGCTGTCCACGGCCTCCAGTAGGCTACAAACACCAGAAACTACTTGCAACTCCTGGACGGAGAACTAGGGTGAATAAGAAGCCGAGAGGGTCCATTGGTTTCGGGCCCAATGCATGGTAGTAGCTGATTCTTAAATCACACATACAGATCTCAGTGCTTAAGGTCGGCTTCAATGAAACAACCCACCATGTACTCCTACATGGCCTCTCATCGATACCTTTACCAAATCGTGTTCACCACACCACTCTCATTACCAACATAATCATTTCACTCTAGCCCATCACCCAGATGAACCAGACCTGACACGACTCTAAGCATAGCAGGCATAGCAAGGTAGGAACAACACATACATATGGCTCAATCAACTCCTACACATGCTAGTGGGTTTCATCTAGTTACTGTGGCAATGACAGGTCATGCAGAGGAAGTGGGTTCAACTACCGTAGCACACAGCAGTTTGAATCGCGTTGTCTTAATGCAGTAAAAGAGAGCAGGAGCGAGAACATGGGATTGTATCGATATGATCAAATGGTTGGTTGCTTGCCTGATGGTTCGATGCACGGATACGGTTCTTCGTTAGGGTAGTCACGGTACTCCTCGGGGACAGATCCTGTCGTAAAGGATAACGATACACAGGCATCACCAAACAATGTGCAACAATATGATGCATGCATGAAACATGGCAATATGAGTGTGTTGGGCTAATGCAACTAAAGCTACCAACGCTGTCAGGACCCCGACTCGATGTCACATCGATCTAGCTGGTAACACCTCATATCACTTTGCGGCCTCACGCACGGTATCCCCACGGGTGTCGTCTTACCTTTTCCCGGGACCGTTTGCGCCTTTTGGCTCGCGTATATGAAAGTGTCGCTAGCATCCATATGATAAAGAGCCCGGGCTGACATGACTAGTCGTAAACCCAAAGTGGCACAGACTTACAGGGACAGGCATCCATGACCCAGCTTCGAACGTGTCGGTCATCAGCAAGTGGGTCCGGGCTGTAGCACTGGGCTAACAGGACTCCGGTAAACCGGGCTGTAGCGGGCTAACAGGACTCCGGTACTCAAAGCGTGACATTTCCCCGAAGGGACAGACACAGGAACGAAGAAGGACACATGCCGGCCAGCCTAAGTGTTCCAGAGCAGTAGCAAGCTACCATGGCTCAGCGGTAACACTAGGAGACATTTCCCGGTAAGAGAGGCTACTAAAGATAAACAACTAGATAGTCAGATCCCACACATACCAAGCATTTCAATCATACACACAATATGCTCGATATGTGCGAATACAACGAAGCATCACAACATGACTCTATGACACAAGTACTTTATTTAAGGCTCAGAGAGCCATACATAACATACACAAAGGTACGGGTCTCACGACCCAACATACAAGTCATACAGTCATACAAACCAGCAGCGGAAGTAACTTGTCTGAGTACAGACAACTAGTAAAATAAAAGAGGCTTGGGAAGCCTAGCTATACTACAAGGTCCTTCACAAGCTCAGGGTCACCACCTGGGTCTTTCAGCCTACTCGTTGATGTCAACGTCTACATAGAACCCATCAGAAGGGGTTGCAGCGTCTTCTGTAAAAATGTAAATTATAGCAACATGAGTACAAAGGTACTCAGCAAGACTTACATCAGATCCTACATACATGCTTAGTATCAAGAAGGGTTGGTGGAGTTATTGCAGCAAGCCAGCTTTGACTCTTGGCTAGACTATCCTACGAGACTCCAACTTGAAATGGTTTTGCGCACACGAGTCCACTACTCACCAATTCAATACACTACCGAGGATCCGCCTCCGTCTTCCTATGGAAGAGCCATCCTCGGCACTCACACTTATCTTGAGGCTTTTAACAGTTTCCATTTACTTGTCTATGAACTGTATAAGCAACCAAGTAGTCCTTTACCGCGGACGCGGCTATTCGAATAGATCATGTTAACCCTGCAGGGGTGTACTTCTTCATACACGCTCTCACCACTTACCGTCGTTTACACCACATGTACTCGGCAACCTTCAAGCGGAAGCCCAACGTGGGTGTCGGCCACGACCTACCTAATCACCTAAGCCTCCAGTCCAGGTTTATCGCCTATCCAGGTTCCATCCGCAGGGAGTCCGGCCGAGGTTTCCCATACGGCCCCGAACGATGTGAACAGGGTTTCCGAGATACCTAACGGGTATTCGGTACACCGTGCCACGTACCTATCGCATCACAGCCCACCCCTACGGTCAGCGCTGTCCACGGCCTCCAGTAGGCTACAAACACCAGAAACTACTTGCAACTCCTGGACGGAGAACTAGGGTGAATAAGAAGCCGAGAGGGTCCATTGGTTTCGGGCCCAATGCATGGTATTAGCTGATTCTTAAATCACACATACAGATCTCAGTGCTTAAGGTCGGCTTCAATGAAACAACCCACCATGTACTCCTACATGGCCTCTCATCGATACCTTTACCAAATCGTGTTCACCACACCACTCTCATTACCGACATAAACATTTCACTCTAGCCCATCACCCAGATGAACCAGACCTGACACGACTCTAAGCATAGCAGGCATGGCAAGGTAGGAACAACACATACATATGGCTCAAACAACTCCTACACATGCTAGTGGGTTTCATCTAGTTACTGTGGCAATGACAGGTCATGCAGAGGAAATGGGTTCAACTACCGTAGCACACAGTAGTTTGAAACGCGTTGTCTTAATGCAGTAAAAGAGAGCAGGAGCGAGAACATGGGATTGTATCGATATGATCAAATGGTTGGTTGCTTGCCTGATGGTTCGATGCACTGATACGGTTCTTCGTTAGGGTAATCACGGTACTCTTCGGGGACAGAACCTGCCGCAGAGAGCACCGATTCACAAACATTACCAAACAGTATGCAACAATATGATGCATGCATGAGACATGGCAAAATGAGTGTATTGGGCTAATGCAACTAAAACCAGAAGGGTTTGAACAAATTTGAATCAAGGATTCAAATTTCAAATTCAAATATGGCCTTTTAAAGTGCTTTTCCTTGTTCTGCTTAAAACATCAATTTAACTTGTTTGATCATGCATGAAAATAGTACAGATGGATAGATTGGATTTTTCTGATCATTTTTCATATATAATTTGTCCAATTTGGAGTTACAGAATAAGAGTTATGAATTTTTGAAGTTTAAATAATATTCTGGAATTTCCTGATTTAAATTAAATCCAGAAAATCAATTACTGCGTCAGCCTGACGTCAGTGTGACGTCAGCAGGTCAACGGAACTGGTCCAGGTCAAACCTGACAGTGGGTCCCGCATGTCAGGGTGATTATTTTAATTAAAATTTAATTAAAACTAATCCTGTTTAATTAACAGGGCTGGGCCCCACCTGTCATTGACTCAGGGGAGTCAACCAGGGCCCACCCGTGGTCAAACCCGGGTCGGCTGCACCGGCGTTTAGCCGCCGGCGAGCCCGATGCGGCGGCGGGAGTGGTTTTGGCTATTCCGGCCACCAAATGGGCCGCGGAGATCACCGGAGTGGAGCTGAGGACAAACCGCAGCTCTTGGCGGAGTCCGTTGGGGTCAGGGTGGCCGGAGTTGGCGCCGGCGACGACCTTGGCGGCCACCGGGGTTCGGCCGAAGACGAACTTGACGCTAGAGGGTTCGGTGAGGCTCGTGGAGTAGCTAGCTAGGTGCTGCGGGACTTGGTGAGTAAGATGGACACCATCTTGTGGCCGGAGGATGACCGGGAGCACGTCGGCGACGAGCTCCACGGCGGTGGGTGCGGTTGAGCTCCGGGAGGTTGCTACACGGCTCGGGAGCAAGAACGGAAGGGAGGGGAAGATGGCTAAGCTCACAGTGAGTGCGACGGAGTCCTTGGTGCGGCCGGAGATGGACCGGAGCGACGACGGCGTTGAAGGGGATCTCCGGCGATGGTGAGCTCGGGCGAGGTCGGTGCGGTGGTCTCGGGCGTTGCGAGCGCTCGGGGCTCGGCTGCTCGATGAAGTGGACAGCGGCGGAGCTCCTGGACACGGTGAGACGGCGTGGGGTGGTCGGAGGGCGTGGCTACGGCGAGGGGGTGGCGGCGACGGCGTCGGCCATGGCTGGGGCGTGCGAGGGGGAGGAGCTGGAGAGGAGAGGGGGTGTCTGGGGGGTTCGGGGGAGAGAGAGAGGCCGATCCACGACGTCACCTGGCGAGGGGAGCGGCGAGGCGGCGAGCAGGTGCGTGGCGCACGCCGCGGTCGCCGTCGGGCACCTGCCTGCCTGCCTGGCCGGCAAGCAGCTCGCTGGAGCGGTGCTGGGCTGGGCCGGCAGGTGGGCCGGGGCAGGCGCCAGGTAAGTTTTTTTCATTTTCTTCTGTTTTCTGTTTTTTAATACTTCTGCAACTTTGTTGAATTAAATAAAATACCTAGGCAACTTCAAAAATCACCAAATCACTCCTGGTCCATAGCTGGATTATTTCCAACATGAAACATTTTAGTTTGGAGGTATTTGAGCATTTAAATATTTTATATAATTTTAAATGCCCAAATTCAAATATTTATGAATTAATTCAAAAACACTAAGATGGCCTAGGAAAATGTGCACCACTTTTGGCAGAGGTTCTGAACCAAGACAAAAATGATGGGCATTTTAGAAGGGCATTTCAGGTTCATTGAAAATTATTTTAGTAAACCCTAGTTGGTTTCAGAGGGGACTGGGGGTTCTGTCATCCCCATTTCAAGTTTCTGATGAAAGAATAAACATGATGCAACACTCTAATGCATGACTAGCTAGGGTGTGACAACTCACCCCCACTCAAAAGAATCTCGTCCCGAGATTTGGGTTCCTCCGGGAAGAAGGCGGGGTACTCGAGTCGAAGACGATCCTCCCTTTCCCAAGTTGCTTCATCCTCAGAATGGTGCGACCATTGAACCTTGAGAAACTTGATATTATGACGTCGAGTGGTACGTTCGGCCTGATCGAGGATACGAATGGGGTACTCTCGATATGTAAGATTATCTTGGAGATCAAGCGTTTCGTAGTCCACTCCACGGATAGGATCCGAGAAGCAACGCCTGAGTTGAGAAACGTGGAAGACATCGTGGACTCTGGAGAGATGCGGAGGTAGTTCCAGCTGGTAGGCAACTTCTCCTCGTTTGGCGAGAATGCGAAAAGGTCCAATGTAACGAGGAGCCAATTTGCCTTTCATACCGAAACGATGGGTTCCCTTCAGAGGGGTGACCCGAAGATAAGCCTTCTCGTCAACCTCGAAAGTCATAGCCTTATGTTTTCGGTCATATTGACTCTTTTGACGAGATTGAGCTGTTTTCAACTTTTCACGAACGATACGAACTTGTTCTTCTGCTTCCTGAATCATATCCGGGCCAAAGAATTGTCTTTCCCCGGTCTCTGACCAGTTAAGGGGTGTTCGACACCGTCGTCCATAGAGAACTTCAAAAGGGGCTTTACCCAAGCTAGATTGATAGCTGTTGTTATAAGCGAATTCGGCAAATGGAAGGCACTTCTCCCAATCCATTCCGAATGAGATAACAGAGGCTCGAAGCATGTCTTCTAGAATCTGGTTGACGCGTTCCACTTGACCGCTCGACTGAGGGTGGAAGGCGGTGCTAAAGGAGAGACGGGTTCCCATAGCATTTTGGAAACTTTCCCAAAATCGAGAGGTGAAAAGACTTCCTCGATCCGAGCTAATTTCCAAAGGAACACCATGGAGGGACACTATTCGGGAGATGTATAAGTCTGCCAGCTGACTAGCGGTTATACTCTCACGAACAGGTAGGAAATGGGCTACTTTGGAAAGACGATCGACCACGACGAAAATAGCATTATTCCCTCTCTTGGTCCTGGGAAAACCGGTAATGAAATCCATGCCAATTTTATCCCATTTCCATTCAGGAATAGCTAGGGGTTGAAGGGTGCCAGCAGGCCGTTGATGCTCTGCTTTTACACGACGACAGACGTCGCAATTAGCAATATACTGAGCAATTTCTCTCTTCATCCTAGTCCACCAGAACCTCTGGCGTAGGTCCTGATACATCTTAGTGCTACCGGGATGAATGGTGAGAGGAGATTCATGAGCTTCCTTAAGGATCAATCGCCTCAGGTTTCGCACTTTGGGAACCACTAGTCGATTTCCGAAGTATACGACCCCTTGATCGTTAATGGAGAAGCAATTCGCAATTCCTTTCTGAATGTTTCTCTTGATGCGGGAGATTCCCGTATCTACCTTCTGTGCTTTGATAATCTGATCCGTAAGGGTAGGTTTTGCCACCAAGGTGGAAAGAAAACCTTGAGATACAATGTGAAGGTTAAGCTTCCGAAATTCCTCATGGAGAAGCGGTTGACTTTGTTGTAGCATCAGATTGTTACAATAAGATTTACGTCTTAGCGCATCAGCCATGACGTTGGCTTTCCCTGGGGTGTAGGTTATTCCTAAGTCGAAGTCTGTGATCAATTCAACCCAACGTCTTTGCCTGAGATTTAGATCCGGTTGGGTGAAAATGTACTTCAGGCTTTGGTGATCAGTGAATATTTCGCAACGGTTACCGAGGAGGTAATGTCGCCAGGTTTTAAGTGCATAGACTACGGCTGCAAGCTCTAGATCATGAGTGGGATAATTCTCCTCATGTGGGTGCAATTGCCGTGAAGCGTAGGCAATTACGTGTCGATCTTGCATGAGAATGCAACCTAGTCCTTGTCGCGAGGCGTCGCAGTAGATAACAAAGTCCTTGGAGAAGTCTGGCGGTACCAGTACGGGAGCAGAGGTCAGGCGTCTTTTCAGTTCCTGAAAGTTGTGCTCACATTGTGGAGTCCACTCGAACTTCTTATCTTTCTTGAGGAGTTCGGTTAGAGGTTTGGCAACTTTGGAGAAGTTCTCGACAAAGCGACGACAATAGCTCGCTAAGCCCAGAAAACTCCGAACTTGCTTGACCGATTCAGGTGGAGTCCAATTAAGGACGGCTTGAACTCGCTCAGGGTTAACAGCAATACCTTTACCAGATATTACATGACCCAAATAGGTCACTTCTGACAACCAGAATTCACATTTAGAAAATTTGGCATAAAGGCGATGCTCTCGAAGTTTCTGCAACACTAGCCTTAGATGTTCGGCATGTTCTTCCTCGTTCTTGGAGTAGATGAGTATATCATCGAGGTAAACCACGACGAATTTATCCAAATACTCCATGAAGATTGAGTTCATTAACCGAGAAAAGGTGGCTGGAGCTTTGGTTAATCCGAAGGACATGACGGTGTACTCGTATTGGCCATAACGAGTAACAAAGGCCGTTTTAGGAATGTCCCCGTTTCTGATTTTGATTTGATGGTAGCCCAACCTCAAATCCATCTTGGAGAAGACTGAGGATCCAGCGAGCTGATCATACAGGTCGTTGATCCTGGGAAGCGGATATTTGTTCTTGATTGTGACCAAATTGACAGGTCGGTAATCTACAACCATCCGGTCCGTACCATCCTTCTTCTTGACGAATAGGACGGGGCAAGCCCACGGAGAAGAGCTAGGTCGGATGAAACCCTTTTTCAAGGACTCATCGAGTTGTTTCTTAAGTTCGGCTAGTTCTAGGGGTGCCATCTTATAAGGTCTTCTAGCAATCGGAACGGTTCCTGGAATGAGGTCTATTACGAACTCAACATCCCTGTCAGGTGGAACACCTGGCAATTCTTCTGGGAAGACATCCGGGAAGTCACGGACTACCGGAACGTCCTCAAGGTCTGGCAAAGGGCTGGCGTTAAGAGGATATAATTGTCGCTTGGCTATTCGGGTCAAGACATTGACTATCTTCCCCGAAGGATGGGTGAGTTGAACAGTCCTAGAGAAGCAATCAATTTGGGCATGATGAGCCGACATCCAGTCCATACCCAAAATGATATTAATATCTGAAGATTTAAGGGCTATCAAAGACGCGAGGAAAACAAGTCTGTCGACTTGGATTTCATTTCCATGACTTACTCGAGAAGTTTGCCATTTGGATCCCGGAGTTTGAATTACCATAGAGGTTGGCATATCACCGAATGCGACGTTATGCAAACGAGCATAATTTTCAGATATAAAAGAATGAGAAGCTCCTGTATCGAAAAGAACAGATGCCGGGTGGCAATTAACAAGAAGCGTACCGAGAACGACGTTGGGATCCTCTTGAGCTTCTTCGGCAGAAATACAATTGACATGGCCACGTGAAGCGGTGACCGGCTTGGCGTGGAATATTTTTCCTGTCGGCTTGCCACGGCCAACAGCTTTAGCAGATTGATTGGGGTTGGTCTGGGGACACTCACGCATATAGTGGCCAGATTCCCCACACTTGAAACAAGTCACGGAACTGGTACGTGGAGGAGCATTGTTAGTTGGACCCCCATAGGGCTTGGCTGGAGCAGACTGTTGAACGGGGCGAGGCGCCTGGAAGGATGGCCTCGGTGTAAACCTGGGTGGCAGGGCGGTGTTGGGTACCCACACGCGGCGCTTCTGAGGACCAGCACCGGATGAGGAACCCATATCACGGCCATGCTTACGTGTTGCGTCATAGTCAGTCTGACCAGTTTCAGCACTGATGGCTTTGTTGACAAGTTTCTGAAAAGATGTGCACTCATGCAGACGGAGGTCGCGGCGAAGCTCGGGACTAAGGCCCTTACGGAACCTTGCTTGCTTCTTGGCGTCAGTAGAAACTTCCTCGGTTGCATATCGTGCGAGGTTACCAAACTCCCTGCTGTAAGCATCCACAGACAGTCGGCCTTGGGTGAAACTGCAAAATTCTTCACGTTTACGGTCCATGAGACCCTCCGGAATGTGATGTTCACGGAAAGCCTCACTGAACTCAGCCCAAGTAGTGACATGGCCCGCTGGGCGCATAGCTCCATAATTCTCCCACCATAGACTGGCGGGGCCTTCAAGATGATATGCAGCAAAGGTGACCTTGTCAGCCTCCGCCACCAGCGCGGAACGCAGTTTGTGAGAGATACTGCGAAGCCAGTCATCAGCGTCGAGAGGCTCGACGGAGTGGTGGAACGTGGGTGGATGTAATTTGATAAAATCACTGAGTGACACCACGTTAGTCCTCTGATGGTGTGCCGTGTTCTGTTCAATACGCTCTAACAAACGGTTGGTCTCCCGCTTGTTTCTCTCAGCTTCCATCATAACCTCGGCTAGTGAAGGAGGATGAGGCAGATTTACATCCCTGGCTTCACTGCCTTTGGCCTGCTCTTGAGAAGCAGGGTTAGCGCGCGTGTTGACCATCCTAGGTAAACAAGACAATGATTTAGTCAGGATGATAAAATTCCGACATAGGATAAAAATGCAAGGAATAACTCGAAATGCAAGATGATCATCCGTATGACATGGTAAAAACAGAACTGCTTCTTTTATTCCATCGTCATACACACCATACAGAGTTTAGTACAAGACCAAACAAAGTACTATTACGGTGAAAAGAGGATTACATCTCATCGGAGGCATTCCAAGCTCCTATACATTATTTTTCTACACCTCCGGAAGGAGTACAAACTAGGTCATATCCCACGAGTCACGCGGGACGATAGACGACACAGCTAGTGCGAACTAGTGATACTACCACTAACTCAGACCGATCCGTAGTAGTCCTCGTAAAAGTCACCTCCATAGCCTGGGAGCTCAACATGATCATCCGAAAACAGACGATCTCGCGGAGCTTGTGGACCATAGGGGCTAGGATGAGGCCTTGGACCAACAAACGGTGGCCTGCGGGGACCACGAGGTGGGGTGATGCCTCCTACATCACGCCAAACCATCACGTCTGGCAGAGCGGATCTCACAGGATAGAGATCGCGCATATCTGAATATCCAGCTTGCACCGCCGGTGCGAACCGAGTCAAAGTGGCCCAGTGGTCAGCACGGGTATTGAAGAGCTCTAACCTCAAGGCCCGATTTTCACGGTCCTTATCCTCGAGCATCTCGGCAGTGGTGCGAGTCCGTGAATCCTCCTGGGTGGGGTCAGCATAGATAGCCTGGAGATACCCTTGTGCTCCCGGAAGTGATCCTGGCATATACCGGAAATCAGAGTCCCGAAATATACCAGATCTGACTCGCATAATGGTCATCATAGAGTAGGCGGCGTCCTGCACAGCCATCTCAATGGTAACCCCGAGTCCATAAGAGCAGTGAAGAGGCTCGGTGGATCCAGGATAAGATGGAAATATCCTGACAGTGCAGAGATACTGGCTTTGATTAAAGTCTCGGAATTGCTCTTCGACCGTGTACTCAGGATACCAGCGGTATCCAGCCTCAGTCATTACCCTGACCAACTTGGCAGTATGGCCGGGTACATCTAGGCATCGAGTCAGGCGAGCCACTTGATTGAGGTCGCGAGTGGCCATCTGAAAGCACAATCATAATGCAAGGGCATTAGAATTTCTAGCAAAATTTCGGCAGCATAATAGCTGTAAATGCTCAAGAAGGATTTTGAGACATTTGACAAAGGATTACACACACACTCATCATCATCATAACAAGGTTCTGAATCCATTCTAACAACATAATGTGGTAGTAGAACTGAACTAGGCTTGTATCCATCAAACTTATAAGGTACTACTGATTAGTAACACGTGATCCTGATAGAGAGAATAGGTCCTAGTTCCTTAACCCCTGGTGGAAGAATGGACTGACTCAGATCAGAATGTCATAAGATAAAGGAGTAAAAAGAGCCTTACGTTCCATCCCACAAACAATTCCCCTACATATAACTAAAGAATTTCTAGACTCAACATCGACCAGTTTGGCTTGGAGAACCTACAGGCAGTCCGGCTCTGATGCCAACGCTGTCAGGACCCCGACTCGATGTCACATCGATCTAGCCGGTAACACCTCATATCACTTTGTGGCCTCACGCACGGTATCCTCACGGGTGTCGCCTTACCTTTGCCCGGGACCGTTTGCGCCTTTTGGCTCACGTATATGATAGTGTCGCTAGCATCCATATGATAAAGAGCCCGGGCTGACATGACTAGTCGTAAACCCAAAGTGGCACAGACTTACAGGGACAGGCATTCATGACCCAGCTTCGAACGTGTCGGTCATCAGCAAGTGGGTCCGGGCTGTAGCACTGGGCTAGCAGGACTCCGGTAAACCGGGCTGTAGCGGGCTAACAGGACTCCGGTACTCAAAGCGTGACATTTCCCCGAAGGGACAGACACAGGAACGAAGAAGGACACATGCCGGCCAGCCTAAGTGTTCCAGAGCAGTAGCAAGCTACCATGGCTCAGCGGTAACACTAGGAGACATTTCCCGGTAAGAGAGGCTACTAAAGATAAACAACTAGATAGTCAGATCCCACACATACCAAGCATTTCAATCATACACACAATATGCTCGATATGTGCAAATACAACGAAGCATCACAACATGACTCTATGACACAAGTACTTTATTTAAGGCTCATAGAGCCATACATGACATAAACAAAGGTACGGGTCTCACGACCCAACATACAAGTCATACAGTCATACAAACCAGCAGCGGAAGTAACTTGTCTGAGTACAGACAACTAGTAAAATAAAAGAGGCTTGGGAAGCCTAGCTATACTACAAGGTCCTTCACAAGCTCAGGGTCACCACCTGGGTCTTTCAGCCTACTCGTTGATGTCAACGTCTACATAGAACCCATCAGAAGGGGTTGCAGCGTCTTCTGTAAAAATGTAAATTATAGCAACATGAGTACAAAGGTACTCAGCAAGACTTACATCAGATCCTACATACATGCTTAGTATCAAGAAGGGTTGGTGGAGTTATTGCAGCAAGCCAGCTTTGACTCTTGGCTAGACTATCCTACGAGACTCCAACTTGAAATGGTTTTGCGCACACGAGTCCACTACTCACCAATTCAATACACTACCGAGGATCCGCCTCCGTCTTCCTATGGAAGAGCCATCCTCGGCACTCACACTTATCTTGAGGCTTTTAACAGTTTCCATTTACTTGTCTATGAACTGTATAAGCAACCAAGTAGTCCTTTACCGCGGACGCGGCTATTCGAATAGATCATGTTAACCCTGCAGGGGTGTACTTCTTCATACACGCTCTCACCACTTACCGTCGTTTACACGACATGTACTCGGCAACCTTCAAGCGGAAGCCCAACGTGGGTGTCGGCCACGACCTACCTAATCACCTAAGCCTCCAGTCCAGGTTTATCGCCTATCCAGGTTCCATCCGCAAGGAGTCCGGCCGAGGTTTCCCATACGGCCCCGAACGATGTGAACAGGGTTCCCGAGATACCTAACGGGTATTCGGTACACCGCGCCACGTACCTACCGCATCACAGCCCACCCCTACGGTCAGCGCTGTCCACGGCCTCCAGTAGGCTACAAACACCAGAAACTACTTGCAACTCCTGGACGGAGAACTAGGGTGAATAAGAAGCCGAGAGGGTCCATTGGTTTCGGGCCCAATGCATGGTAGTAGCTGATTCTTAAATCACACATACAGATCTCAGTGCTTAAGGTCGGCTTCAATGAAACAACCCACCATGTACTCCTACATGGCCTCTCATCGATACCTTTACCAAATCGTGTTCACCACACCACTCTCATTACCGACATAAACATTTCACTCTAGCCCATCACCCAGATGAACCAGACCTGACACGACTCTAAGCATAGCAGGCATAGCAAGGTAGGAACAACACATACATATGGCTCAAACAACTCCTACACATGCTAGTGGGTTTCATCTAGTTACTGTGGCAATGACAGGTCATGTAGAGGAAATGGGTTCAACTACCGTAGCACACAGCAGTTTGAAACGCGTTGTCTTAATGCAGTAAAAGAGAGCAGGAGCGAGAACATGGGATTGTATCGATATGATCAAATGGTTGGTTGCTTGCCTGTTGGTTCGATGCACTGATACGGTTCTTCGTTAGGGTAATCACGGTACTCTTCGGGGACAGAACCTGCCGCAGAGAGCACCGATTCACAAACATTACCAAACAGTATGCAACAATATGATGCATGCATGAGACATGGCAAAATTAGTGTATTGGGCTAATGCAACTAAAACCAGAAGGGTTTGAACAAATTTGAATCAAGGATTCAAATTTCAAATTCAAATATGGCCTTTTAAAGTGCTTTTCCTTGTTCTGCTTAAAACATCAATTTAACTTGTTTGATCATGCATGAAAATAGTACAGATGGATAGATTGGATTTTTCTGATCATTTTTCATATATAATTTGTCCAATTTGGAGTTACAGAATAAAAGTTATGAATTTTTGAAGTTTAAATAATATTCTGGAATTTCCTGATTTAAATTAAATCCAGAAAATCAATTACTGCGTCAGCCTGACGTCAGTGTGACGTCAGCAGGTCAACGGAACTGGTCCAGGTCAAACCTGACAGTGGGTCCCGCATGTCAGGGTGATTATTTTAATTAAAATTTAATTAAAACTAATCCTGTTTAATTAACAGGGCTGGGCCCCACCTGTCATTGACTCAGGGGAGTCAACCAGGGCCCACCCGTGGTCAAACCCGGGTCAGCTGCACCGGCGTTTAGCCGCCGGCGAGCCCGATGCGGCGGCGGGAGTGGTTTTGGCTATTCCGGCCACCAAATGGGCCGCGGAGATCACCGGAGTGGAGCTGAGGACAAACCGCAGCTCTTGGCGGAGTCCGTTGGGGTCGGGGTGGCCGGAGTTGGCGCCGGCGACGACCTTGGCGGCCACCGGGGTTCAGCCGAAGACGAACTTGACGCTACAGGGTTCGGTGAGGCTCGTGGAGTAGCTAGCTAGGTGCTGCGGGACTTGGTGAGTAAGATGGACACCATCTTGTGGCCGGAGGATGACCGGGAGCACGTCGGCGACGGGCTCCACGGCGGTGGGTGCGGTTGAGCTCCGGGAGGTTGCTACACGGCTCGGGAGCAAGAACGGAAGGGAGGGGAAGATGGCTAAGCTCACAGTGAGTGCGACGGAGTCCTTGGTGCGGCCGGAGATGGACCGGAGCGACGACGGCGTTGAAGGGGATATCCGGCGACGGTGAGCTCGGGCGAGGTCGGTGCGGTGGTCTCGGGCGTTGCGAGCGCTCGGGGCTCGGCTGCTCGATGAAGTGGACAGCGGCGGAGCTCCTGGACACGGTGAGACGGCGTGCGGTGGTCGGAGGGCGTGGCTACGGCGAGGGGGTGGCGGCGATGGCGTCGGCCATGGCTGG